>NW_024412419.1:36180574-36202303 GCF_014898765.1 Herpailurus yagouaroundi
TCCCTGCCCACATGGTCCCCCTGCTGTATCTCATCCTCGGCTTTCACCCCATTTCTGTTCATCCTTAAGATTTGGCTCAAGGGGCGCCTGGGTGGCGCAGTCGGTTAAGCGTCCGACTTCAGCCAGGTCACGATCTCACGGTCCCTGAGTTCGAGCCCCGCGTCAGGCTCTGGGCTGATGGCTCGGAGCCTGCAGCCTGTTTCCGATTCTGTGTCTCCCTCTCTCTCTGCCCCTCCCCCGTTCAGGCTCTGTCTCTCTCCGTCCCAAAAATAAATAAACGTTGAAAAAAAAATAAAAAAATTAAAATTAAAAAAAAAAGACTTGGCTCAATGGGGGGGGGCCGCCTGGGTGGCTTAGTCGGTTAAGCATCCCACTTGGCTCAGGCCATGATCTCACGGTTCGTGAGTTCAATCCCCATATTGGTCTCTGTGTTGAGAGCTCAGAGCCTGGAGGCCACTTCAGACTCTGTCCCTTCCCCACTCATGCTCTGCTTCTGTCTCTCTCTCTCTCTCTCTCTCTCTCTCAAAAATAAATCAACTTAAAAAAAGAAAGACGTGGCTCAATGGTCATCCTCTCTGGGAGGCTCCCGGACTCCTCAGCCAGGCTCAGTTGGGGGTCCCTTCAGGCTGGCCCATATTTCCTGGTCATGAGTCTGTCACCCCAACATAGAAGTTGTATTTTATTCACCCTCATATTCTCCCCCTCCACCCTGGCCCCAGGCTCAAGCACAGAACCCAGGGTACAAAGTATTCTCCATAAATGTTTCCCTAGACTTGAGGAAAGCAGATTTCAAAACATGTAAAGATAAGACATTCTATATCAGCCAGAGAGTCTGCAAGTGAATGGGATTTAAGAATAGATGGGAGAGTCCCCAAGCTGAAATTCTGTGCGTGCATGGAGGTGAGTAAAGCGGGCAAGGAAGGGGTGGGGTGACTGGGAAGGGGAGGGGTCTCTTGGGTGAGTGGCACGTCCCTGGGAACATCTTCGTGAGCCTTGCCGAGCGTTAAGGATGGTGTGCAGCCTGAAGAGAGGCCACAGGGAGCATGTGGGGTTTTCAGCAAAGCGTCTAGTGTCCCTGTGGTAACGACTGCAGGCCAGGTGCAGCTTTCAGCATGGGCGCCTGGGCACGGCCACACCCCAGAGGCAGCAGGTATTTCAGGACAGTCTGCTTGGCCAGAAGTAGTCAGGAGTCAGGGCGGCAGGGGCCCGGGCACATGGAGATGGCTGCACTCTGGTCTGCTGTTACAGGGTGAACTTCTAAAGGAAGCAACCCCGTACCGAATAGACTCTCCAGAAGGACTTGCTTAGGAAGGATTCAGGTCAGCTGAAGACTTCAGTCCTTGCAGCCCAGGCCCCCCGGGCAGGCCATGCACTCTCTGCATGGCCAGGTGAGTCCCCTTGAAACAAGAGGGTCACCGTGTTCTCAAGACCCGTTGGGCTCTTTGACGAGCCCACCCAGCCACAAATCAGGCTCAGGCCAGACCTCCTCAAGGGTATCCTCATTACTCACAGCCTCCTTGGCTACCTGTTCTCTCCAAGGCCAGGGGCAAGGGCTTATCTCAAGGTTCAGGGCCCAGGCCACATCTGGCACTGACATCTGCTCCCTCCTCAACCCATGGCACTTGGGGAGAGGACTGAGTCTGGTTTGCAGAACCTCGGGGCAATCTGGGGTCTCGTGTTGTCCAGGAGTATCATAGAGGCAGGTCATGCCCCTTCTAGAGCCTGACTTAGGAACGAAACAGACACGTGTTGGAAATGAGCTGCTGGCCCTATCGTAACATCCTCTGTAGTCCAGTCTCTTCCGGTCACCACATAAAGTGCAAAGGAAGGTTATTAATGTTCCCTCTTTGAGGGAACATTTGGAGGTGCCATGTGTCCATTTCTTCATCCTGGGTGCTCGTGACAACACCATCGGCCAGACTCTCAGGAGCTCTGTCTGACCCTCAAGTCTCCTTTTTGGCATGTCCTGCCCAGATGCCCAGGAGCACCATGGCAAACGCCTTAAGTAGAGTTTACACTGCAGCTAGAAAAAACTGGCTCCACCCCTTGTCCCCTTGAGAAGGCTCTGGAAGGACACGAGATGTAGTAGCAGAGGCTCCTCATGAGTGCAGGCCTGGAAGAGGGGGGCTAGGCCTGAAAGACGAGCCCACCCAACCACAATCAGGAGACTGAACTGCATGGTGTCAGGAGGGTCAATAAACAACATTCCCCTCTGTGGGAGAGTTTCAGGTGGTCTGTCAGGTCAGAACCTGTCCCTCTTGCTCAACGCTGACTACACAAAACCAGGAGGATAGATGCATGATCCTGTTGATGGAATGAGCCGTCGAAAAGAATCTCGATCCACTGGAACGGTGGGTTCTAGCTCGCAGCATGAAATGGAAGCAGGAGAAATGTGGCGGCCAATTCACAAACAGATTCCTAGCTTCATAACTGTCTGTGGAAACAAAAAGACCGTAATGGGTCAGCTGGCCACAAGTTAGCAGATGTCAGTAATGAGGCCTGATATCTAAGATGGCTTTGTAAGGCTAGACAGCCTGAGAGGTCAAAGGTCGTGCTGCAGAGGCCCAGGGGCATTGTCCTGTGCTGCTCAGCCCTGCTCTGGAGCTTTAGACAGCCAAGACCAGATGAGGTAGGGCCAGAGCAGCAAGCCGTGAGAAGCCACCTGTGTCCAGGACAGGACCACCTGAGGGTCAGGAGGAGGGCCAGGAAGGGCAGGGGAAAGCTTCCATTGGATTCTGGTCTTTCCCACTGAAAGCAGCTGGGGACTTGCCCTGCCTGTCTCCTCCCACCACTTCTCACCTGCATTCTCTGAGCCTCTACGGACCTGGCCACCAAGCCTCTGTCACAGCCACTGAAGGACGAGAGGAGTCTAGACCAGCCCTCCCAGGGCTCTTTTCCAAACAGAGGGGCTCTGTTTCCCCGTCTCATGCAGCTGGTGCATTCCCAGTCCGAGGATGGGGCAAAATGTGTCCAGGGTCCCCCTAGGCCGTGGGAGAGGACGTAGGAACACCTTGACACCCAGAGGTCACAGGCACACCTGCATCCCCACAGCCAGCCCCTCAGAAGTATTCTCCCAGGAGGCAGGGTGTTGTATGAAGGAAGCAAATGGACAGTTGCTTTTCTGGGTCTCTTTGAAAGGAAAGGTCTTTGCTCCCTGGGTGACCTACGATAAGAACACTGCCCTCAGCCCCATTTCATTAGAGAAGGCCAAATCCAAAATGAGAGGCTTGTAGTGACAAGTGTCATGCAATGCCTTATATCCAAAGCACAAGTACTGTTAACTGAATCACAGGTGCACAAAACGTTAAATATACACACTCCCCAGAGCGCGGGGGGGGGGGGGGTGTGAATTATACACCAATCTGTGTCCCTAAGATGTAAGGAGGCATCATCAAACTGTGGGAGGGGCTTCTGAACCACAAACCCTTACCCAAAGAAAAGCCAGCTTTAAAAACAATTTTTTTTTTCTAACGTTTATTTTTGAGACAGAGAGAGACAGAGCACGAACAGGGGAGGGTCAGAGGGAGGGAGACACAGAATCGGAAACAGGCTCCAGGCTCTGAGCCATCAGCCCAGAGCCCGACGCGGGGCTCGAACTCACGGACCGCGAGATCGTGACCTGGCTGAAGTCGGCCGCTTAACCGACTGAGCCACCCAGGCGCCCCAAGAAGAGCCAGCCTTTGAGGAACAGGGACAACGGCAAAACTCTTCATTCCCACGGGAGACTTTCTTTTCCCGTTAAGATGCAAGTCCCCAAAACTTCAGTTTGGAAAACAGGTTTCTGGTGGGCTGTAAGGGAGCTGTCATCTGAGCACAAAACTTGCTGCTCAAGCAAGAAGAACAGGGAGAGAGCAGAGATAAAGGCCTTGCACACAGCTAGCAGTTGAGGGGAGCCTTGATTCGGCTGCCCACCGAAATCACCTGTTGCACCCTCCTAAATGTGACTCTCCAGGGCCAGGTTTCAGGTATATGCAGCTTTCGTGAGCTCCCCACGGGTTCTGATGGGCCAGGTGGACTGAGAGCCACTGCCATGGGCAGACCTAGCCCCGCTTCAGGAGAGCAGCCCTTATCCTGAAGGGCAGGGGCACCCCCACCTCACGCACTCCTGAAGTTTCCTGCGGGGGCATGGAGTAGGGTGTCAGGATTCCACTCCTGCCTGTGGCCATCTCCAACCCCACCTTTCCCATGCACCATAGGCAGGTCCCTCTGTGCCAGGCTTGGGGGACCAGATCAGCACAGGTCTGGGAGCGATACGTGGGAAGGAGGTGTAGGGAGAGAGCTGGGTCCCTCAGCTATTCTCGGGGTATGAGGGGCAGGAAGCAGTGGGTCACGGGGAGGAGCCTGGGCCTCAGAAAGGCCCCAGAAGCTTTGGGGAAGCTTTCAGTTAGTTGCGAGTAGCTGGGATTTGGGGACACACACCTGTCCCCAGAATGTTTGGAGATGTAGAGAGCTCCCCGACAAGGTCCGGGCAGCCTCCGGGGTTGCCTGGGTCCCCAGCGGGGCCACAAGAGAGCTCTTGGGGATGGGCTAACGTGCCAGCAGGAAGACAGACAAGTGACCAGAGCAGTGAGGTCCCCGCCTTGCTTCAGTTGGTTCTTCCAACGTAGAGGACGGTGAGGGAAGGGCTTCAAAATCAACACAATAAGGGGTGCCTGGGTGGCTCGGTCGGTTGGGCGCCCAACTTCAGCTCAGGTCCTATCTCACTGTTCCGTGAGTTGGAGCCCCCTCCGGGCTCTGTGCCGTCAGTCTCTCTGAGACTGAGAACAAAGCCAAGGCTCTGCTTTGGATCCTCCACCTCCTCCTCTCTCTGCCCCTCCTGTGAGCACTTGCTCGCTCCCTCTCTCCCTCTCTCAAAGATAAACAAACGTGAAAATAATGATGATATAATCGGATGATTGGAGCAGTGCCTTTACCTGGGGTCACCGTTGCCGTGCTGGCTGTCAGCCGGGGCCGCCCTCAGCTTCTCGAAGCTGCTCTCAGCTCCCTGTATGTGGGCCCCTCCACCCCTCAGCCAGCAACCCTGCATCCGATCCTTCTCACACTTGAAATCCCTCTGACTTCCCTGTTGTTTTTCTCTTGCCTCTTCCACCTTATCTCCCTGCTCTCTGGCCGACTCGTCTGCTTCCTAGACTGTGATTAGGGACCCATTGGGGCCCACCTGGATGTTCCTGGATTGCCTCCTTGAGAGCCAGCTGATTGGTAACCCTAATTACATCTGCAAAGCCCCATCACATCACAGAACAGTATTTGAATAACCAAGGGAAAAGAATCTTCAGGGGACATCATTGGAATTTTGCCTCCGATAGTTTTTTTTTTTATTGTAAAGCTTCTCACTGTCTTTAATTTGCTGATGTGAACTCTGACTCCGCCAGATGGAGGTGTTTTGTTTTGTTTTCTTTCTTTTTTTCCTATGTCAGGTGTATCTGTTAGGATTAGATTCTGTTGAATATTCAGAAAATCTAAAATAACAGTAGGCATTCTCGCATGAAATAAGACTGGAGGTTGGCCATTCAGGGCTAACCCGGCGGTTCCAAGAAGCAACAATAACACAGGCTCCTTCTCTGTTTTGTTTACTTCTACCCTTGGGATTGCTTCATGGTACAGATGGCGGCTGGAGGTCCAGCCATCACATTCACATTCCAGGCTGGGGGATGGCCTGGACGGGTTGATACCCCTTCTGGATGAGGCACCACCTTCCTCTAAGCAGCCTTCCTAGAAGTCACTTCCAGACCTTGAATGTACATTTCATCGCACAGAGCTTGATCATAAGGCCACACGTAGCTACAGGGAGATTGGGAAACATGCTCTTTGGGCTGGGCAATCTGCTGGAATAAAGCCAGGGTTCTGTGGCTTAGGGAGAAGGGAAGTGGGACACTGGGTGGATCCAGCCTTCACTGCCCCCTGAGTATTTCAAGGACATTTGACTACAGATGGCTTTTTTTTTTTCCACTGAGCACACAGTTCAGAAAGTGTGGCTCTTTTCCTTTAACCTGTGGAGAAACGTATTACATCTACCTGCCCCATACATGTACACGTTCTACAGTGGGGAACCCAAAAGTCCCAAAGTGGGGAAAGTATTCTTTCTTTTAAAATTGAGATTATTGGGGCGCCTGGGTGGCGCAGTCGGTTAAGCGTCCGACTTCAGCCAGGTCACGATCTCGCGGTCCGTGAGTTCGAGCCCCGCGTCGGGCTCTGGGCTGATGGCTCGGAGCCTGGAGCCTGTTTCCGATTCTGTGTCTCCCTCTCTCTCTGCCCCTCCCCCGTTCATGCTCTGTCTCTCTCTGTCCCAAAAATAAAATAAAAACGTGGAAAAAAAAATAATAAAATTGAGATTATCTATTTATTTAGAGAGAGAGTGTGTGAGAGAGAGAGCGCTCGCACAACCGGGGGAAGTGCAGAGAGAGAGAGAATCCCAAGAAGGCTCTAAGCTGCAAGTACACAGCCCGACGTGGGGCTTGATGTCCCAAGCTGAGAGATCATGACTTGAGCCGAGATCGAGAGTCGGACACTTAACCGACTGAGCCACCCAGACACCCCAGGAGTGAAAGTATTCTCAGACCAAGGTACATAGTACTGAAGAAAATATAAACAGAGAGTCGGAGGATGAAACCCGAGAGACTGAGAACATCAAGGCGTTGGTGGAAGGCGTTGGGACATCCCAGCGGGGTGTCCCATGGGATAAATTACTGCCATCTGAGGAAACAGACTCCCCTCGATGGCCAGGCCAGGAGAACACCTGGGTGAAGAAGGCGCTGGGCCCGGATGCAGGTTGGTCCCTTTAGAAGTGTGATACATGGGGATCGTGGGTGTCAGCAGGATGGGATTCCCCGGGAGGGAATAAGCTGGAACCAAGGACCTAGGCTAAACCAGGGACTGGGCAGGAAGCGTGGGGTCCAGGTACACACTTAATCCAAGGTCAGTGTGAAGCAACAAGGTGGCCCGTGGCCCACCAGCTTTGGCACCAAGGGGAGGCAGCAGGCTGAGCAAAGCAGGGCTTAGGTGAGTGCAGATACCAAGGCACCCGACAGGGGGCTGCAAGTGTCAGCAGGCAGCGGGAGGTCAAGGGCAGGAAGGCAGAGCAGGGCAGCAGGAAGAAGGAGGCCCCAACTCTAGTTTGTTGGGAGCCCCCCGGAAGGAGCAGGATCCAGGCATGCACACTGGAGGCAGACGCTCCAGGGTCGGCTCAAGGACTCCACACTTCTCCACACCGAAGCTCTGATAGGGAGGCTCAAGCAGCTCTTCCTGGGGAGACGTCAGGCAGCTGGGAGCACCCTGGAAACTTTCGGGGAGAGACGGTTTCTGCTTCAGGTCGGTGGGTGGGCACAGCTGGCATCCCCTCTGGCGGAAAATCCTTGGGATTCAGCAGCACGGCCGCATCGTGGAGCAGCCCCGGGCCTCTGCACCTCCGTGTCAGCCGAAGGCCGGGGACGGCCTTCCAGGAGCAGCACCGCCATGAACAGCGGCCCACAGATGGCCCCACTGGATCACAACGCTCCCCCACTTAAAACACCTCAGGGCTACTTGTGCCCCCTAATAAAGTTCTGCCCCCCCCCCCCCCAGTGTTTGTTAAATGCTATGACAGACAGTGTTCCGTGTTCACCCAGCCCCAGTTCAGCCTCCTCTCCCCGAGGCGGAGGAAGACTGCCTTTCCCAGCCTCCCTTGTGGTGGGGTTGGGGCCATGCGATGGATCCCGGTGGACAGGCCGGAAGCAGAGGTGAGGTGAGATAGCCCCTGGCCAAAGCACAGCAGAGTACGTGTGAGGTCCCACAACTCTCTGCTCCCCTTGCATGGGGATGCTGAAGCCGCACAGCGGGATGGCGAGGTTACAAGATGGTGGGACGTCCATCAGCCTGGATCCCTGGGCCGCTTGGCAGAGACATGGAGATGAGGCACTGAGATCTGTAGTTAATCTCTTCCTGAAACATAACCTAGACTATCCTAGCTAAATACAGCCACCAGATGGACCAGGGGTTCTCCCACGTCTTCACATGAAACCCTCTCACAACCAACTGTTATCTCCAGCGCCACACCCTTCTATCCCCAGACAAGACACAGCCACCCTGAAGATGTCTCGGCCCCAACATGCCCTTCTGTCATGCCTGTATCTCTCTGCCACGGGACATGCCGTGTCATGACCCAAGTGCCCTCTTGTGGTTCTCTGTGGTTAAGCCTCCTGTGGTTCCCTGTGTTAAGCATTTTTAGGCAAGGGGTCTCAGGTTTCACCTCTATGCACAGAAGGAACGGCAACACAGAGCCTCTATTTGGGGGGTCCAAAGACCCCCTCAGCACCTTCTCCAGAGCACTTTCCATAATGCCTTCCTCTTCCCATCCAACAAGCTGGGGTCAGAGCCATCTCCCCACCACAGGTCATGATCTCCTCCCCTATCCTGAGACCTCTGCTTGTTTCTATGGTAACAACTTTCCAGACCTGACCCAATGGGAGACTGGGTGACAAGCCAGTGTGTGGGCTCCCTGTCCTGTCCAAGCTGCAGGAGTACAGAGTGCCCACAGGTGTCAGTTAGAAGCAGCCTGTCCCAAGCTGAGTAAATGGGTGTATTGAAAAGGAAGGAAGGGGCCCCGGGGTGGCTCAATCAGTTGAGCATCCGACTTCAGCTCAGGTCATGATCTCGCAGTTCATGAATTCGAGCCCCACATTGGGCTCATTGTTGTCAGCTCAGAGCCTGCTTGGGATCCTCGGTCCCCCTCTCTCTGCCCCTCCCCTACTTGCACTCTTCTAGAAATAAGTATGTTTTTTAAAAAAGGAACAAAATATTTAAAACTTGTGTGTGTGCGCGTGTGTGTGTGTGTGTGTGTGTGTGTGTGTGTGTAAGGCTGAAACAAAGAGCTATAATTTGGAATCCTTATAAGAAACCTTGGATAAAGGTGTGCTTCCAAAAACTCAAACCGAAGATTCTGAATGTGACTTGAAGTTGTCCCTGGGGAAAGTGCATCTTTCCAAAACAATTAGTCCAACAGAGAACAGGATATGCCACATAATGAGGGAAACTGAAATTGGAACCAAAAAATAATTTCAGGTGCATTTTTCCAAGAGTTCAAAAGACCGTTCAGTCCACAAACCTTCACTGAGCACCTATTAGACGTCCACCACCATGCTGGGAGCACGGCTGAATGGAGGAATATTTCTGCAACTCCGTTCACTTAAAAATAAAAAAGGAGCAAACCTAAATTAGTAGGAGCTATTGTAGGGATCAGGGTACAAAGATGTGCTAGACAATGACAAGAAAATAGAATCCTTTTTCTTGTTGTTTCTCTGCAGACAAGGCTTCTAAAGAGACAAGCCATCTTATTTTCTTTTGAAGCAGACAAGCTGGACGTCCCGGATCAAATGTCAGCAAAATCCATGGGATGTACTAAGACCAACAAACGCTGAACCGGTGAAGTCACTCCGGAGTTATGAAGACATGAAAAGCAAAATACCATCCTGGAAATGTCAGCCCAAACACGTCTCCTATGGTTTTACTTGGCCGCCAGACCAGGAGAGTCCCAGGTCCCCTTGCCTTGCTTGTAACCCTGGAGTCCCATCGCCAGGGGCTCCCAGCTTCATATTTACTTGCACTGGGACATCACAGAACCCCTTTTAATCCGTTTCTTCGCTTGGAAACTTGGTGTATTCATACCTCCTAAAGAGGAGGTGATGTGATGAATATTCAGCACTTGAAGTCGTTCCTGCCACGTGGCAAATGTTCAACAAATGTTGGTCATTATCATCGGAACCTGGGGCTCATTAATACATCGAAAATCATCGTGGCATGGCTCTGTGAAAGGGGAACCGTCGGAGGGAAATCATTTAGACTTCTCCAAACTCCTCCAAGGGGACTATGCCACAAGTCAGCCACTCTGGGAGATGACATTTCAGTATTTGGGGAACTCTTCTCCAGCCTAGCTTTCAACAGGGCCCTAAGCACATTCTCTTGAATACCTGCTGTGGTGGCACATTTGCACCCTAGATGCTAATTTTTGGAAAAAGATAAAAGTCGTTTTCAGCCAAGGCTGGTGAAGTGAATAGGCGACCGAGGTGACTCATGCCATCTATTCAAAAGTGGATTATGATGATGACATAAGGAAACCAGTTCTCTTTAGCGGCTCCAGAGAGCACTGGGATTTCTAGGGACCCCTCCTGGGCACTCAGATGACTGGTGCAGCACTGCCACCTGGTGAAGTCTAGGGGAACTACAAGGCGGTTATTAAAAGGCCAATAAATCCTTAAAAGCACAAAACTGGAAGGCAGAGCTCCTAGACAGCAGCATACTGGAGTCCAGCAACACTGCAGAGATCTCCTGCCCGCCCCCCCTTCACCAAGTGTTCCCCTGAAGTTAAATTAATGCCATCTACTCAGCTAACTCTAAGCCTTTGCCAGGCAATTAGTATTTCCTTCCTTCCTTCCTTTTTATTTCTTTTTAAACCCAGAGACATGAATCACATGCACACGCACGCGCACACACACACACACACACACACACTCACATATATTTAGACATTTTATATATACTGGATGGATAAATCTTAACTGTACCATTTTGACAAACAGATACGCACCGTGTAATCTATACCTCCATTGAGATAAGGAACATTTTCACCACCCTAGAAAATTCCCTTGTGCCTCTCCTCTAAGAGGCAGTGACTCTTCTATTGTCTGTCACTAGGGACCAGTTTTATCTTTTCTAGAGTTCCATGTACATAGAATCACAGTCAGCACTCGTTCAGGAACTCGTTCTTTTTATTGTAGAGTAATATAATCCATTGTGTGAATATTGCATAATTTGTCTTTCCATTATACTGCTGATGGGCATCTGGGCTGTTTCTACTCTTGGCTACAAGAACAGCCCTACATACGAGGAACATTCTGTGGAAGTCTTTTTTGGAACAAATGTTCTCACATCTTGGGCAAGTACTCAAGAGTCAGCTTTCTGGGTCAGTGGGTAGGTATATATTTATCTTTATGAGACACTGCCAAACCATTTTCCAAAGTGGTGGTAGAATTGTTACCTTCCCACCTGCAGTATTTCCTTTTATTTCTAAAGTTCGATTTCTAAAGGAGTCCAATTCTATGGGAGCTGCAAAACAAGGCAGCTCACATAGAATAAGCCTTCATATAAACTATTGCGTCAGCATTAGGTGAAGCAGATGTTCTATAAAACTCACCACACTTTGAAATGGAAACACTTGATTAAAGCATAATATGTCTACTCATAAGAATGTAACAGCTACCTCCAGATGTCAAAACCATAAAATAAAATAAAAAAAACATCACTTCTCACTAAAAGGAACCAAGGATCCTTGGAGAATGGCTGATTCCAGATTTGGTGCAAGGAAAGAATAAAATGAGGGGCACCTGAGTGGCTCACTCAGTTAAGTGTCTGGCTTTGGCTCAGGTCATGATCTCACGGTCTGTGAGTTTGAGCCCCACGTCGGGGTCTATGCTGACAGCTCGGAGCCTGGAGCCTACTTCGGATCCTGTGTCTCCCTCTCTCTCTGCCCCTCCCCTGCTCATGCTCTGTCTGTCTCTCTCTCAAAAATAAATAAACATTTAAAAAAAAAGAAAGAATAAAATGAGCCTGGAACCTCCTGCTAAGTCAGAAAACAAGGGCATACTCAAAGGAAAGGATAGAGGGGCCAGCCTGAAGGGCTCCCACTTATCTACATTTTGTCATAACAAAATGATGAGAGATAAAATTCTCAGTACAAATATCTTACAAAGGACTTGTGTCAAGAACATACCAAGAACTCCCACAAATGAATCAAAAAGATAGAATTATTTGAGGGGTGCTGGGTGGCTCAGTCAGTTAAGCATCTGACTCTTGGTTTCTGCTCAGGTCACTCTCTCACAGTCTGTGATTTCGAGCCCCATGTCAGGCTCTGAACTGGCAGCGTGGAGCCTGCCTGGGATTCTCTCTCTCTGTCCTTCTCTTTCACTCTCTCTCTCTCTCTCTCTCTCGCTCAAAATAAATAAATAAATAAATAAATAAATAAATAAATAAACAAACAAAAATTTAGGGAAAAAAAGAATTATTTTAAATGAACAGAAGATTTGAGTAGTCACCTTCTAAAAAGTAGATACCCAACGTGGCAATGAGAAAGAATGAAATATGGCCCTTTGTAGCCACGTGGATAGAACTGGAGAGTGTTATGCTAAGTGAAATAAGCCATACAGAGAAAGACAGATACCATATGTTTTCACTCTTATGTGGATCCTGAGAAACTTAACAGAAGTCTATGGGGGAGGGGAAGAAAAAAGACCAAGAGGTTAGAGAGGGAGAGAGCCAAAGCATAAGAGACTCTTTTTTTAAAAAAAAATATATGAGGGGCGCCTGGGTGGCGCAGTCGGTTAAGCGTCCGACTTCAGCCAGGTCACGATCTCGCGGTCCGTGAGTTCGAGCCCTGCGTCAGGCTCTGGGCTGATGGCTCGGAGCCTGCAGCCTGTTTCCGATTCTGTGTCTCCCTCTCTCTCTGCCCCTCCCCCGTTCATGTTCTGTCTCTCTCTGTCCCAAAAATAAATAAAAAACGTTGAAAAATAAATAAATAAAAAATAAAAAAAATATATGAAATTTATTGTCAAATTGTTTCCATAAGAGACTCTTAAAAACTGAGAACAAACTGAGGGTTGATGAGGGGTGGGAGGGAGGGGAGGGTGGGTGATGGGTATTGAGGAGGGGACCTTTTGGGATGAGCACTGGGTGTTGTATGGAAACCAATTTGACAATAAATTTCATATTAAAAAATTAAAAAAACATAAAAAGCAGATATCCAAATGTACAATTAGCATTTGAAAAAGTGATCAATATCATTAGTTCTCAGAACAATGAAAATGAAAACCACCATGAGAGACTACTACCCGTGAACCAGGCAATTAAAATTTAAAAGACTAAAATTATAAAGTGTTGAAAAACTGGAACTCTCATACTTTGCTGATAGAGGTGTTGTAAATTGCTAAAGTCATTTGGGCGCCATTTGACATTATCTTCTAAAGTTAAACATATGCCTTCTCCATGACACAGGAATTCACTCCCAAGTATCTATTTCCAAGAGAAAGACATATGCTTACCATGAATGTCCATAACAGTTGTATTCATAATGGTCCCTAACTGGAAACAAGTCAAATATCCATCAACGGTAGGATAGATAAACAAACTGCCGTATATTCATACAACAGAATTTATACCATTAGTGAAAGACAACAAATTGCTGATACATGCAAGATGGTTGGATTACACAAAATGTGGAGTGAGGAAGCCAGATTATATGATTTTTTTAAAACGATGATCAAAAACAAGTAAAACTAGTCAAGGATAGTAGAAACCGAAGCAGCAATTACCTCTGGGGACAGGGAGGTGAGACTCTGGGAAGACGAGGTGGGATGGGGTGGATTGACTGGAAAGAGGAGGCAAGAAGGAGCCTTCTGGAATAATGGACATGTTCTGTATGTTGACCTAAAGCTGGCCGGTGGTTACATGGATCTGTGTATTTGCCATCCGCGGATCCTCACCAGAGTAACCTCTAGAAGATGTCATTCAGGAAGAAAGAAAATGCCTCCGGAAGGAAGGTCTTCTGGAATGCAAGAAGGAATAGAGATAAACATGTGGGCAAATCCAAACACTGATTGTATAAAACAGTGATCATGTTAGTACTTGTAAAAACAACACTTAGGATGGGGCGGTCAGTGCGGTATATTGATTGCAAAGACTGACCCAGTTCTTCGCCCCTCCCTGTGTCCACACCCTTTGTAATGTGATTGTTCAGCTCCCTTAATGCAGAGGTCGAGTCTGTTTTCCCCTCCTCTTGAATCCAGGCCAGCCTTGTGACCTGCTTTGGCCAGTAGAATGTGCTGAAAGTTTTGGTGCGCTAAATTTGAGCGGAGGCTTCAAATGGCCTTGCGTGCCTTTATTCTCTTGGACCTCTGCCACCAGGAGAGCATGTCTGAGCTAGCCCCCTGGAATAGGAGGGAGGAGAGCAGAGACATCCCATCCGAGGCCATCCTCCACCAACCAGCCACACAGCCAACCCATCCCTTGACCCTAGACACTGAGATCAGATCAGCAGCACCATCCAGCTGACCTGCAGATTCATGAGGAATCATATGTAGCTGTTGTTTTAAACCACTAAATTTTATTTAAAAAAAATTTTTAATGTTTATTTATTTTTGCCAGAGAGGCAGAGTGGGAGAGGGGAGGGGCAGAGAGAGAGGGAGACACAGAATCCAAAGCAGCCTCCAGGCTCCGAGCTGGCAGCACAGAGCCCGATGCGGGGCTTGAACCCATGAACCATGAGATCATGAACTGAGCTGAAGTCGGACGCTTAACCGATCTAGCCACCCAAGTGCCCCGAAGCCACTAAATTTTAGAATGCTTTGCTATGCACCAATAACTAACCGAGACAGGAGTGATTGAAGCTAAAATATCCCAAGGTCCTTACTGTCTTTGGAGGAATTACAATGAAATTGAATAAGAGTATGAATTAAGCATGCTTTAATATAATTCAGCTTGTTTAAAATGTTAACAATAACCATGAAAAAGAATGGAAAGAGTAGGTACATTTCAAACCTGTAAGGTAAAAACTAAAATTTGTTAATCAATCCGAAAGAAAACAAGAAAGAAGAGGGGAACAGGCAAAAACAAAGTGCAAGACTGGTATAATATAAAAACATATTAGTGTGATGGTTAATTTTTATAAATACTTCTTTAATGTTTTTATTTTACATCTCAAAATGTATTTATTTTGAGAGAGAGAGAGAGAGAGAAAGAGAGAGAGAAGCAGAGAGAGAATCCCAAGCAGGCTCCATGCTCAGCCTGGAGACTAACGAATGTGAGATCACGACCTGAGCTACAATCAAGAGTCAGAAGCTCGACCGACTGAGCCACCCAGGTGTCCCTGTGATGGTTAACTTGACAGGGCCGGGGATGCCCAAATATCTTGTTAAGCATTATTTGTGCATGTCTCTGTGAGAGCGTTTCCAGAAGAGATTAGTGTTCGAATCGAGGGGCTGAGTAAATCAGAGGGCCCTCCGCGGTGTGGGTGGGCATCATCCAATATGTTATCGGACTAAATAGAACCAAAAGCCAGAGGGTTGAATTGGCTCCCCCTGACTGACTGTTGAGCTGACACACTGGGTCTTCTCCTGTCCTCTGTGCTCTGGGTTCTCAGGCTTGTGGGCTTGGGCTGGAATTTATTCTACCAGCTTTCCTGAGCCCTCAGCTTGCAGACAACAGGTCATGGGACTTCAGTCTCCATAAATGCATGAGCCAATTCCTTGTAATAAATATCACTATTTATCCAATAGAATATATATATATCTTATTGGTTGTGTGTCTCTGGAGAACCCTGACTGATACAGAATTTGGTACCAACAGTGGTTCTGGAAAAAACAGAATTTTAAGGATAAGTTTCCTGAATTTGTTCCAGGGGTTCTGGAATGGGCTCTCAAATCTGATTGTATTTAAAGACTCAGGGTACCTGGGTTGCTCAGGCGTGAAGCATCTGACTCTTGGTTTCAGCTCAGGTCACAATCTCACGGTTTCATGAGTTTGAGCCCTGCGTCAGGCTCTGCACTGGCAGCACGGATCCTGCTTGGAGTTGTCTCTGTCTCTGTCTCTGTCTCTGTCTCTGTCTGCCCTTTCCCTACTTGCGCTCTCTGTCTCTCTCAAAATAAATAAATAAACTTTAAAAATAAAATTAAAAAGCGGTGCCTGGGTGGCTCAGTCGGTTCAGCGTCCAACTTCGTTCAGCTCAGGTCATGATCTCATGGTCCGTGGATTCAAGCGCCTCATCGGGCTCTGTGCTGACAGCTCGGAGCCTGGAGCCTGCTTCGGATCCTGTGTCTCCTTCGCTCTCTGCCCCTCCCCCGCTCATGCTCTGTCTCACTCTGTCTCTAAAAAATAATAAATGTTAAAAAAGATTTTTTTTAATAAAATTAAATTGAAAAGAAAGACACTAATGATTTCATTTCTAGGAGTAAAGAGAGAGCTGATAGTCCCTGACATGATCTGGCAATAGAGATATGCAAAATATCTGCATTGGATATTCCAAACCAACCATTTTGTAAGAAGCAAGGAGCTAGAAGGATCATTTTTGGAAAACTAACTGTAGTCTAAGGGTCTGACATTAAGCTTTTGATAGCCAAGCATCCATTGTAGAGACATCCATCTCGAATACACATATTGCCAGCTGTGTGACAGTTACTGGTAAAACAACTGGGTGAGAGACCCATGTTCCCCTTTCAGAAAGCCCTGGGTAACATAACTGACAGCTGGAGTGACCCCACTTTCCCCATCCTGTGCCCTAAGTCCTGCTCTTATGTTTCAAATTCACCAAAGAGTGAACCCGAGAAATCCTAGGCACCCAACCCTCAGACCCCAATAAAGGTAGAACCCCAGGTCAGCATCTTCTCTCCGTCTCTCTGCCCATGACCTATAAAGATTAGACAGAAACAAATGAACTTGAGAATAGGTAAACAATAGAAAAAAATCAATGAAACTAAGAGTTGGGTTATTAAAAAGTTCAATGAAATTGACGGGGGAGAAAGAGAAGGAAGAAACCGTACTATAAACCCACACACACAATTATAGTGGTGGTTAAATGGATATTACATCTGTAAAACTCACCGGACACTTGAAATGGGTGAATTTTATTTATGTAATGGATACTTCTTTATACAGTTAAAATCCCCAAAGTCCCAAAACTAGTCCTTTTAAAAGACTAGTAAAATTGGCAAACCTCTGGAAACACAAGCAAGAGAAAAAGAGGCTATGAATAAGCATTTCCAGGAATGAAAAAGAGGACATAGCATAGTAAAACAGGGATTTTAAAGAAAATACTGTGAAAATATTTGAACAACTTAATGGCAAAAAAAAATTTTTTTAGGGGCACCTATGTGGCTTAGACGGTCAAGTGTCCTACTCTTGGTTTTGGTTCAGGTCATGATCTCACGGTTTTGTGAGTTCGAGCTCCGCATCAGTCTCTGTGCTGACAGTGCGAAGCCTTCTTGAGATTCTCTGTCTCCCTCTTTCTCTGCCCCTCCCCTGCTCACCCTCTGTCTCTCTCTCAAAAATAAATAAACTTAAAAAAAAAATAAATTTTTTTTTCGAAAAACGCAATTTAAAAATTTTAGAAATAGTGGGGTGCCTGGGTGGCTCAGTAGGTTAAGCGTCCGACTTCAGCTCAGGTCTTGATCTCACAGGTTGTGAGTTCAAGCCTGCATCGGGCTCCGTGCTGACAGCTCAGAGCCTGGAGGCTGCTTCGGAGTCTGTCTCCCTCCCTCTCTCCACTCTGCCCCTCCCTTGCTCGCACTCTGTCTCTCTCTTAAAAATAAACATTAAAAAAATTTTTTTTTAATTTCAGTAATAGAAAAATCTAAATAAGAAAAAAATAGAAGATTTGAATAGCCCCTAAAACCAACCAAGGTACACACTCCACACGTAATAAACCCAGTTAACTAGGTGAATGCAACTAAACATTCAAGGAACACAAACTCTTCCAGAAGTGGGAAAAATCATGAAATTGGATAATCCCAAGAATGCAAGTATTCTTTGACATTAGAAAATCTATCATTGTAACTTACTACATTGGGGTGCCTGGATGACTCAGTTGGTTGAGTTTAGCTCAGGTCATGATCCCAGAATTGTGGGATTGGGCCCCATGCTGGGCTCCACGCCGCGTCAGAGTCGGCTTGGGATTCTCTCTCTCTCCCTCTGCCCCTTTGCCCTACTAGTGCTCTCTCTCTTTAAAATAAAAAAAAAAAAAAACATTTTAAATAAAAATTAATTAAATAAGTAAATAAGTCATTTACCACCTTAAGAGATGAAAGGAAACCATATGATCATCTCAAAAGATGCAGACTTTACTACTGTTTAAGAAAACTTATTTTTTAAAAAAGATAAAAAGACACATTCCATCATCATTTTTGACACACTGACATATTCATCATCATTTTTATTGGGCTACACCGTCATAAAGCATACATGATGGACATGTCACAAATGATTACATCAACAATACCTAATAGTTATGTAGCACTTGATAGCTTGCAAATCACTTTGCATCCATTATCTATATAATCTAGCCACTCTGAAGGAGGTATTACATTTTTAAAAACATACAAATGAGGAAACAGATTTAAAAGGATGAAGTGATTTGTCCCAAATCCCAATGATTTTCATTCTTTATTTTGTTGGTTCTCTATGATATCCCGTGTTATGTACCAAATAAAAATGAACAGATATCTACAAATAGATAATACATAATAGAAAAACACCACCAAAATTTCTTAAGTAAATTCTCCAGTGGTTTTTACATGCTCTTGGAACAAATATAAATTAAAAAATTAACCCTATAGTTTATATTCTTAGTCATATCTATCTTTCCTTCTGAAATTTGTAATCTACAATTAAATACTAGTGTTTCAACTTAAAAACTATAGTTCCCTAAAAGGTAGATGAAGCTTGCAGCCTGGTAGTTTCTACCCACCAACTTGCCAACTTACAGTTGAGGAACAAGTGAGCATTCCTCTTGGTCCTTAATCCTAACTGGTTGCAGATGACCTATGCATACCACAAGGCTTTGACAACTTGACCTGTGATTTTGGTGCCAATTGAAAGGATGTCATGGGACATGTAGTAGTATTTCCCCCTATTTCTCTAGAGTATGGATATTATGTATAAAACCACATAAGATGATTCTGAAAGGTGGAGAGAGTACAGACTGGTCCTTCTTCAAGACCTGGAGAACAACACAGCACTGAGTTCCTTGGGTCGTGGTTGTGGTTTTTGTTTTGTTTTGCTTCATTTATCCCAGACCAGATTCTGACGAAGCTGGCAACTGAGAAATATCAATGGGCACAGGCCAAAAAGGGCCCAAGAAAAGTCTGTTCTTTCTAGACAAAGGAGGAGGAAAGGAGTGGCCTAGCAAGACAGGCAATTTTTAGACCATACCCATCCTACTCCAGCCAAACACTAAAGACCAAATGGGGAGCCTACACTTCTACCCTCTCCAGTCTGTGATAGGCTCCTCAATGCTCCACCCCCACACCACATTGGTGTCAGAGAGGGTCAAGTCAGGGACAGAATTTTCAAAACCAACCCCTTCCCCATTCCACCCTGGCAGTGTCATTGGAGACACTGTGGGGAGAGTAGGCCTCCAATTCTACCCAGAGACAAGATATTTCTCCCCTTCTTTACTGGGTTGGTGTCAGTAGAGGCCTAGTGGGGAGTTATAACTCCCACCCCTACCTAGCAGTAGTGAGGACCCCGATCCAGGTGTCAGCAGAGGCCGGTGAACCTGCATTTCCAACACCAACTTATAGTAACAAGGCAGTCTCCCCTCAGCCCTTTCTTCACCAGAGCGGTGTCAGAGGAAGCCTGTCCAAACAGAAGCTTTGAACAGGATACAGAGTCTGGTAACACTCAAAATGTCCAGAGTTCAACTGAAAATCACCATCACACACAGAACCAGGAAAATCTGCACTTGCAGGAGAAGGTAACTCACAGATGCCAACACTGAAACGACACAGCTGCTAGAATTACCTGATAAATATTTGAAAACAGCCATCATAAAATGCCTCAATGGACAATTACAAACATGCTTGACACGCATTTTAAAAAGCCTCGGGGAAAAAACAAAAACAAAAACACAGAATACAGAAAATCAAATGGAACAGAAAAATATACCTGAAATAAAACCCAGTGATGGACTCAACATCAGGCTGCAAGGGGCAGAGAAAGAATCAGTGAAGTTGAAGAGAGAAAATACCCAACCTGAAGAACAGAGAGAAAAATACTATGGGCTGAATTATATGTCAACCACTCCAAAACCACCAATTCATGTTGAAGCTCTAACCGCCCCCCACCCATGGGTGACTAGAGAAAGGGCTTTTAGAAGGTTGAGATTAAATGAGGTCGTAAGTATGGGGTCTTAAGCTGATAGGATTGGTAGCCCTGTGAGAACAGGAAGAGAGGATTCTTTCCACACCACATGCACACACGGAGGAAAGGCTGTGAGGACACGGCAAGAAGGTGGCCATCTACAAGCGAGGAAGAGAACCCTCTTACCAGAAACCAAATCAGCTGGCACCTTGGTCTTGGTCTTCCCAGCCTCTAGAACTATGAGAAATTAATTTCTGTTGAGCCCCCCAGTCTACAGTATTTTGTAATGGCACCCTCAAGCAGATTTGGGTACCTAGGAGAGGGGTGCTGCTCTAACAAATAACCTTAAAATGTGGATGCATCTTTGGAACTGGGTAACAGGTTGAGTCTGACGGTTTTGAGGTGCATACTAGAAATATGGATGTTAAAGCCCATTCTGATGAAATCTCAGAAATGAGGAACACATTACTGGACACTGGAAGGAAGGCAATCCTTGTGGTAAAGTGGCAAAGTACCGGGCTGAGCGGTGTTTTAGTGTTTTGTGGAAGGTACAGCTTGTGAGCAATGAAACTGGACGTTCAACACGGACTTCCAAGCAAAGTATTGAACGTGCAGCCTGGGTCCTCCTTCCTGCTTATCACAAAATATGAGAGGAGAGAGATGAACCGAAGAAGGAACTGTTAAGCAAAAACAAACAAAACAAAAAACAAAACCCTAGAACTTGGAGATTTGGAAAATTCTGTCCACCCGTATTGCAAAACTGAGAAAACTGGTCAGAAGAGAACACTAAGGGTGTGGCTTAAACAACCACTTGAAAAAGAGATCACGGGTGTGACTCATGGGTGTGATTAAGTTCAGCCTTCTTCACAGAAGCCAGGAATAAAAATGGGATTACACCAACAGAAACACTGCCAGCTGGGACAAAAGGGACAGGAAAACTAGACAAATGGAGGAAGACTGGGACTTCTTAGATCCTACAGGACCAGACAATAGGGCTACTCAGCTAGACATGCTCTATGCTTCAAAAAAAGAATGACTCGAAAGCCAATTTCAGGATCATCAGTTTGAAACTACATCCTCAGTTTCAGAGGGTGAGGACATCACCTCCATTTGGACAGGCCAGATGGCCAACAACCAAAGTTTTGGAGGCAGGGATGTTCAGCAGGGCCTTGGTGGTGGGACTGCTGTACCAGTGGGCCCAGAAAGTGGGATCATGGCCTCAGTGGGTCTGTAAGGTGGGCCATCAAGTCAAAGAGCATTGTTCTCAAGACTTAAGACTTCATGGAGTTTGTCTTGCTATGTTTTGGACTTGCTAGAGACCTCTCACTCTTTCCTTCTTTCCTATTTCTCCCTTTTGGAATCACAATATCTATCATATGCCTGTCCCACAATCATATTTTGTAAACACATAACTTATCTGGTTTCACAGGTTCACAGCTGGACAAGAATTTTGCCTCAGGCTAAATTACACCTCAAGCCTCACACAGATCTGATTTACGTGATATTTAGGTAAGACTTCAGACTTGATGCTGGAATGAGTTAAGATCTGAGGGAATGCTGGGATAGAGCAAAGGTATTTTGCATGGTCATGAATTTGGGGGAGCCACGGGCAGAATGCTATGGACTGAATTGTGTGTCCCCCAAATTCATGTTGAAGTGCTCTCAATGTGACTGTATTTGGACACAGAGCTTTTCAGAGGTAATTAAGGTTAAATGAGGTCATAAGGCTGGGGTCCTAACCAGATAGGACTTAAACCTTTACAGGAAGAGAAAGAGAAAGATTTCTCTCACCTGTAAGCACAAAATAAACAGAAGAAGAAGAAGAAGAAGAAGAAGAAGAAGAAGAAGAAGAAGAAG
>NW_024412419.1:36202313-36210449 GCF_014898765.1 Herpailurus yagouaroundi
AAGAAGAAGAAGAAGAAGAAGAAGAAGAAGAAGAAGAAGAAGAAGAAAGAAAGAAAGAAAGAAAGAAAAAGAAAAAAGGGAAAAAAAGGCTTGACACAGCAAGAACATGGCCTTCTGCAATCCAGGAAGAGAGCCCTCACCAGAGGCCAAAGCTGACACCTTGATCTTGGGCTTCCCAGCCTCCAAAACTGAGAAATTCTGTTGTTTGAGCCACCCAGTCTATGGTGTTTTGTTATGGTAGCCTGAGAAGAGTGAGATAAAACATACTGGGGGGAAAAAGGAAGAAAAACAGAGCCTCAGGAACCTTCGGAACTACAATCAAAGATCTAACATTCATGTCATCAGGGTCCTGGAAGGAGAGAAGGAGTGAGGGCCAAAAAATGTATTCAAATAAATGAGGGCTAAATGTTCCCCAAATATGGCAAAAGACATAAACCTACAGATTGAAGTTCATAAAACAGGATAAACTCAAAGAAATCCACATCAAGACACACAAACTTGTGAAAACTAAAAACACAGTACTCAAAATGTGTGCAATGACAACCTTTGAAGTTTCAATGAAAAAAATATATATACAAAGACATCGTCTGCTTCTACGCAAGAGTAAAATGGTGAAAGGTAAGTATTTTGGAGTCTTTTCAAGTCTTTCACAATCCAATACGCAGTGTCAGTTCAGGTCTACAACTAAATTTTACTATGGTATGAATAAGCCCAAAGTACTAACTACAGACAATTGAGGTAACATCTTTATAAATAAGCACATTCTCAGGGAACTTAGCTTAAAATAGGTAGCTTAAAAGAGACTGAAAACATCAAAGGTCCCTGCTGTACTTTCTAGGCTGTCAGTCTTGACCCTTGGAGTTAGCGCCATTCTTAGCAGGCAGCAAATCAACAAGCAAGATCTCAAAGACAGAAAGTGCAGAAGCAGACTGCCAGGCCAGTGTTCCTTGGCTTCAGGGTAGAAACTGCAACTGACCAACTGATGAATATTTCCCCAGTTGGGAGCACTCGTTTGAGCAGTTATCTCAATCAACATTTCTTGAGTTCATTCCCCCGGTTCTCTTTCTCTCTCCTTCCCATCTACCTCCTAAGTGCCCTTGTACTTGAGCCTAAGGACAACTTCCCTTTCACCTCCACTCTCAACCCTGGACAAACTCATTGTGAATTCTCAATCTCTTATTTCTGCCTCTGCAACTTCCCTAAAGAACCACTCATCTCTTTAAAACTCCATCTCCTTAGCATTAAGAGACGGCCCAGCCCAGACAAGATGTCTTCTTTCCATCATCGCACACCCTGTTTCTCTCTCAAGGATTTGGAAGCTTACATACACATTAGGGTGCTGGAAATAATCTTCCTCTTTCCCCACGGAAATTCAAAGTCCTCTGTTGCACTGAAAAAAATGTAAAACTCCTCCTTCACATTCTAAGTAAGCTATGTCCCACGTCAACAATGACTTCTCAATTAATATCTTGTTTGTAACACATTCTTAAACTCCTTTGTAGCGCTCACACCACGTTTAGTAAATGTTCAATAAAAATCTTCCAAATGTACCACATTTACATAGTCTTTATCCAGTATGAATTCTCTTTTGCTGGCCAAAGGCTGAATGCTCACTAAAGGCTTTTCCGTATTCTTTGGTTTTCCCCCCAGCATGAGTTTTCTGATGTTGAGAAAGGGATGAACTCTGGCTGAAAGCTTTTCCACATTCCTTACACTTATAGGGTTTTTCTCCAGTGTGAGTTTTCTGATGCTTTGTAAGAGATGAGCTCTGGCTGAAAGCTTTTCCACAGTCCTTACACTTGTAAGGTTTCTCTCCAGTGTGTGTTCTCTGATGACGAATGAGGGCTGAGCGGTCACTGAAGGCTTTGGCACAATCATTGCATTTATAGGGTTTCTCCCCAGTGTGAGTTCTCTGGTGTTGAGTCAGGGCTGAACAGTAGCCAAAGGCTTTCCCACACTCATTACACTCATAAGGCCTCTCCCCAGTATGAGTTCTCTGGTGCTGAATAAGGCCTGATCGATCGCTAAAGGCTTTCCCACATTCATTACACTTATAGGGTTTCTCTCCAGTGTGAATGACCTGATGCTGGGTAAGGAATGTGCTTTGGCTAAAGGCCTTCCCACATTCATTACACTCATAAGGTTTCTCTCCAGTATGAATTCGCTGATGTTGAGTGAGGTATGAGCTCTGATTAAAGGCCTTCCCACATTCATTGCATTCATAGGGTTTCTCTCCAGTATGAATTATATGATGCCGAATAAGGGCAGAGCGGTGACTGAAGGCTTTCCCACATTCATGACACTCGTAGGGTTTCTCTCCAGTATGAATTCTCTGGTGTAGAGTAAGATGTATACTCTGGCTAAAAGCTTTACCACATTCATTACATTCGTAGGGTTTTTCTCCTGTGTGAATTCTCTGATGCAAGACAAAAGCTGAGTAGTAACTAAAGGCTTTCTCACACTCATTACACTGCCAAGGTTTCTTTTCTGCACAAACTTTCTCGTGCCTCATTAGATCTGAATTTTGTTTTAAGTTCTTTTTAAATGAATCACAGTTATGTAGTCTCTCTCCTTGCTGTTGAACAAGTAATGACCTTCGACTAAAACTTCTCCCAAATTCATGACACTGGTAACTTCTCTCCCCAGAAGATTTCTTCTGAGTGACAACCTCCTGTATTAAATGTTTCTCATGGTTTTCCTGCTGACTCTCTGAAGAATCCTCGTATTCACTGGAACTTTCCTTTGGAAATCTTGCTATTAACACCCCAGGGGCTGATTCTTCTTCAGAAATATCCTGCTCTGGAGTTAGGTCCTTACTCTCTGGTCTTGTCTCCCAGTCTGAAAGAAACAAAAATACACATGTACCATTTCCTACACAGGAAAGAAAAATATTTGATGTGGTAGGAAAATAATGAAAAACAAACCAATGAAAAAATGCTTACAGGGAACACAGGAACTCGAAAGCTCTCCAAAATAGCTTTGCAATCTTGAGAGAACATGAGAAAACAAAGATGGGGGGGCAAAGAAGTTCAGCTGCACAAAAGGGAGACAGTGAGCAGGTACTCAAAATTCCTCTACCTAGTAGGGTAGGAGATGAGAAAGAATAACAGAGAAGAAGACTAAACAGAGGTGATGTGGGGAAATGGCAGATAAGATTTTAGAAACCGGGTGTGGCAAAGACAGAGAAGACAGTCTTTCAGGGACTGCCCCCTATTACCCCCTCACTGGAGCTTCTGTGCTTCGTGCTTTGAGAATAGCCATCAGTAGCTGATCTCCTTGCCACCAATCCTTCCCCATCCTAGTATTTCCCAATCACTGCTAACAGACTAACCTTCAAAACTGTCGCTGTTAAACAAAAATCTCTGGTGGTTCTGTTGCCTCAAGATGAGACACAGATTCTCTAAGCTAGCATTCAAAGTGGTCCAGATCGACAAATTTACACCATCACAAAGCTTGGTGATTAAGAAGTAACTGATTGGGGTGCCTGGGTGGCTCAGTCAGTTAAGCGTCTGACTTCAGCTCAGGTCATGATCTCACAGTCTGTGGGTTCGAGCCCTGCGTCGGGCTCTGTGCTGACAGCTCAGAGCCTGGAGCCTGCTTGGGATTCTGTATCTCCTCTCTGTTCCTCCCCCGCTTACACACTGTCTCTCTCTCTCTCTCTCTTTCTCAGAAATAAAGATTAAAAAAAAAGAAGTAACTGATCACCTTTGATTGCCCAATAACAACAAACTATAAACAATTAAATGGAATGAAGTTTAAAAAAAAAAAAATGAGGGGCGCCTGGGTGGCTCAGTCAGTTAAGCGTCCAACTTTTGATTTCAGCTTAGGTCATGATCTCGTGGTTTGTAAGTTCCAGCCCCGCGTCGGGCTCTGCACTGACAGTGCAGAGCCTGCTTGGGATTCTCTCTCCCTCTCTGTCTAACCCTCCCCTGATCACATGCTCTTGCTCTCCCTCTTTCTCTCTCCCTCTCAAAATAAATAAATAAACTTAAAAATATATACGTTTAAAAAAATGAGCAGCATGTAGGGAGGAGAAGGCCAAATCTCTACATGCTCAGATTGGTCCCAACTTGTCAGGATACCCGCTCCAAATCCTAGGCTTCTGAGTAAGAATTTTGGGATTAAAGTTAAAAATGCCAAAAATGTTTATTTTCAGGCTTAAACGGTCTTTAATTTCTATTCCAACCATGACTCTACATAAAATAAATCAATATAGGGGCACCTGAGTGGCTCAGTCGGTTGGGCGTCTGACTTCAGCTCAGGTCATGATCTCGCAGTCTGTGAGTTCTAGCCCCACGTCGGCCCTGTGCTGACAGCTTGGAGCCTGGAACCTGCTTCGGATTCTGTGTCTCCCTCTCTCTCTCTGCCCCTCCTCCGCTTATGCTCTGTCTCTCTCACTCTCAAAAATAAATAACTGTTAAAAAAATTATTTTTAAAGGGGTGCCTGGGTGGCTCAGTGAGTTGAGCTTCTGACTTAGGCTCAGGTCATGATCTCACGGTCTGTGAATTCAAGTCCTGCGTTGGGCTCTGTGCTGACAGCTTGGAGCCTGGAGCCTGTTTCAGATTCTGTGTCTCCCTCTCTCTCTGACCTTCCCCCGTTCATGCTCTCTCTCTCTCTCAAAAATAAATAAACATTGGGGCGCATGGGTGGCTCAGTCAGTTAAGCTTCCGACTTCGGCTCAGGTCATGATCTCATGGTCCATGAGTTCGAGCCCCGCGTTGGGCTCTGTGCTGACAGCTCAGAGCCTGGAGCCTGTTTCGGATTCTGTGTCTCCCTCTCTCTCTGACCCTCCCCCATTCATGCTCTGTCTCTCTCTGTCTCAAAAATAAATTTTAAAAAAAGTTAACAAAAATAAAAAAAAAAAAAGATTAAAATAAATAAATAAATAAATAAATAAACATTAAAAAAATAAAAATAAAATAACTAAAAAAATAAAGTAAATCAATATAATACAATGTTGTGAGCTACACATCATAATCAGGCAAGTGCCTGGGATTTTAAAAAGCAAGTAGACAGAAATAAGTTAAAGGCAAATGGACTTTCAGCTGAGGGGAGTGGAGGAATTAAATCCCAAATATTTGGAGAACACACAGTTGGCGGAAGAAAATAAGAGACTGCTTGTCTGGTGTTAAGGGTTCGAGTTGGAGAATACAGAAGATAAAACGGTTAGGCAGGTAGTAACAAAAGCTTTAGAAGCAGGTAGAATAATACAGAACTGGCAGAGTGGGGAATCTAGTAGTGATATGCTGCGTCAGTTAGATAAGGATAAGACCAAAGGAAGTAAAACTAGCTGGCAGTCTATTGCAGTATCTAGTTGGATAGAAATGATCAGGTCAAATTCACGGTATCTATCACAAAAAAGTTACCAGGACTTAATAGTTATCATTTACTTAGCATTTAGCTAGGTACTAGTTGAAGCATTTCTCTTGGATTACTTCATTTGATCCTCACAGCAAATCTAGGAGTTAAGTGCGATCATTATCCCCATTTTATGGCTGGGGAATTTGAGTCACAGAGAGGATAATTCACTTGTCAAAGGTCACAGGGCTAGTAAGTAGTTGAGACCGGCTTTGAACAAAGTGGTTTCAAAATCTGCACTCAACCACTGTAATATGCTGTGTCCACTTACATAGAGAGAAAGGCAAGGGGAAACTCAGAGATTGATTTTTAGTCAATCTGTGACAATCTGGTCTGAGACAAAAAGTCACCTTATCCTGCAGAGATAAAAAATATATGAAAAAGCCTAGTTTAGAACCTAACACCCAAACATATAATTAACAAATATTAAAACGTTGATTTCATGGGAATGCAAGCTGGTGCAGCCACTCTGGAAAACAGTGTGGAGGTTCCTCAAAAAACTAAAAACAGAACTACCCTATGACCCAGCAATTGCACTACTAGGTATTTATCCAAGGGATACAGGTGTGCTGTTTCGAAGGGACACATGCACCCCCATGTTTATAGCAGCACTATCAACAATAGCCAAAGTATGGAAAGAGCCCAAATGTCCATCGATGGATGAATAAAGAAGATGTGGTGTATATATATATATATATATATATATATACACATACACACAATGGAGTATTACTCGACAACCAAAAAGAATGAAATCTTGCCATTTCCAACTACGTGGATGGAACTGGAGGGTATTATGCTAAGTAAAATTAGTCAGTCAGAGAAAGACAAATATCATATGACTTCACTCATAAGAGGACTTTAAGAGACAAAACAGATGAACATAAGGGAAGGGAAGCAAAAATAATATAAAAACAGGGAGGGGGACAAAACAGAAGAGATATGGAGAACAAACAGAGGGTTACTGGAGGGGGTGTGGGAGGGGGGATGGGCTAAATGGGTAAGGGCACTAAGGAATCTACTCCTGAAATCATTGTTGCACTATATGCTAACTAATTTGGATGTAAATTTAAAAAATAAAATAAAAATAAAAGACCTAAAAAAAAAAAAAATCATGCTTAGTGAATTTTCAGGATACAATTATCCCCAGGTAGGAAATAAATATGGTTTCAATGGTGACTCATCAAAAAAAAGAAGGTTGATTTCATTGTACCTTATTTGGGTAAAAGAATTGGTTTGAAAGGGTGGAAAGTATTACTTTCTAAAAAAAATTTTTTTTTTAATTATGAATTTTAATAGATGACCATCCACAGAGCTGGAATGTGGCATGGGAGAAAGGGACTTCACTTCAACTTTTTCACGGGTCTAATGAAATCTGGAAAGGCTCCTCCACAAGCACTTTGAAGATGCTTTGGTCCATTTGATCCCAATGACCATCTGGGTTTTATGTCATCACTCACCTGAAAGAGCTGCTTTTGAGACTTCTCTCTCCAGCTCCTTTCCGCACTCCAAAGGAGAGATCGCATCGGGCTTGGAAATTGGAAGCCCTGCTCATGGGAAAAGAAAAATTAGTTTGGTCAAGAGTTCGGTGAGAGACAGCATAAGAGAAAGAAAGAAAGAGGCTGCTTTTGGATTTCTCCCTCAACGGTGCTTAAAAGAAGGGAGGAAGAGGATATGGGGTCTATCTGAGCAGAACAACTGAGCCTCTATTAAAAGAATAGCTCTCTCTATTAAAAGAATAAGCATCCATTTCTTAAGAGGTATCTTCACTAGAATTTCATCTCAACATCCTTGGTCATGGAGTAGAGAAGAAGGATGCTACCACCTAGGCAAATATAATCAAAAGGTGTCCACCTCTAACTGTGGGAGGGTTAAACGTATATCCAGAAACAAAAGTAGACATTGCCTGTCTCAGGACTTACACGACGATGAAGAATCCTTGAATCTAAGAACCTCAGAACTCCTAGGAACTAAGGAAGCAAAGAAACCACACTGGGTAAGTTCAAAGTGGAGGAGGGAGCTGTCCTTACCCAGCAAGACCAGATTCCTGTGCTTCTCAGGCACATCTCCCTGAGGAGGGTTCAGCTGCTTCCACTGGGTGAGAGCCTCGGCCATATCCCTGATTACCAATGACTCCTGAAAAAGCAAACACACCAGTGCTCACCAACGGATCTTCCAGAAGCCTCTGAGAAGCACTCAGAGCAGAAAGAGAGGATGGACACGAGGGTTAGACAAAAATGACATCTAACATCCCTTCCAACAGTAAGATTCTCTGGTGTATCTGTAGCCACAGACTCACTCCTTGCCTCAATGTATCAGAATTGCATGTAACCGGAAAGAAGGAAGGAACCTTCGTTGTAAAATCTGAAGGCACCAAGTCATTAGTTTATGCATTGGTAAATTAATTATAGAACTACAGACATCGTTACCATTTAGACATGGGAAAGTGGAGAAAATATAATTATGAGTTAACTATGTTCTTTGTGATATGGTTTTAAAATATAAGGGGTTCAAGAAATAGGAAATAGTTTTCTCTCTAATTCTCCTTTGAGAACACAATCAGTCCAATACGTATTAAAAATTAAGATGTTTGCTACACGTCACAGAATATGTATTTATTTGTAAAACAGTGTCTCAAGCCCAAAGTATGAAAGTTCCTAACATGTTCTCACCATTTCTCATAGTGGCCCTGATCAATCTGATAGCCCCGTCCTTTGCTCCATCTACTTTCTAACCTATCTTACACGACTCCCCCCATGTTCCCTGTGTTCCAGTTG
>NW_024412419.1:36210849-36311046 GCF_014898765.1 Herpailurus yagouaroundi
TCAGCCAGGTCACGATCTCGCGGTCTGTGAGTTCGAGCCCCGCGTCGGGCTCTGGGCTGATGGCTCAGAGCCTGGAGCCTGTTTCCGATTCTGTGTCTCCCTCTCTCTCTGCCCCTCCCCCGTTCATGCTCTGTCTCTCTCTGTCCCAAAAAAATAAATAAACGTTAAAAAAAAAAAAATTAAAAAAAAATTTTTTTTTAATGCTTATTCATTTTTGAGAGAGAGAGAGACAGAGCGTGAGCAGGGGAGGTACACAGAGAGAGAGGGAGACACAGAATCCCCAGCAGGTTCCAGGCTCCGAGCTGTAAGCACAGAGCAGGACGTGGGGCCTTTCAGCTATTTTAATCCTACTCACACTTCAGATCTCAGCTCAGGTGTTACCTCCTCAGAGAAGCCTTCCCTGGGCTTGTAGGGTTGTAGCACCAAGTTCACTTCTCTTGGGTTTTGCACACACTGAGGGGACTTTGTGATTAACGTCTGTCTCTCTCATTAGACAGTGAGCTCCATGAGAACAGAGGCTAACTGGGTCCAATTTTGCTCACTGAAGCAACCCTAGTTATCTGGCACAGCGCAGGAACACTAAGTATGTGTCAAACAGCTGAATGAAGGAAGGAACACAGGAAGTTTACACGGGATGTTCTATAAAAGTGTGCGTGGGAGGGGCGCATGGGTGGCTCGATTAAGCATCTGACTCTTGATTTCAACTCAGGTCATGATCTCACAGTTCATGAGTTTAAGCCCCACATCAGGCTCTGTGCTGATAGTGTGGAGCCTGCTTGGGATTCTCTGTCTCCCTCTCTCTCTCTACCTCTCCCCCACTCAGTCTCGCTCAAAAAAAAAATATGCGTGGGAACAGAGGTGGAGAGGGGAACAGAACATATCATACATTGAAAACACTGCAGGAGGGCAAGCCTAACCTTGATCTAGATGGCAGGCACACAGTTCAGACTGTCTACTAAAATGTAGGGAAAGGGAACAGAGTGGGTAATGGTCCTCTGAATCTATAGCTGAATCGATTTCCTGATAAGACAGATGTCTAATAATTTTTCTAATTCTACACGAAAAAAACTTTCTGTACAACTTTAACTGTGATACATTAAAACAGACCAGTCTCTGGGATGCTAGCAAATGAAACAGTCTTGTCTTGCTTTGAACCACCACTTTTGCCATAGCTCCCTGAGCACATAAATGAATATACTGGGTGATTTTGCTTGTAGTCAGCATTCTAACGTTTATGACACAGCCCTCTAAAACAACTGGTAAAATAATTCGCATAATAAAATAAAGTTAGAAGAACTACCTACTTGGAAAATCCCCTGCTTGAAATAACTTAACTCTTTATTTCCCACATTTCATGACCTGAGCTAAAGTCTGAGGCTTCACAGACTGAGCCACCCAGTTGCCTCTATTTAAGTTTCTGGTCCCTTAAGACCATATGCCTCGGGAGTGATCACACAGCAATACAATTTTTATGGTCTTCTCCCTTTACAAACAATGCTAACAGTAACAGACTAACTGGCATTCCTTTTAGACTTCAGCTCCCTGAGAGAACCGCAGCAGTCAAACTCGTTCATGGAGTTGCTGCCCTGTGTGCACGTGCTGGAGTTGGAAGACACAGGAAGATCAACCGGAAACTGTCCGGCAGATGCTACTTTCTCTCCCCTGTTTTCTGAACGAGATCTACAAATTCAGATCAGAGTCCCCAGTGTTTCACAGTGCGCTGTGAGGCAGGTCTGAAGTTGTCAAACAGTCCCAGTGCCTTTCCCACAGAGTCTGCCATTGTCTCATCATCCGAGGCCAGATCCAGCAGAAGCATCTTGACTAACTTCCCTTCAATCCGAGGGAGGCGTGTTTCATCTTGCCGGGCCTCTACAAACTTTCGTGGGGCTTTATTTACCTTTGGAATGAGACCCAGTGTAGGTTTTCTTGCAGTCTGGCTAGGGACCCAAGCTTCCCTTACCACACTTCAGGTCACTCTACAGTGACACACATAGCCTTCGAAGACCTCCAACTCACTTATAGACTTTTGGCCAAAGCCAAGGCAATACAGAATAATTCTGTATTCTATTCTCTAATTACCTACTCTCATATTTTCCAAAGTGCAGCTTTTATCCCAGTATTTTTTATCCCAAGTTCTCTAGAGGATGGGGGTTGGGGGGGGGGGGAGGAAAACCTCTTCCAAGGCCTTTTAGGACTTTTCTGTACCAGTCAATTCTGTATGAAATGACTTTCATTTTTGCTGATTAGCTATCTTTTTTTTTTTTTATCTCTATCTTATTTCCTCAGTAAATTTCACGAGGCAGGGAAACTGGCTTTTATCACTTTGCATCTGACCATGAGTCCAATGACAGTACTGAAGAGCTAGTAAGAGTGAATCGAGTACTAAATGGATCAAGGAGTAATGCTGAAAGGAAAGTTCTGCACAAGTAAGGAGCATTTACTGTCAGGCTCGTCACTCATCATTTTATCAGGATGAACCCAGTGGTCTAGGAATCAGGGCTGAGCGATTCCATAACAATGGCAGAAACTGTATTCCTGTTCTGAGAACGAAAGAAAAAAAAAGAAAACTAAACCCACCTGGGATGCAGCGGTCAGCAACACAGTGATCATGCCATTTTCTTTAGGGTTTTCAGCAACGGGAAGGTCTGAGTCCTCAGAAAGTGACCCTACAAGTGGAGATAGGAGCCATGACGATTACTCTTGCCTTGCAGTAAACTTGCAGAAACTTCCATACACGGCTACTTGTCACCTAAGAAAAGTCAACACAGGAAATCAAGGCACAATCCCGCAACATCCCTGAATCAAGACAAACACGACCTCCCAATCCTCCTACCCTCTGCCCTTAAATTCTAGTAGAACTCTGCAGTGAACATCTAGACACATAAATTAAATACATTATTTCTATCTATCATCTGCTGAATGACAAAGTAATACTCAAGAGTCTGTCCATCCGTTCCTCACTTAATGGTTCATTCCTGTCCTATTCCAGAATCACAGGATGAAGGAAGACTAGTTAAATTCCTTTTGAACACTGGCTTTTCAGATATAATACTGGCATTCTTAGAAAAGCGATGAGTCTTATGGGAGGAAAAAAAATCTAGTCTTCTAAACAAATCCTGCGACTTCTAGAAACCTCACTTTCTGCATCTGCAAATGGGCACAACAATCTTCTTCCTACCACCTTACAGGGTTCCCGTGAGGACAAAACGAAGTCATTATCAAAAGCCAAATTGTCGGGGTGCCTGGGTGGCTCAGTCGGTTAAGCGGTCGGCTCAGGTCATGATCTCGCGGTCCGTGGGTTCGAGCCCCGCGTCGGGCTCTGTGCTGACAGCTCAGAGCCTGGAGCCTGTTTCAGATTCTGTGTCTCCCTCTCTCTCTCTGACCCTCCCCCCTTCATGCTCTGTCTCTCTCTGTCTCAAAAATAAATAAACATTAAAAATAATAATAAAAAAAAAAAAGCCAAATTGTCAAATCTGGTGATCTGGGGGACAAGGGAGGCACACATCATCCTAAAGACGCGCAGGGCAACGGGGTAGCGGGCTCTCCCTCAAAACCCTAACGGGAAACCAACCAGTTGGAAAGGGCTGTCGTCTCACAGAGAAGAGGTGATGCTTCTCCTTCCAGAGCCTGCCCCAGCCAGAGGGCAGCCTTTCCCTTCTTTTCTCTCCAGCAGGCTCTGCGGCTGCATCCCTCCGAAATTCTCACCTCTGCCCCCAGGCTCCATGGAGACTCCCTCCCCTGGCCCGCGCAGGCGACGACGGCCGCGGAAGAAGGGCGCAGCGAACGCGCGAGGGACCCCGGGGGTCCGCCGCTCCGGTGCACTCAGAGGCCCGGGAACGCGCGCGCGCCCCTCGCAGGGCAGCCTGGCGCCACCCCGGGGCCCTCCCGCCGCCCTCCTTCCGTCCACTCAGACTTGGAAGGACCCGCGCTTAGGCCTCCTCGACCCCAGGTTCGACCTCCCGCACCACGCAGAAGCGCCGCGGCCTAGCAACAAAGGCATCTAAGAGCCGGCCGGGCCAAGTTGAGCCGGCCCGATCTCGATGCTGAACTACGACTCCCAGAATCCTCCGCGAGGCGCGGCCTACGTCACCGGTGGCCGCTTCCCAGAGGACTCTGCGGGATGTTGGCCAGGTGGCCCTCCCCACTCCGGCCCGGCATTGTACCGAAGTCGCGCACTTATTGGGTCGCCGAGAGAGTCAGGCCCCTGAGAAACCCCTCCAAGCGTGTTAGGCTCTCCTTCTTGGATGCGGACGCTGGGCTCCGGCTCAGAAGATGTATTCGGCCGCACTAACTCCCGCCTCGCAGAGGACGTTCACTGCCCCGCAACTGTGACGAGCCAAGGGCGCCACCCCCGACCTACCCTGGATTCCCTCTCTACCGGCGGTGCTCCCTCGGGAGGGGAGGCCGCCTCATCGCTTCCTTTCTGCGCCCATTATCAGTCCGCCCATTGTGGCGGGAACAGAGATGATATAAAGTAACCGCAGCCTCTAAACCAGTGGTTCTCAAACTGTACCATGACCACCTGGAAGTCTTGTTAAAACAGTGCTAAACTCAACCCTTATTCAGGAATCTGGAGTGGGACCTGAGCATTTGCATTCCTAACAAGTTCCCAAGGGATGCTGAAGCTGCTCATTTGGAAACCAACTAAATGTTGGAATCCCTGGACCGCTCTTCTTTTTCTGTGAACACTTCTCAGTAATCTTGTTCAATCTAGATGTTCTAAATACCATCCAAATGTGATCAACTCCCAATTTATATCTCCAGCATGGGTTTCTCCTCGGACCTTGAGCTGTCTGTCTCCTCAACTCCTTACTTGTTTAATGAATATCTCTAGTATAGGACGTTCAAAACTGAATTTTTGAGATCCTTCCTCCCCCAATGCCATAACTCTTACTCCCACAGTTTTCCCTACTTCAGTAAATGGCAACTCGTCCTTCTAGTTGCTCAGTTCAAACACCTTGTGGTCATCCTTCTCTTTATCACACAACCCACATCCAGTTCCTCTGCAAATCCTGTTTGGCTGTACTCTCAAAATACATACAGAATCTGACCACTTCTCACCACCTCCAGTGCTGCCACCCTGGTCTAAGCACCCATCATCTGTTGCCTGGATCACTACAAATGCCTGCCAACTGGTCTCACTCCTACTCTTGCCCTGTTTATCCTATTCTCAACACACTTGCTCTCCTATCTCCAAACAAAGCCAAAGTCCTTACAATGGCCCACAGAGCCCTTCAAGATCTCCATCATCCACACTAACTCTCTGATCTCATCTTCTACCACTTTCCCCTTATTTGTTCCGCTGCAGCCAGACTGGCCTGCCATTCTTCAATTGAGTGAAGCATGCTTCCACTATGGAGCCTTTGTGCTTGTTCCTCTGCCTGGATAAACACCCTGGGTAGACACCCCCAGGTATCCACAGAGCTTGCTCTCTCACCTCCAGACCTTTTCCATAGCACTTTTCTATTTCTAACATGTAATTAATTTTGTTTATTGGGGGTGTCTTCCAACACTACAGATTAAACTCCATGGGAGGAGTATCCCAGAGTATTTACTGCTACTTAGATAAACAGTAACTGAGCATATTCTCTGTACTTGTAGAGAAGGTACAAATGCCCGAAACTAATACTGTCCTTGTTGCTTTTCTTGGCTTTCATTTGGGATGATTTTGGAAAACTTGGACGTCCTTTGTAACCCTCCTTTTATTTACAGAGGCCCTACTTTAAAGTTTTGGGGATTTTTTTTTTAGAATTGGGGAGGGGCAGAGAGAGCGGGGGGGGGGGGCGGGGGAAAGAGAGGGAGAATCCCAAACAGGCTCCCTGCTGTCACCATGGAACCCCAACTGGGGCTCAATCTCACGAACCATGAAATCATGACCCGAGCAGAAATCAAGAGTCAGATGCTTTAGTGACTGTGCCACCCAGGTGCCCCCAGAGGCCCTACTTTAGAAATAAGGTAGCCCTAGACACTACCAGCTGGCCCAAGCACATAAATTGGTGTCCCACAGTAGAGTGGAGCTGGAACACTCCACTCTATTTTTTTAAGATAAAAATCCCCAATGAGTCCCCATTGTCTCTTAAGGGTAGATGGTCCTTGAGTTTTCCTAAATTTGCAGAGGGCTTCTGTTTCCCTTTAGTCTGTGTTTGCCACAACATCCCACCAGGAACACATCTTTGCATTCCTTAAGAAGCTGCCTTTAAAGCCATTTACTTTGATGTGAAAGTTGATATATAGAGATCAAAGGATATGCAGAGGATATAAAAGGAATCCTTTAGTGACCTTGGAAGAGGGCAAAACCGGAAATGTAAAGGTAGGATCTGGGTGGCAAACAGATGGAGGTTTCAGGGACATGAGATTCAACGGAAGAGAGAGGTGCTAAAGGTCTCGGGTACTGAGAGAGGAAGGCAGATGTGAGACAGGCAATCAAACTTGGGAGTGAAATAGCAAAGGCAATAAATCAGGCCTGAGTCGTGTACCTAGTTATGTTACATGTTACCTTTGGGCACATATCCTCAGCTCTTTGCTCCAACTCAGCTGCCAGAACCTATGAACTAACTCGGACATTTGATTGCACCACCTCCAGCTGTACAGTCATCTGCTGGGAGTGCCAGTCTCTCCCCGTTGCTTGCCACAGCCCAGACAACTGCACAGCTCCAGTTTCCGGTTCCTTGCACCACTTCCAGGCTTGCTGAAGTGCCACACAATGGCTTGGGATCTGGCCTCTCTAGGGGTGGCTGGATGATGCAACCTGAAAGTGTGGGGTAAACAGGAGGAATCTGATCAGTTAAATTCCTTCCGCCCGTCAACTTTTAACAGGAATTTCCTTTGGCTGTGAATATAGTGGTTAAATACATAAGGGTTTATTTTCTCTCATTCAAGATTAGGATTAGGCAGTCCAGAGCTGGTATGGAGTCTTCATAAGATCACCAAGGAATCAGAAGTCTTTTGCTTTTCTCCCTTCCCATCCTTCAGGCATGGCTTATATCCTCAAAGTCACAAGATGGCTGCTGAAATTCCAGCCACTAAATCCACATTCCAGGTAGAGAAGAAGGGAAGAGCAAAAGCAAAAGGGTTTTTTTTTTTTTTTAAGCTGTCCCTCCCTTTGAAGGTGTCTCCAAAAGTCCTGTCCAACAAATTCCAATTATATTAATGTATCATTTGCTTGATATTTGACACATCAATACATTACTGGCCTGACATTTGATATATCAGTATTTCATTAGTCTGACTAGCCATACCTCACTACAAGACAGGCTGAGAAATAAAGCTGAGCACTCTGCTGTACTCAGAAGAGCCTTGGATTTCCTATTGTTAAGGACGAAAAAAAGTACAACTACAACTTAGGCAACTAACGGCTTCTGCCACAGAAAGCATTAGTTAATGCTTATTATCAACACTAGCTATTGCAAGGTTGCTTAATCATGAGGTTCTATAAAGTGGCTCAATAAGTTGATCCTAGTTTATTTGGTCAACTGCCTCTTCTGCGGACTTTGCATAGGTTTTAGACACGTGTGAAGGGAAGGAAAGGAATCCACATCTTTACAGGATACTTATGGCATGTTTAGCAGGTTGGACATGAGATCTTTGATCATCATGGGGACTGATTCTTTTGTGGCCTCTGCTATTGGGCTTCACTATTAACTCCATTTGTCCTTTCTAAGGTTCCAGTTTCCTGCCCATTAACAAGATGAAAGAAGAGAACGTCATGCTCATTCTCTATCCTTCATCGATTGTAATGACAATATGGTACAAGAAATTAAAATAGGGGTGCCTCGCTGGCTTCTTTGGTGTGACTCTTGGAGTATGTGACTCTTTTTAAGTTTATTTATTTGAGAGAGAGAGAGAGAGAGAGAGAGAGAGAGAGAGAGAGAGAGAGAAAGAGAGCACAATCAGGGGAGGGGCAGAGAGGGGGAAAGAGAGAGAATCCCAAGCAGGCTTTGCACTGCCAGCACAGAGCTTGATGCAGGGCTCAAACTCATGAACTGGGAGATCACGACCTGAGTCAAAACCAAGAGCCAGACGCTTAATTGACTGAGCCACCCAGGCACCCCAAGTGTGCAACTCTCATCTTGGGGTTGTGAGTTCAAGCCTGACATTGGGTGTGGAGCCTACTTAAAAAAAAAGAAAAGAAAAGAACTGGGGGCACCTGGGTGGTTCAGTCTGTTAAGCACCCGACTTCGGCTCAGGTCATGATCTCACGGTTCGTGACTTCGAACCCTGCGTCACGCTCTGTGCTGACAGCTCAGGGCCTGGAGCCTGCTTTGGATTCTGTGTCTCCCCCTCCCTCTGCCCCCGCTTGCACTCTGTCTCTCTAAAAAATAAAATGAGGGGCGCCTGTGTGGCTCAGTCGGTTGAGTGTCCAACTTCGGCTCCGGTCATGACCTCACGGTCTGTGAGTTCGAGGCCCGCATCGGGGTCTGTGCTGACAGCTCAGAGCCTGGAGCCTGCTTCAGATTCTGTGTCTCCCTCTCTCTCTGCCCCTCCCCCACTCATGCTCTGTCTCTCTCTCTTTCTCTCTCTCTGTCAAAAATAAATAAACATTAAAAAAAATTTTTTTTAATAAAAACATTGAAAAAACGTAAAAAAATAAAAAAGAAAAGAAAAGAACTGTGCTTTTTAAAAAACACACCTAGACACGAGGAACCTGTCCTCATCTTGGTGTTCATGTTCTCAGCTGCTCCAGGGAATTACTGCTTTATTACTAAGCAGGAATTCTCAAGATGTAGGTGTGAGGAAGCCAATCTCTGCCTCCACTGTGTAGGCGTGGATAGGACAGTCTGCATTTTGGTTTCACAGATACTGATGTTGAGGGCAAGGAGGACATCATGTCTCATAGACCCGGTGGCCCGGCTCTCAGCTACAGCCTCATGTCTGCTGCTTTAGTACTAAAGGAGGACTGCTCATGGATGACCTATGCCTGGAGTTAACTTTGCTTTGTGATATTCTTTGAGATTAGACATAGCGCCATCTCCTGGTTCACTGTGGCTGACTTCTTCAGCCTGGAACCCCACCCAGCTGCCATGGCTGTAGCTGGCTTGCAACTGGACTGAGAACTTTCAGCATAAATATTCTTTCCCTTCAGCATTTATACACGAATACATTGTGAGAAAGGGAAGGTGTTATGTCAAAATGTGGATGGAATGGCAGAGCTACACTAAGGAATTTTAGTTATCAATGAGACTAAACACATGTAACACAAAAACACAACCGCTAACCTGGAAACAAGGGTGATGGGTTAGTCTACTAGAGACCAAAGGTCAGGTTAGAGGGCAGAAGAGCCAAAGTTCAGGGTCAGGTTAGAGGGCAGAAGAGCCAAAGTTCAGAAGAGCCAACTGATGCTGGATGATGTCCCTAGTGAAGAACAGGGCATACCCAAACCAGGACTCCAGGAACCTCAAAGAAGAGTAGATTAAGAGCTAATAGCACAATTATCATGAAGGTATTTACAGTCCTACAGATGTATTAGCTTCATGTTAATTTTCTTACTGAAGTCTCTAGTTCTGGAGAGTGCTTTTGATTGAGGACTCAAGTTCTCGTGACTAGACAGGTATTCGTTCATTGAGAAAATATATAATAAGTGGCAGGCATCACACTGAGGACACAGCAGCTCACAGGTGTGAACTAGTTCCTGTTCTTATGGAGTGGTCTAGAAATTAAAAAAATTAATTAATTATACATAAATAAATAAGTAAATAAATAAATACAAACATACAATGCTTATCTCTGGGTCCCCTTCGAACACTTACAAAACATATTGATTGGAGAGCTTCTGACCAACTTGGGGATCCTCGGGGTATTATATTAAGTATGAGGCATCCCAGTGGAAGTCTATGGCACGGTCCATTAAGACTATTTATTGAGCCTCTAGTACCAAATGGAGACATGAGAATATGCGGTAGTTAGAAGGTGCTCAAACACAAATCTTCATTATCTTGCATAAAAGCATCTTAAGTCTCTGTGGGGGCCCCCTGCTGGACTGGAGCACCTCTGTGACATTCTGACGGCTGCCTGGCATAACGTCGCTGATGTTGGATGATAGATGACTTACAACTGAACACCTTCCCGCACACGCTGCACTCGTAGGGCTTTTCTCCAGTGTGCACTCTCTGATGCTGAGTAAGTCGTCTTTTCTGAAGGAAGGCTTTCCCACATTCAGTGCACTCATAGGGCTTGTCTCCGCTATGAATTTTCTGATGCTGATTAAGGGACGAGCGGTCAAAGAAAACTTTCCCACACTCATTACATTCAAAAGGGGTCTCTCCAGTGTGTGCTCTCCGGTGGCGAATGAGGGAGGAGCGGTCAAACAGGGCTTTGCCACAGCCCTCGCATTCATAAGGCCGCTCTCCAGTGTGAGTGAGCTTGTGGCGAGCGAGGATGCTCTTCTGGCTAAAGGATTTCCCACATTCTGTGCACTCATAAGGACTTTCTCCAGTATGAATTCTCCGATGGCGAGTAAAAGATGAGCGGACAAAGAAAGCCTTGCCACATTCGTTACACTTAAAGGGCTTCTCTCCGGTATGAGTTCGCTGGTGTTCAGTAAGGGTTAATCGGTCATAGAAAGTTTTCCCACATTCGTTGCATTCAAAGGGGCTCTTCCCAGTGTGAGACATCAGATGTTTCTTAAGACTACTTCTATAGCTGAAGGCTTTCCCGCATTCTTTACAGTTGTAGGGCTTCTCTCCGGTGTGAGTCCTTTGATGGCGAGTGAGGGATAAGTGGTTATATAAGGTCTTCCCACATAGGCTGCATTCAAAGTTTCTCCCCTTACTGTTGGTTTTCTTGGCAGGAGTGGATCTTTGCCTGGAGTCCTCCTTGGGGGAGGATTTCTTCAAAATCTCCCCCGACAGATGTTCTTTCTTTGTGCCCCTGAGGTTTTCTGAGCCAAGTGCAGGACCCAGAGGACCATCTTTTCTGAGTTTTTCCATTAGTGTCTTTTGCAACTTTCCTTTTTTAGAAATATCCTGGCTTTTAGTTGAGTCCCAGCTCTCAAGTCTAGCATTCTGGTCTGAAACAAATAGAAAATATAGATATGACTGGGTCTTAGTGCTAGTGAAAAAGAGAACATTATCTTTGTTCAGAAAAGAATGAATACAAAATACTTCCTGGTTTATTGTAACTCCTCAAAAGCAAAGCATCAGAGAGAGGCTGAAAAATGGCAGAGGAAAACAGAGGAACAGAGATGGAAGTGGAAGGTGGTCATTTCGCCCACTAAACAAGTTTCTGTTATTCATTCGTTATATATTTTCTAGGTGCCTACAAAGTGCGAGGCACAATAGAAGTCACTGGGACTCTAATGAACAAGACCAGACATGGTCCCTGCCCTCGTGATGCTTATATTCAACACGACAGGAGACAAAGAAAAAACCAAATAAAACGCCACAGATGGTGGTAAGTCCAGTGAAGAAAATAATGAACAGAAGTTGGAGTGGGGTCTTCTTTAGAGGAAAAACTTAAGAACGGTCATCTGGAAGTGACAGTTAAGCTGAGCTCTGAAAGATATGGTAACCATGAGAACAGCCAAAAGAAGAGCATTTCAGGGAGAGATCCATGCAGAAAAGTAGGCTATACACGAAGAAGCATGGAAATGACCAGGCAGTTTATTGCAGGTCAATGAGTTTAAACAGCAGAGAGTAAGTGGAGAGGCCAGCCTGGACCTGAGAAAGTGAACTGTCAATGACTACTGAACGGTTTTTCAAGGAAGAGGAAGGAGATATGGTAAAGGATAAGTAGGAAAGATAAAAAAGTGTTATCAGAGTTCATTATAGATAGGTCTCAACCTTCCCCCAACCCCCTCGCTACCTGTTCATTCATCTGACAAATACCTGAGTGCGTGCGATGTACCGGGTACTATTCAAAACGTTGGGGATACATTAGTGAACGATACAAAACCTCTGATGGAGTTTACATTTTAATTAGTGGGCAGGTATGGACAGACAGTAAACAAAATAAAGAAGTAAAAAAATACAGTATGTTAGGAAGACAGACTGGGAAGAGAGCTAGATAGTGCAGGGGCTGGGGAGGGGGAAGGTGATGGAGAGATTGCAATTAAAGATAGGGTCATCAGGGCAGGGCTGACTGAGAAGGCAGCACATTTGAGCAAAAACTTGAAAAGGGTGACAGGAAAGCCACATGGCTATCTGGGGGATGACTGTTCCACACAAAAGCAGTGAACATCTCCACAGGCCTAAGAGGTCCTGAGGAATGGTCTCTGCAAGTGAACTGTCTATCGAAATCCTATCCGCCTAGTTTACACATACCTAAATAAGTACTTCCTGGGACTTCTCTTTCTTCATCTTCCTGAAAATCAAGTTTCCATGGCTCTTCACCTCTTTTCAACTGGAAAATCACATCAGGTTTAGGAACTAGAAGTCCTGCTCACAAAGGACAAAATGAGAAATGGCTGTTTGGGATGGAAATTCACAACCATCCCGGGGTTTAATAAAATCCCCTTATTCTCTAGATAGGAAAATGGCAGTATCCAAAAATCATATGCTAATTCCTAAAATAAGATGCTAATTCTTCTTCTCTAAAGGGAAGTCGGTACTGACTTTCTAGAAAATCTGAATTAGATCTATTGAAGTAGTTCACTAATTTTTCTCTGATGTAGGAGGCACCTCCCCAAGATGGAACTAGTATTAAGAGTTGAGGGAAAATTCTTAGCTTAGAGAAGTGGAATATGGAGAAGGTTCTGCACCTCAAGGAACTAAGGTGAAGAAGCTACCCCATCTTCTTTTGTAGTTTCTTAAAGAATAGATTTGTATCCCTTAATTATACTTCCGTGCAATTATACTGAATTTGAAGCAACTAACAAATCAAACTGGAATAGTTTAAGAAATATGACTCAACTTATGTGCAGTTAATACTAAACACTTAAAACTAAAAATATCAGTGAACAATTTTTTAGAAATCCTTAAAAAACGAATTATAATGTCTTTGGTTTTTGATGATTTAAAGTAATGACATTTATAAATGTTATATAATATAAATTTATATGGTGACATACATACATTTTCTATATTTATGTTTTAAAATGCAATACTAGGGGCACCTGGGTGGCGCAGTCGGTTAAGCGTCCGACTTCAGCCAGGTCACGATCTTGCAGTCTGTGAGTTCGAGCCCCGCGTCAGGCTCTGGTCTGATGGCTCAGAGCCTGGAGCCTGTTTCCGATTCTGTGTCTCCCTCTCTCTCTGCCCCTCCCCCGTTCATGCTCTGTCTCTCTCTGTCCCAAAAATAAACGTTGAAAAAAAAATTTAAAATGCAATACTAAATGTTTAAGACATACAAAAAAGCATAAAGACTAAAACAAAAAGCTATGAACCCACCATCTAACTTGATATTAACACTAAAATTGAAGCCCCTCCTTCATCCCCTCTCCCTTCCCCTACTGAGGTACCCACCATACTAAATATGATGTAAATCACTCTATGCATTTAAAAATGTTTCCTCGGGGCGCCTGGGTGGCTCAGTCGGTTAAGCGTCCGACTTCAGCTCAGGTCATGATCTCACACTCCGTGAGTTTGAGCCCCACGTTGGGCTCTGCACTGACAGCTTGGAGCCTGGAGCCTACTTCAGATTCTGTTTCTCCCTCTTTCTCTGCCCCTTCCCCGCTCATGCTCTGTCTTTTTCTGTCTCTCAAAAATGAATAAATGTTAAAAAAAATTTTTTTTAATATGTTATGTTCAGGGCACCTGGGTGGCTCAGTTGGTTAAGCGCCTGACTCTTGATTTCGGCTTAGGTCATGATTTTACCATTCATGGGATTGAGCCCATGAGGAGCTATATGCTGACAGCACATAGCCTGCTTGGGATTCTCTCTCTCTCCCTCTCTCTCTGCCCCTCCCCTGCTCATGCTCTCTCTCTCTCAAAATAAATGAACGTTAAAAAAATATGTAATGTTCATTGTAGACCATTAAGAAATATAAAAAAGAGAAAAAGTCACTTGTAAGTCTACTAGTCAAAGACAATTGGGGTAAAATTTTGGTGTAGATTCTTCCACTTTTCTATGCATATAGATATATGTTGTGAATGTACTCAAGTTCCAATCATTTTGTAGCCTGCTTTTCTCATTTAACAACATATCATTAATATCTTTCTAACTCTATAAATATCATTCATGGTCAAGGCCCATCCTATACTATAGCCCATTATGGATGTACAATGGTTTATTTACCTCAATCCCTACTACCAAGTACCTGTGCTGTTTCCATTGTTTCACAATTTTAGCCAAAACAGGGATAAACATTTATCTGATTTTTCCCCCTTAGGACAATTCCCAGAAAAAGGGGTACCCATTTTCCATTTTATTTAACACAATTTTTTGCTTAAAGCTAGAGTCTCAGACCAAACTTCACTTATCCTTCAGACTCTATCCAGATCAAAAGGACCATTTACTGATAGTACTGACAGCCATTAGTTAAATACAAGCAAACAACGAAAGGTAAATAAATTCACAAACCACTTGTACCTTTGCTAGGGATCTATCTAAAGATGCACAATTCTGCCCCAGTAAGTAAAGAAGGGCCAGGGACACCTGGGTGGCTCAGTCAGTTAAGCGTCCGACTCTTGATTTTGGTTCAGGTCATGATCTCACAGTAGTGAGACTGAGCCCCATGTTGGGTTCCACACTGAGCATAGAACCTGCTTGGGATTCTCTCTCTCTCCTTCTCTCTCTCTCTCCCTCTCCCTCTCCCCTCTCTCAAAAATAAATAAATACACTTTAAAAAAAGGGGGGGGCATATTCTCTACACACACACCCAATGGCAGATTCTGAGTCATTGACGAAAGTCATACTTACCCAAAGAAACAAAACCCTGATAATTCTCCAGCATCACCTCCCTGTAAAGAGCCCTCTGAGTAGGGACCAGCTGCTTCCACTCATCCTTTGAGAACTTCACAGCCACATCCTTAAACTTGAGTGACTTCTGAAAAGACAAACATGTTCTTACTCACCTACGTGTCTTCTTTTACGTCTCACTGAGGAAGAGTAAAGACTACAGCACTGGAAGACACATGGAATAAAAAAGAAACTGTTTTGATGATGTAAGGGCACTGGATATTTTAAGTAAGATGTACAGGTCTGTGACCTGAGGCTTGAAACTCTTGGTGATGGTCTCATGTCATCATATCCGTGACAGAGCCTCCAAACTTCAGGGACACTGTCACTGGCCTCAATTTTTTAAACGATCAATTAAAGAATTAGATTAGATGATCTTTAAATTCCCTTTCAGCCCTAACACTCACGGATCCATGAGATCTCAGTTTGAACAACAGGTTCTCAAGTCAAGGGAAGATCTATGATGAGTGTACAAAGAACAGAGGATACTTGTAAGAGCTAAAATTGAAGAAAAAGGATAAAAAATATGGTGTCCCTTTGAAAGGAAGATAATATTCCAGACTAGAGGATTCAGAAGTTTTAAATTCTCATGAAAGTTCTCTAAGCACTCCCTGAGCCATTGCTAAGGGCAGAACTGCCTCAATTCTCGGCTTCCCCACCATTACAAAACACAGGACGGGGCTGGTCATCAAGGCCTTATGAAGGGCCATCTAAAAGGAAGATCCCAGGGCACCTGGGTGGCTCAGTTGGTTGAGCGTCGACTTCAGCTCAGGTCATGATCTCACGGTCTGTGAGTTCGAGCCCCGCATCGGGCTCTGTGCTGACAGCTCAGAGCCTGGAGCCTGCTTCCGATTCTGTGTCTCTCTCTCTCTGCCCCTCCGCTGCTCATGCTCTGCCTCTCGCAATCTCAAAAATGAATAAATGTTAAAAAAAAAAAAAAAAAAAAACACTTTAGAAGGAAGATCCCTACAGCTTTGTTGTATGGTGAGAATGGAGAGAATCTGAAGCCAGAAAGGCTTCTATAGAGCACCACTTCTACCAAAATGAGACCAATCTCAAGGCTGGCAAGGAAGCTCCGGACTGAAGAAAATCCAACTCACCTGCCATCTGGCTGTTAGAGGTACAGCTGCCATTCTCTCCTCTACTATGTCCTCTTGGAAAAGGCCCAGGTCAGAGTTGGCAGAGCTAGAGAAGGAAACATGAAGAGACCACTCCCATTTCATAGTTATCTGACCCAGACTAAAAATCCCCATATATCCATTAGGTGTGGAACAGTCCTTATGCTCAATACCCCACTAAGAGCAAAGCAAGCCTAGAAGTAAATTCACCCTTTCCCAGGAGATGGAAATTATGGATAGTGCCACAACTCTGTTCCTGAGTTAGCAGCTTCCTGGGAACAGAGCTCTGTTCCCATATCAGAAAACTATTAAAAATCAAATAGTTTACAATGAAGTCAATTTTTACTCCATCTTATAAATTTATAATAAGCATTGTGCTCTGTAGTATTTTGACACAAATAAGCAACTTAATAAACAACTCAATCTGACTTTTAAATTCAAGATGACCAGAAGGAGGCTTATACTAGCATTTTTTTAAAGGCTAATGTGGAGCCTATATGGTCAAGAATAAAAAAGCAAAAGCAAATTCGTGTATTAGTGTTATTAGTCAAGTTTTGTTTAGTTCTAAGGCCAGAAATATGTTCAAGCAAGCTACGGTGTTATTTTTAGGATACAATGGACATTATAAGGATACTGTAATTAAACAGCATCTAGGCCTCATGACATCTGTCCCCTACTGGGATGAAGAGCACTGGCCTCCTGTCCTAATTCTTTCCTGATTGCCAAAGGTCCCAAGTAGAGGTTCAAGAAGTGACTGGGTCCTATCCAATCAAGAAATGGAGTCAGGGGCACCTGGGTGGCTCAGTTGGTTAAACATTCAACCCTCGATTTCAGCTCAGGTCATGATCTCACAGTTCCTGAGATTGAGTCCTGAGTCGGGCTCTGCACTGACAGTGCAGAGCCTGCTTGGGATTCTCTCTCTCTCCCTCGCTCCCTGCCCCTCCCCCACTCACACGCACATGCTTGTGCTCTTTCTCTCTCTCAAAAAGAAACAAACTTAAAAAAAAATTAAACAACAACAGCAACGACAACAACACAAGAAATGGAGTCAAACACCAAATGCTAGAAATTCCAGCCAGTTTCTTTAGGGTCATCTTTTTTTGGTTAGAGTCCATTTTTTTAAGTTTATTATTTAGTAATCTCTATACCCAACGTGGGGCTTGAACGCATGACCCTGAGATCAAGAGTCGCATGCTCCTCTGACTGAGCCAGCCAGAGGCCCCTGTTAGAGTCATTTTTAAAGTTTCCATAGAACTAGGAGGCTGTATGCAAAATGATACCCAGCTATTCAATTCAGTCCAGAACTGAATACAATTGCTTCTCCAGCAAAAGGGGCAGCAGGACCAACCGGGATGGACTGACTGACCGCTGCCCCTACAGCACTGGCTGGCATCACAGAAGCCCATGGGAAATACAGGATTAGCTAGAGAGCTAGGGTGTCCAGAGTGCAATGGTCACCTGCAGAGACAGACCCCACGCGAAGTTTGGTTTCAATATTGAGAATGATGATGCCACACGCGCAAACACAGACCAAGTATATAAAAAGGTTTATTACTTATGTCATTGAGGTCTCTGGAGAGAGCAGAGCCGGTCTCTCAATAGGTCCAAAATGGCTCTAGAGAGGAGGAGGAAAGGAGGAAAGGAGACCAGCCTGGTCTTTATTGTGGTTAGGGGGCAGGGCCAGGGTGAGCGTGCCCACATGCCCACAGGAAGGGGCTTGTGTGATTGGAATCCCCCCGCCAATGCCCAAGGAGAGAGCATTCAGACTTCCTTATCAGCTTGTCCAGGTGTGAGACACAAGGGCAAGAAGGAGGGGTGAGTCTTAAAAGCCCAGCAGTCAAGTATCAAGGCAGACCACACAGTGTAACTATATGTCCGAAACAGGAGGAAGAATCTCCATCCTCTTCTCTCCCGGCCTTCTGATCTTTGGGCCTGACATGGAGACAATCTAGACAATCTCCTGACATGGAGACAAATAACAGCAACTGGAAGACAGGAGAGGGAATACTATTCTCAAGAAAAAGATTCATTTACCTAACAGAAGCTTTATTCAAAGGATCTGAAAAATCCTTCCAGGAGCAGAGCCGGGAACAACGATCTCCCCAAACTTCCCTGTCCACAGGGAATGCCAGAAAAACATTCTCTCAGGGTTTTATTACAAAGACTGTTAAAAATGTAGTCGGTATCCAGTAGGGAGGGCAAAAGACTAGAAAAAGAAAGAGGGTAAAGGGACCCAATAGTACTCATCCAAGGCTGACTCTATGTAATATAATCCATACAAACCAGTAGGATAAGTCACATTTGGCACTATCTTCTGGACTCCAATTATGATGGTGATCCACTACCAATCAGATTTTTTTTTTCATGAATAGACTTGTGTATCCTGCTGGATACTGAAGGATAATGATGGTGCCATACATCTTTATCTCTTGCTCTTGAGATCAAGATAGAGCAACGTATCTTGATAGAGAACCTGGATATACCATCTTGGACATTTAGAATGGCCAACAGCAAGATTACATTGATAATTTCTGTGTACGCAGGCCATCTGACATGTGCCTGGAGGTGACCACAAATGAGAATGGTGCTGGAACCAAGCCACCAAGGGCTACATGGGTCATGCACCTCTTCATCCCCCAAGAGAATGTTCTGAGTTCTCAGAGGAATGTTCTCGGAACATTCTTCTCTGTACGGACAAGGTTCAATAAGGTCTTTAACTCCCAGCCCTCCTGAGTTTATTGCTCTAACACCCACAATTAAGTGGCCATGGTCTCTGTGTCTCCTACTTAGAATTCTCAAGACCTTTGTGGTTGTTGGCCATTGAGAGGCTAATTACCTTAGATCACGTTTCCACCTCTTGCCCACTCAGCCATTGCCAAGGAGCACAATGAAGAGCAGTTCTCAGAGACATGAACTATGGCCAGCACAGGCCTACCACTCTTTACAGAGTGATTTTCTTAGTAGTTGTATTTCAAGGTGAATGACAGGCAACAAGAAGCATCTACTGTTCTGTCTCTGGAGCTCTGCCAATACTTCACACTTTTCAAGGCAATATCTTTATTCACATCCATACATTACTAAAAACGGTCTCTATTTCCTGGCCAAAGCTGACTGGCATCTGAACCAATTAGTCCTTCCCCTGGCATTTTGGAAGTGGAACCAAGAAAAAGAGGTCAGCCTCTCATGAGGCTCCCCTTGAGGGCATGAAAACCTGGGAGCCCTTGACAGTCACATTTTGTCATGCCATCTGAGAGCAGAAAAAGCCAGTCAGCAGGGACAGGGAAATATAAAACAGAAGTACAAACAGAAGTAAAGGCAAGGGGTTAAGAGAGGGTCCTGAATTTTTTTGTTCTGTCCCCAGTTGCAGTTTACAAGCACACCACAATCTTTTTCCTTGGGTTCCGTGACCTAACCAAGCATCCTCAAAATGAATCCCCCTTCTACTAGTTTGAGTGGGGTTTCTGCAGTTTGCAACCCAAAGAGACCTAAGACAGGGAGCAAAACCAATCTTCTACCTTCTTACCTGAGGTTTCATTGTTCACGTTCTGCTACCAGACCTCTCCTCTTAAGAGCTCTTTTGAGTCCTGGGGGTACATAGAGGACACAGCATCCAGTGTGGCTCACAGAACCAAAAGGGTGGCATTAATCTTAAGATGCCTGCCAGTATCATTAAAATAAGCTGTGGATGTTTCTAGCCAAGCCTATAAACTCTTTTCCAATCCATAACCAAATTGATCCACATCACAAAACAAAGACTCAGGGTCATTACCGTCTTTGAACGCTCAGATTTCTGATTCAATCACCTGGTGTATACTATCTTATACTACAGTTATTTGTATCTTTATCTTTCCAAGTAGGCAAATCTTGGGAGTCAAATCTTGCTTTCCTCACACTAAGAAAGCTACTTCCACATACTTAGTACTCCAGAAATCTTTGCAGACTAATTGAAATACCAAGTTTTGCAAGAAAGTCTAGTTGGTGTTGGAAAGCAGCTCTCAAAGAGGGAGCGCCACTGGACAGCTCCAAGAAGCCGGGTGCAAGGGGTTGAAACCCTGGCCCAGGGAACCGAGAGAAATGAGTAATTGAGGGGCTTTCCGGGAAGGATGGACCAGCAGGATTCAGCGGAGTCAGTTCAATCCTGGTGTACTGAGCCCCCAGCACTTCCCAAGCAGGGGAAGGACCGCCTCGGGAGGAAATGCGCCATTCTACCCAGCGGATACACACTGCGGAGCGCGGCCCTGCGCACCCCAGCGCACGTCATCTCACACTGCGGGGCCAGGCTACCGACGTCTCACTTCACCTCGCACCCATGTCGTCACCCTGAGTCGCGCCGGGCCTGCAGCTGGCGCCTCCTCCCCTTCCCAGCTGCAGGTCGGATCAAGGTCAGCCTGGGAGCAGCGGCCAAGGATAGTTCCAAACACCCCATTTCGGTTCCACCCTCACGTCACCGCGCCTCGCAGCCCAACTTCCTTCCCGGCCCGTTCTTCAACACCTTCCTCTCGCCGCAGCCACGGGTCCCACCACACCCGACCCATGGTCCTCACCTTGGGCGCCAACCGGCTCCCGGCGGCCCCACGAGGAGCAGGACCACAGAGCGCCTGCGCAAAGTGCCCTCGGAAAACTACGATTCCCAGAAGGCCTCGGGGCGGGTTTTCGGAGGCCCCGCCTCCTGAGGTACCACAGGGGTAGTCGCGCGCGTCATTCAAAAGGTGGAAGGTGACACTTGTAGTAAAAATGAAGGGAAGAAATGTAGTAAATGTAGTAAAATAGAAAGAAAATGTAGTTAAAAAAAAAAGTGAAGAACCAAGGCTGTCTCTTGGCCCTCCCTGTTCGCTTGCCCCAGGCGGACCCCTACCAAGGATGCCTCTGTTTCTTAGTCAGTTTTCTATCCAGGAGGATATTTGCAACCTCTACGCTCTTCAGGCACCTGCTGCTTCATCTCCCTCGCTTTCCGAGTGGGGGTGGAGCGGAGAAAGCTTGAGAGAGAATTCCCATACTCGCCTGTAATCAGAAATACAAATTTGCCATTCTTCACGTTCATTCCACTGCCCTCTCCAATTAGAACAATAAACAGAGATACATCTGGGCTTTGCAATTATGTTAGTTAATAAAGTCCCTTGAGGCTTAAGCAAGTTGAGGAAGCATTTTCTATCTGCTGTACCCGAAGGCGTCCTGATACATGTTCACATCTCTTACATTTTTTTTTTTTACATCTCTTACATTTTAAAAGAAATATTCTCTTCGTTTCACATCCCCCTCCAGCTACCAATCTTAACCTCTCCTTTTTATCAAAGCGAAACTACTCAGCATTGAAGATACTTGCTATGTTTACCTTCCTCTCCACCCATTCCTTAACCAAATTCATTCCAATATGGCTTTGGCGCCACCATCCAAGTTATCGACAAATCAGGGGGTGGGGGTGGGTAATGCTTTGGCTTTCTTTTTTTTTTATGTTTATTTATTTTTGAGAGAGACAGAGACAGAATGCGAGTGGGTTAGGGGCAGAGAGAGAGGGAGACACAGAATCTGAAGCAGGCTCCAGGCCCTGAGCTGTTAGCACCGAGCCCGACGCGGGGCCGAAACTCACGAGCTGTGAGATCATGACCTGAGCCGAAGTCGGATGCTCAACCGACTGAGCCACCCAGGCGCCCCTAATGCTTTGGTTTTCTTGACCACTTGACAACATTGAACACTTTTTGACTATTCCCTTTCTTGAAAGTCTTTCCTGTTAACCTGCTCTCACCTAGTGTTTCTCTTACCTACCTAGTCTCTTCCATTTACTCTTCTTTTATGGACACTTCCTCTTTTCATGCCCATTAAATCTGTGTTCTTCAAGGACCTATCCTAGATCCTAGTCTCTTCCAACACTCTACCTTCATAAGCTATTTCCCACCACCTATATGGTTTCAGGTATCATCCATATATATGAAATCACTCTTTTCAGGTTCAGTCTGCGTGCAGAACATTCCTACATATGTCTGGATATTTCACAAACATCTCAAGCTCATTATATTCAAATGGGCTCACTCTCTACCCTTATACCAAACACCTTGGGCACACTACCTCATATTCTCTTGGCCCACATTTTACCCCAGCCATGCTGCAGCAACCACATTTGCACAAACATAATCAGATAACCCCTTGCCTTGGTCGTACCCCACACTTTTCACTTTCCTCCCTGGAGTTACTCTCTGACTCTGCCACAGGGGATGACTACAGCAAGCCTTGATGTTCATGCAGCAACACTTAGCCAATGGGGGACGGGAGCCAGTAGATAAATGCTCCCCACTTCAAGGGCAGATAATCCTGAGGCTCATTCGACATGACTCCCCAGGTCCCAGCGGGACTGAACCTCAGTTGTCCACGGCAGTGACCCACTTAATTACACACTGTTTATTGGCTTTTTCTCCTTCCCTTATTTAACAGACACTGTCATTAGTGTAATGACTAACATCAGTATTTTAATTATTTAAATCTTGCTCTATCAGATTATGGTATAATGCAAAAATAATTAATTATCTCCGTGGCAGGACAATAAAAGCAAATTGCTAGTTTGTTAAGTGAAGTTAAATTTACACCGCTATTAGTGGATCAATTTAATGGGTATAGAAAAGAATGTGTCAACTAGATCAATGGCTACATATCCGTCAAGAGGCAACTGACAGCCATCTTCCAATTTAGAAACAAGGCGAAGCACAAAACGAGCTACAGTTGACTCTTCTTCATTAGCTTTTCTATTGAGCTATCAGAGATAGTTAACTTCTCGGATCTAGCTTTTTCACCAGACAAGTCAAGGAATCAGAAAGGAAATGGTGGGACAAATCACTCCCAGGTCCTCCAACTTTATTGTCATGCCTTTAATTTTCCTCAGTTTTATATTGACAGTTTTGGAGTGGTGGGGGAGCTCCAGTAGTTTCCACTGGGCCCATCCATTGCCAGCACCCATTCATGCTTTGCCCATTCTAATAGAATATTTTCCTCCCTCTAGAGTCATAATAAATGGATTCTAATATCCTGCTCAGAAAGAGGTGATGATCACACGAAGGATCGTTTATCTTTCACAACTGGCAACCTTAGATATTTCCTCTTCCATATCCTGATTGGGTTGTTAGAGGTCCATAAGTAACATCTCTTCCCTACCTGAGATAACAAAAGATCCAACTCAGAACAAAGGAGTCAGGCACACAAAGATCCAAGCAGCTGTTTTGAGATCTATTTATAAAAAAAAAAATGTGCCTGAGTGATGGTAACAACAGGCTTCCCAGGCTTGGACCTCACCCAGACGCTTGACCTACTGGAAGCAAAAGACTTCTTTCTGCAGGTGCAGAGTGCTTGCCACAGGACCAGAAACAAGCACCCCTCAAACATCTCCAATGATCAAAATAACTCCTGGAGTGCGTGGGTGGCTCAGTCCGTTAAGCATCCGACTTTGGCTCAGGTCATGATCTCAGGCTGGTGGGTTGAAGCTCTGCGTCAGGCTCTGTGCTGACAGCTCACATCCAGGAGCCTGCTTCAGATTCTGTGTTTCCCCCTCTCTGTCCCTCCCCCACTCATGCTCAGTCTCTCTCTGTCTCAAAAATAAAGAAACATGAAAAAAAAATTCAGAGGCGCCTGGATGGCTCAGTTGGTTGGGCATTTGACTTTGGCTCAGGTCACGATCTCACGGTTCATGGGTTTGAGCCCTGTGTTGGGCTCTGTGCTGACAGCTCAGAGCCTGGAACCTATTTCAGGTTGTCTCTCTCTCTCTCTCTCTCTCTCTCTCTCTCTGCCCCTCCCCCGCTCAAGCTGTGTGTCTCTCTCTCTCAAAAACAAACATTAAAAAAAGTTTAAAAATAAAAAAACCTCAAAATAGTCCCTTTATCTGTTACCTATAAAAGCCCCTGATGGCTATCCAAAACTGTGCTGTACGCTATAGTAGCTGCTAGCCACAGGTAGCTCTTGAGCACTTGAAATGTGACTAGTCTGAACTTGAGATGTGCTGTAAATACAAAGAAGTTGAAGATTATTTAAAATTTTTTCTTCTTTTTTTAATGTTTGAGAGAGAGAGAGAGAGACAGCATGAGCGGGAGGAGGGCAGAGAGAGGGAGACACAGAATCAGAAGCAGGCTCCAGGCTCTGAGCTGCCAGCACAGAGCCTGAGGTGGGGCTCCGACCCGTGGAACCACGAGGTCATGACTGGAGCTGAAGTCGAGTGCCCAACCAACTGAGCCGCCCAGTCACCTCGAAAATTTAGTTTTTTTCAAAAAGGTTGTAACACATGTCAATAATTTTTGCATTGATTACATGTGGAAATGACATTGAATGAAAAATGTATTCAATTATTTTTAAATTAAAATTTAATTATAAAAATTAATCTCACCAGTTTCATTTTTAATTTTTAAAATATGGTATTTTTGATTTTAAAAATTTGACCAATTTCTGGTTCCAAGATTTGCTACTACTAATGATCATTTGGTGAAGCTAAAACCTCAAAATTTAAGGCCTCCAGTACTGTATGCCCTATTGGGAGATACCAGTTCAAAGGTAAAGTGGCCCTTCCCTGAGAATGTTTAGTAGGTGGAATAGTATTTCACATTAAAAAAAAAAAAAAAAAAAAGCCCTCCAGATCACTACATTTAAAAAAATTTTTTTTTCAACGTTTTATTTATTTTTGGGACAGGGAGAGACAGAGCATGAACGGGGGAGGGTCAGAGAGAGAGGGAGACAGAGAATCGGAAACAGGCTCCAGGCTCTGAGCCATCAGCCCAGAGCCTGATGCGGGGCTCGAACTCACGGACCGCGAGATCGTGACCTGGCTGAAGTCGGACGCTTAACCGACTGCGCCACCCAGGCGCCCCAGATCACTACATGTAAAAAAAAGAACAAAGATGGGGTGCCTGGGTGGCTCAGTCAGTTAAACATCTGACTCTTAATTTCAGCTCAGGTCATGATCTCATGGTTTCCTGAGTTCAAGCCCCCTATTGGGCTCTGTGCTGATGGTAGGGAGCCTGCTTGGGATTCTCTCTCCCTCTCTCTCTGCCCTTCCCCTGATCATGTGGTCTCTATTGCTAAATAAAAAAACTTAAAAAAACCCAAAAAGGTAACAAAGGGAAAGTATCAAATTTATATCCCCTTTCTGTTTCACTAACCACTGTAGTCCCAGGTCCATTAGTATTCTGAATTTGTTCTAGTTTTATCTTGCTGACAATAGCAGAATATCTTAGGAAAATACTTGATTCTCAATTTACTTATTTACGTCTTCCTTTGTGTGTGTGTGTGTGTGTGTGTGTGTAGAGAGAAAGAGCAGGGGAGAGAGGCAGAGGGAGAGAATCTTAAGCAGGCTCCATGCTCAGTGTGGAGCCTGATGCAGGGCTCAATCCCATGAACTTGGGATCATGACCTGTGCCGAAATCAAGAGCTGGGCCTTCGACTGACTGAGCCACCCAGGCGCCCCTGATCCTCACTTTACTTCTAACAAGGGAATAAATTAAAAATTCAGAACTCTCAGATATAGTCATCAGTCCAAAGTCTGTCAATCGTCCCTTTTATTTTCTACTGGACATTAAATAATACCAGCTATTATCCACTCTGATAGATTCTGCACTCTGTGAAGTGTTTTTCCTTAAGTTGCTTCAAGAGTCCACACATGAAAAAGCCTTCCCTGCCACTCGTCTGCTCTAAGAAAGGTGGACAAATAGGGTTGTTAGGAGGTGGGGAGTGGTCTGTTTGGCGATCCACCTTCTTGAATATGACTTTAGCTCCCAGGAGAAATGTCTCTTGGTCCCCTGGGATTCATGCTGGGAGAATTAAGTTCCAGACAGCCTTTCAGAATCAAGTCCTCTTCTGGGCTTCACCTCAAGCAACCCGGAAAGGAATGCAGACACCTGGAGTCAAAGTTGCCTAGCGCCTGATCTTTGATAAAATAAAAACATAGGACTGGGCCCAGGGCATACAGGAGTTTTTTGGGACTCAGCATTTTGGGAGTCAGAAGTTCAGAGAGGTGGAATCACATCAAGGCAGACCTTAAATATTCCGAGATTTCATTAAACAGGGAGCTATTTTAGGTCTTGAATAAGGCATTGATGGGCAGGAGAGAGTCATTTAGAAAGACTAGAAAGACTGGCCTAATAGTAGTGTGCAAAATGTCAGTAATGTGCAAAATGTAATTTGCGACAGAGGCCGTTGATGTTAACCAAATACTGAGGTGCTTTCCTAGCCTCTGGTGCTGGGTTCTGGTTTATGAGATGTGGAGAGAAGGGATGGCCCTTAAGAATGTCCTAAAATACCTCCCAGCTTTCTCTTTCATGATAACCCTAGAGGCGACAAGTTCTAAATGAGGAGGATGGAGTAAGACAGACTTGACTCACAACAGATTTTACATGAGAAAGAAAACTTTACTTGGGGGGTTACTTACTATGGCACCATAGCATAGCATTCCCCTGTTCAGTAGTGAAGAGGGAAGAATTCAAATGAGGAAATGACTACTGCAGTAAGGGAGCTGAGATGAGAAAGGTGTAGGCTAGACTGAAAATTCAGAGAAAGGACGAACCCAAGGATATGTTTTACCCAGAGAGAACTTGGTAGGTAGAAAAGTCATTAATTCGGATAAATATTTATTGAGCACCTATTATGTGCAAGGCACCGTGTGAGATACAAAGACACGTAAGTCACGCCTCCAAGTGCTTACAATCTAGTTGAGGAGAGATTACACGTACATAAATTATGAAACAAACCGTAGAGCATAATGCTTAAAGGAACAGACTTTGAAGGCAGACTTGTATCCAAGACTTGGCTTCACCTTTTCCTAGCTGTGCCACCTTGGGCAAATTATTCGACACCTCTAAATTTCAGTTTGCTCATCTGTAAAATGAGGATAGTAACAGTACCTACTTCTACTTGATAGGGTTGGTGAGAGGACCAAATAATCTACTCTTTGCCGAACTCTCCACTGAGTGCTTACCCCATAATGAGCACTCGGTAAGTGCTAGCTAGCTAGCTAGTCATAGCAGCAGCAGCAGCAGCAGCAGCAGGGACCTACAAGCTAGGACACAAAGAACAAGTTCAGTGCCCAAAAAAGCTCCCAGGGGAAAGGGACCCAGCTATAAAAAGAACCGTTCTGGAAGCAACAGTGCGGCCCTGACACAATTCTGCCATCCCTCCCATCCTGGCCTCCGGTTATTAAAGTGCAGTGATACCTGGGGCCTCAGACAAGAGGCGTGCCTGCGGATCACCTCCTAACATTTATCCCATTGTCTGATAAGCTTCAGCAAAATGTCGACTCTTTAGAGTCACAGCCTCCTTTCCGGCATCCCACATCAGTTCTATAACACAGTAGGTAGCGAGTGTTTATTCACACCGTGGCAGCAGAGATGGAAAAGGGGAGTAGTGGCCAGAATATGTAGAGTGCTCAAATGAGGGATTTGCCTGCTGTGGGAAAGACCAGTCTTGGGTTTCTACGGTGGTCCGCTGACTGAAGCTTCCACCCAACTCAGTCTATTCCTTGTTTGGCATAACGCCGTTGATGTTGAATGACTGACGATTTCGAACTGAACACTTTGCCACACACGCTGCATTCGAAGGGTTTCTCTCCCGTGTGCACTCTCTGATGTCGCGTAAGCCGGCACCTCTGGCTAAAGGCTTTCCCACATTCGGTGCATTCGTATGGCTTGTCTCCAGTGTGAATCTTCTGGTGCTGTGTGAGGGACGAGCGGTCAAAGAAAGCTTTCCCACACTCGCTGCACCGATAGCGAGGCTCTCCAGTGTGAGCTTTCTGATGTCTGTTCAGTGACGAGACGCCATAGAAGGCTTTCCCACACTCATTACATTCATAGGGCTTCCTGCCAGTGTGGATGAGCTGATGTCGAGTAAGAATACTTTTCTGGCTGAAGGCTTTCCCGCACTGATTACATTCATAAGGACTTTCTCCAGTATGAATTCTCTGGTGTCGAGTAAGGGATGAGCGGTCAAAGAAGGCCTTTCCGCACTCGCTGCATTTAAAGGGCTTCTCTCCGGTATGAATTCGCTGATGGACCGTTAGGGACGACCGGTCGAAGAAGGCCTTCCCACACGCGTTGCATTCGTAGGGGCTCTCCCCCGTGTGAGACATCAGATGTCTGCTGAGACTGCTCCTGTGACTGAAGGCCTTCCCGCACTCGTGACAGTCATAGGGCTTCTCTCCAGTGTGAGTCCTCTGGTGGCGGATAAGCGATGAGTGGTCAAAAAAGGTCTTCCCACAGTTGCTGCATTCCTGGTCTCTCTCTTTAGTGAGAATTTTCTTCAGAGGGCTAGACCCTTGCTGCAAATTTTCCTTCTGGGAAAGGGACTTCTTGCAGGTCTGCACCACAGGGCTCCCCTTCCCTGTTTCTAACTCACCCTCCAGGGCATGAGCTTCAAATTTAGGACACAGAGGAACTTTTCTTCCAAGCCTTTCCCTCACTATTCGTCCTGGTTTTTCTTCTTCCGAAGCACCCTGAGGCTCAGGCTTGGTCTCCCAATCTGGAATGGACAGAAAATACAGATGCAGTTTCTTTCCTGGGCTGGGAAATACTACATCAGAAAGAAGAGACACTACAATAAATCGGAAAAGTAGAGTGTGGTGACTGCCTCACTCGCTCGCACAGACAGTTGTCCATGCTGGGGAAAGACTGAGACCTGGGAAGGCAGAAGAAAGTAGGGAATAGAACTGACAGTGGACATCTCAGAAAAGAGAAGACTTTCCATTGGGAGCATGGCCAGGATAACTAGGAGAGTACACTGAGTGGAGAGGATGGTGGGGAATAGGAATATCAAAGGGTGAACGGGCAATGTGACAGATCTGAGAGAACAACATTTGGTGAATAAAGATGAGTGACACTTTAAGGTGTACAGAAAAAAAGTCAAAGCTCGTGGGTGATAAAGAGTAAACACTAAAGCAGAAGATTTGAATGTGAGGAAAAACATGGTACCCAAGCCTCCCTCCCAAACACCCAAATAACAACCACAAAACAAACCCAAACTCTGCCCAGCCCTGTTCATACACAATTACCTAGAGAGACATTCTCTGGACATTCTCTCTCCTCAGATCCATGAAGATCAACTATCCAAGGCTCATCCCCTCTCTTCAACTGAAAAATGACCTCAGGTCGAGGAACTGGGAGTCCTGCTCATGGAGAAAGAAACAAGCCAGGCACATGATGAAAATACGCCACTATTTCAAAGCGTAATCCCAGCCTCAGAGTGCTTCTGAGAGAAAATGCAAAAGTCAGAGGGCACACACCAGGAATACAGAGCGCAAAGTACTGGAAAAGAATGCTCAGAATGGAGGTTCTAAAAGGGACCAAGTAGATGGGGCCCCTGGTGGCTCAATCAGCTAGCGTCTGACTCCAGCTCAGGTCATGATCTCATCACTCTGAGTTTGAGTCCTGATTCGGGCTCTCTGCTGTCAGCACGGAGGCCACTCCGGTTCCTGTCTCCCTCTCTCTCTGCCCTTCCCCATCTCGTGCTTTCTCTCTGTCTCAAAAATAAATAAAAACATCAAAAAATTTTTTTAAGTTAAGGGAAACAAAGTAGCACTTGGTAAAAAAGTTGATACAATTCATTTGAATTATGTGTTTATTCTTCCCACTGAACTGAATGGGATGTCCCAGCTTTAGCACTGGTAGGATGGGGGGAAAGAGTCCTTGGGTCAGGGAAGATGAGAATCAAAACAGATCATCTTGAGTAAAAATATATAATCTTTTTGTTTACCCTTTACTACTAAGCTCTTATTTAAACAAGTGGGTCATGCTCATTGTAGGAAAATTAGGGGTAAGTTGAAGTAAAAAGAAAAATCACCTTTTGTACTTTGTATCTATTTTGAAACTGAAAGATACCTATAGATACATTCTGTTAAAAACTGGGTTGTAGGGGCACCTGGGTGGCTCAGTTGGTTAAGCATCTGACTTCAGCTCAGGTCATGATCTCACAGTTTGCGGGTTCGAGCCCCATGTCGGGCTCTGTGCTCACAGCCCAGAGCCTGGAGCCTGCTTCAAATTCTGTGTCTCCCTCTCTCCCGTCCCCTTTCCCCACCTATGCTCTGTCTGTCTCTCAAAAATAAATAAACATTAAAAAAATTTTTTTAAATGGGTTATAAAATAATCCTGACTTGTAAATTTGATTTTTTTCACATAATAATAAACTTAAATATTATTTTACTTCAATTAACACAGATCTGTCTTAGCACTTTAATGGCTACATGAGGTTACGTTGTATGGAATAATCTAATTTATTTAATCTCCTGCTGACAGACATTCAGACTGTTTTTAATGTTTTGCTATTAACAAACAATGATATGGTGAACATTTTTATATATCAGGGGCTGTTAATCCTATTACTTCCTTGGGACAAATTTCTAGAAGTGAATCTGTCCATTTTTGGTTATTTAAAGAAATAGAACCCATCCTAGAAATAGTCTCGAAGTCTAAACTTCTATTGCACTGGGGGCCCCAAACTGGGAAAGAGACACAGTTTCTTACTGGGCCCACGGATCACCTATCTGGTTGTATGCTGATTCTCGGCTGATAAACTGGCCACATCCATGGCCTGCCTGTGGCTTCCTCTTTCTGACCTTTGCTAGGAATTCTATTTTCCCCAATATTTCATCCCACCAAAGCCTGTGACAAAGGCTCAGCAGTCTCCCTTAATGTTCCCTGAACATCTACCTGTTTTTTCCTATTTGGCCTATTTAAATTCTTGACATGCCTTGCATAAAATCTGTAATGGGACTCCTTTGGCTGCCACCTCCTGCTTACTTTATACTGGTTTCTGAATCTGTACACTCTCCCAGCCTCTTTTTTTTTTTCTTTAATTTTTTTTTTCAACGTTTATTTATTTTTGGGACAGAGAGAGACAGAGCATGAACGGGGGAGGGGCAGAGAGAGAGGGAGACACAGAATCGGAAACAGGCTCCAGGCTCTGAGCCATCAGCCCAGAGCCCGACGCGGGGCTCAAACTCAAGGACCGCGAGATCGTGACCTGGCTGAAGTCGGATGCTTAACCGACTGCGCCACCCAGGCGCCCCTCTCCCAGCCTCTTATTCTGGAAGCTCCTGAGAGGAGCCTCTTATTCTGGAAGCTCCTACCTACAGGAGCCTAACTTTACTTCTCACAAATATATTACATCAGCTTTCTTTTTTTTTTTTTTTTTTAAGTAAGCTCTACACCCAATATGGGGCTTGAACTCAACAACCCTGAGATCGAGAGCTGCAAGATGTACAGACTGAGTGAGCCAGGCAGGTGCCTCCAGGCAGTCATTCTTAATTTTCCCTTTGTCACACAGGTCTCTATAATTGCAAAGTGCCTTCTGTGCGCCTCTAAGATTGTATTTAAGATAAATATTCAAAATCAAACGCAGAGTAGTGACCTACTCTGAGGCACAGCCTTGTATTTCTGTGCCCATACTGCCCTCTTTTTAAAGGGAAACACTTCTTCCTCCCCTTCTCTGCTTCTCTGAAAAGAAAATTTCCCTCAGTAAGATAGCCCCTGCCCCCCACCTCCCCCACCAACCCTTAATCCTCTGGATGGAGCTGAGAAGGTTACCTGCCTGATAAGCTGGGGGAAGGACGGGGCATATGTGACTCGGCTTCTTCTGTCTGCCCCTGCTCTGGGGAGGGGGCCCTCTGTATTGCAGGGGCAGGCTGCTGAGCAAGGGAGGCTGGGGTTCCCTTGCCTACGGCTCAGGGAACAAGTCTGTCCAATGCTGCGGTTCACAATTGAGAAGTCCACTGTTGCTGTACATCTTAGCCATAGCCTTCTACCCCTCCATTTTGTCTCTCAGTGCTTCAGAACTCAGGTGAGAGAAGAGGTATCACTTATTAGCCCACGACCCCCCATTAACGCAGTACAGAGTCTAACTTCTTGTGGGAAGCTCTCCTTACCCAATGAGACAATGCTCTTATAGTTTTCCAGCATCACCTCCTTGTAGAGGTCCTTCTGAATAGGGACTAGATGCCTCCACTCTTCATCTGTGAAAATCACAGCCACATCCTCAAATGTCACTGATTCCTGGAAACACAATAACATTCTCCCTTACTCATAACCCTTCTTTTTACATGGACCAGACAAAACAGTCTATAAAGATGACAGCCCTGAGGTTGTGGAGGGAAGGTTAAGGAACATGGTTCTGATAAAGCAGGGCTTTGAAGCACTCGGGGAAAGTGGCATAATTCCCTGAGGCATGAAGTTCTTGGTCGTAATCCCTATACTCACAGCTCAGCCTGTGAATATCAGGGGCTCTTTTTTCATACTTACAGAAAACTTGCAAGGAAAGAACAAAGAATTCCTATGTACCCTTCACCCAGCTTCCCCAAATGTTAACATTTTCCACATTTGCTTTATCTTTCTCTCAGTACACACACATTCTATCTTTCTCCTGAACTTTTTTTTTTTTTGAGAGAAAGCGTGTGCATGCATGCAGGGAAGGAGCAGAGAGAGAGAGAGAGAGAGAGAGAGAGAGAGAGAGAGAGAGAGATTGAGAATATTAAGCAGGCTCCATGCCTAGTGCAGAGCCTGATGCAGGGCCTGACATGGGGTTCGATCTCATGACCGTGAGATCATGACCTGAGCTGAAATCAAGAGTCAGACACTTAACCAACTGAGCCACCCAGGTGTCCCTTTCCTGAATGTAACTTGCAAACATGATGCTTCTTTACTCATATTTTATAAAAACAAGGATAGTCTCTTGTAAAATCACAGTATAATTACGAAAGCCAAGAAAACAGCATTGATATTAGACTATAATCTATAATCTTATTCAGATTCCACCAATTGTCTTTTTTTTTTTTTTTTTTTTACAAATCCATAAAATGATGATGTAGATTAGGTTGTCCTCAGGATCCCCTCATTTCACACTAATGCTTCGTGATTCTGCAAGACTGCATCTTTACCTCCAGTCCTAAAACTCCAGATGAGTCTCCAGTGTGCATGCAGACGTTCTAAGCCAGAGAACAGAATTCAAGACACTGGGCCCTTGGGCGGGAATGGGGCAAGCCACATGTCTCTACCCACACTCATCTCTCTTTAGAACTCTTACCACCTCACTGAGATGCTCTACAACAGGTGTCATTGGCCTAACCCAACACCTCCTGGAATACTTGGGGTCTGCTCTCAGTCTATACACAGATGCACTAAAGGGAAATAAGGACTAGAACTGTTCCCCAAACCATCCAAGCAGACCTGTACCAACACATTTTAGTCAAAATCACTCAGCGCAAAGGTCACAGTGTGCCTGGTGACAGGCTACTGGGCACATGTTCAAGGTAAGAAAAGGTCACTGAAGGATACCACAGATCAAAAGGGAAAGACACATTCCCTGTGGAGTCCTTCATTCACCTGGTAGGTTTGATTGAAGAAGCTCCAGGATAGACACAGAAAAGTGGTTACATTCTGGAGACTAACAGAGTATTTCAGAAACACAAAGTCCACCTCACCTGGCATCTGTCAGTTGGAGACACAGCGGCCATTCCCTCCTGTGTGCTCTCCTTGTAGAAAAGGGCAGAGTCCTAATGAGGAAGAGGTACGGGATGAGAACGTCGGTATGAGAAAGACTAGTCTTGTAGTTTTCTGACCCATAAATCAGGAAATCTCCAAATACCAGTGAGTCATATGCCCATTCTCATTCATGATACCCTACAAAAAGGGAAGACAAAGCAAAGCAAGGCCAGGAGCAACCCCACCCCACCCCAGAACTGGAGTGAAAGACCACAGATATTACTACTCAGGATACAATGTGGGACTTGTTTTACTATGATCCCACAGGAGAAGTTCTGTTCCTGGGAACCAAGAACGTATTAAGCTTATACTGTATTTATAAGGTCACATTCACTATTGCCCTGATAGCTACCAGATAAAAAGTCCAAGAAATTTTATAAATGATTATATGGATAAGATGTGTCAAGTAAACACCCATAGTCTCTTTAAGAGAAAAATAACCCATTCACGACCCCGTGCTCCAGGAGCAGCACTTGGACAGCCATGTTTTGTTCTGCATGATGCTGCGTCTCACTCCGGGAGCCACACTGATTTAGGTCTCAGGTGGGCAATGTGCAGGTTGACCAGTAGACTGAGATGCAATCTAGCTTGAAAAGGTGACATCCTTCCTCAGGAATGTGAACTAAGAAATGTCAGGACAACAGGTAGGTGATGAGCTGAAAGGATATCATGAGGGATGGAAGTAGCCATGAGGATCAGGGGAGGCCAAGTCACCAAGAAGCAGAGCCAGTGAGTACATGAGAGGCACGATATGGTAAGACTAGACATGGGTCAGGGGAAGAAAAGCCTGCTCACATCAGCAGTGGAGCAAAGACCTAAGAGTTTTTTACTGGCTTTGAAGTCCCTCAATTCATGTAGGACCATCTCTGGGCTCCAGTTTGCATATAGACCAGCCTTATTTATTCTTGGATTTCCATAAGACTCTAAACCTCTTAGGCTTTGTGTGAATCCTTATCAGTAAACTCCCTTTACTTGAGTTATCTGAGTAGGTCTCAGTTTCCCACAGTCAGGAGTCTAATTAAACACAGTTGAATCAAGCATTCTTGGGATTCATGAGTGGTATGGGAAGTGTGGTCCTGGGAAGAAGGAGGAAAAGAGATGGCCCACTGACTATTCTCCTGTAGTCAAGGGAATATATGTTCTGATCTTTGGTATTCATTCATTCATTCGTCTACTAACATTTATTTAGCACCAACTTTTTATACCAAAGACAAAAACTATAGGACACTGTCTTTGTCCTCCAAAAGCTTATAGTCTAGAACACAGGACAAAAGAGTAACCCAAATAATGAGTCACTACAGGATGGATATGTACTATAAAGAGATACCTGAAGAGTGTCCATCAGGGGCTTGCCTAATGCAGATAGGAGGCTGTAGGTTCCTTGGCAGAAGCAGGATCTAAGATAAGTTTTGATCTGGGTGGGGAGGAGGTGGAACATTCTAGGTAAGAAAAATATCAAGTTTAAAAAAAAAAAAAACCGAGGAGATGGGTCTTTACACGGAAAAGATGAACAACTGTAAGTAGTTTAGAATAGGAGAAGTCTAGGCTGTGAGTAGTGCTGTAAGGAAACATGAGATTGGAGAAGTGGGCAGAGGCCAGGTAGATCAAGGACAATTTTGCATGGGCCCATACATAGAAGAAGGACCACAGCCATGGAGACCACTGAGGATTAAACATGGAAGGGTTATCATCAGATTTGTGTTTTAGAAAAATCATTGCGATTGGTATCATAGGCCTTGGAATACACATACTCTTTGGCTCAGCAACCCTCTCCTAGGAGTTTGTCCTAAAGAAATAAGTGAGAATATATGCAAAGTTTTTCTTAGTCATCATTAACACTAACCTTTACTGAGGTGTTACATGTGGTAACTTTTGAAGCACTTTACATGTAGTATCTCATTTAATCCTTAAAATACAGGAAAAATTTGAAATATCCTAAGTTTCTACGACAGAAGATATGATTAAATAATTTGTGATCCGGCCCATCCATACACTGTAATACCATTTAACATCATAGTAACCAGCATTTATTGAGCATTTGCTATTCACCAGGCACTGTGCTAAGCACTCTTTTTTTTTTGTTTGTTTATTTATTTGAGAGAGAGAAAGCACACGCAAGTGGGGGAGGGGCAGAGAGGGGGAGAGAGCATTCCAAATAGGCTCCGAGCTGTCAGCACTGAGCCCAATGCGGGGCTCGAACCCATGAACTGTGAGATCATGACCTGAGTTGAAATCAAGAGTCAGATGCTTAGGGTGCTCAGTCGGTTGAGTGACTGACTTTGGCGCAGGTCATGATGTCAGGGTTCATGAGTTTGAGCCTCACGTCGGGCTCTGTGCTGACATCTCAGAGCCTGGAGCCTGCTTCAGATTCTGTGTCTCCCTCTCTTTCTGCCCCTCCTCCACTCACATCCTTTCTCAAAAATAAAATAAACATTAAAAAAAAAAAACTGACTGAGCCACCCATGTGGCCCTGCTAAGCACTCTTTCTAAGGATAATTTAATTCCATCCTCATAAATCAATAAGGTAGGTACAATATTACAGATTAGTGAAGTTAAGGCTTTGTAAGAGGCTGAAGTAGAATTTGAACCCAGGTCTGTCAATCAGCTTTCAATCTCTATGCTATGTGATTTTTATTTTCATGAAAAAATAACCACATAGATAACAGACTAATAGACTAGAATGAAAAATCTGCAAACGTATCCAAACATGTAGAGAAGCTTGATATACAACTGAGGTGGCATTACAAATCACCAAGGAAGGCCGCCTGGCTGGCTCAGCCACTAGAGCATGCAACTCTTGATCTCAGGGTTGTGAGTTCAAGCCCCACATTGGGCATGGAGTCTATTTAAAACAAAAAGTCACCAAGGAAAAGATCACTAGCGATAAACTGCAAACGACTTAAATGTTCATCAGTAGGATAAACTGTGATTATATGTGTGTGAGTTTATGTGTATAGGAATATTACACATTGATTAAGATGAATGGAGTAGAGCTGTATGTTGATAGAGATAAATCACAGAATTACTGAGCAAAAAATAAGAAAGCTTTAGAATTACTGTGTAGTATTTATACAAAACTTAAAAACAGGTAAATAATATCTACAAAAATCTATATTGGGGGGGGGCACCTGGGTGGTTCAGTTAGTTCAGCATCTGACTTTGGCTCAGGTCATGATCTCATGGTTCATGAGTCTGAGCCCCATGTCAGCCCCTGTGCTGTCAGCACAGAGCTTGGAGCCTGCTTCAGATTCTGTCTCCCTCTCTCTCTCTCTGCCCTTCCCCCCCACTCGTGCATGCTCTCGCTCTCCCTCAAAAATAAATAGACATTAAAAGAGGGAAATAATCCTTAAATATTAAAAAAAAGTCTATATGAGACAATAAGTACCAAATTGTGAGTTATCCCTGGGGAGGGAGGGATATGGGATTGGTACAGATAACCAGGAGAGTTCAACTTTGTGATGTTTATTTAAAAAAGTTTTTTTTTTCCCCCTGTGGAAATGTGCAATGAAATTTTAATTTTAATTCATTTTTTAATATATGAAATTTATTGTCAAATTGGTTTCCATACGACACCCAGTGCTCATCCCAAAAGATGCCCTCTTCAATGCTCATCACCTACTCTCCCCTCCCTCCCACCCTAAAAAAGTTTTTCAAACAAATTCACAAATATTAAGAATGCACACTTAGGGGCGCCTGGGTGGCTCAGTCAGTCAAGTGTCTGACTCTTGATTTCTGCTCAGGTCATGATCTCAGTGTTTGTGGAATCGAGCCCTACACTGGGCTCTGCACTGACTGTGCAGAGCCTGCTTTGGATTCTCTCTCTCCCCTCTCTCTCCTCCTCTCTCTCTCTCTCTGCCCTCCCCCACTTGTGCTCTTGCTCAAATATCAATTAACTTTAAACGAAAAAAAAAGAATGCACACTTAAAATTACTTATTTGTGTATGCACATGTGTATAGAAAAAAGACTGAAAGAATATATACTAAAATGTAAATGGAATTTGACTGGTGGAATTGTAAGTGATTTTATTCTATTTCTTACAATTCTTTACATTCTAATTTTTGTTTTTACAAGAGTACGCATTTACTTTGGTGTACAGGAAAAATAACAGGAAGGAAAGGTGGTGTACAGAAAAGTTACAAAGCAGACCCGAGACTGCTACTCTTAGAAAGGTCTACTTGTGAGACTGACCCTTGGCTGGGGTCTGGGAACTTAGATTTTGGGAGGGTTCCTTAAAAGAGAAGGGTAGTCCATTGCCTAAATGATTTGGGTCCATGCCTAAATGATTTGTGCAAACAATGCGGTTTATGCTGGATGCTTGCTTTCCTGCTAGACGCTCTGGAATTTTGGTAGGTGTTAGGCAGAGGGTGCCTACCTGACCTGCCCTCAATAAAAAATAACTTGGGCTCTGGGTCTCTAATGAGCGCTTTTGGGCTGGAACATCACACACATGTTGTTGCATTTTCATTGCTAGAGAGGATGTGTTCTGTGTGACCCCTCCTGGCAGGGAGAGAACACAAGAAAGCCTGCCTATGAATTCCTCCAGATTCTACCTCTCTTCCCCTTATGACCTAGCTGTGCATCCTCGTAAGATTGGTCATCATCTTAGACATGAGTGCAACTATAGGTGAGTCCCACATCCTTCCGGCAAATCCTTGAATGTGGGGTGATCTTGGAGACCTCTGACACAGGCAGCCAGGCCACTCTGGAAGCTGCAGCAGAATGGGACCAGAGGAGGGCAAAAATGGAGGTAAGGAAGAACCAGTGAGGAATCTCATAATTGAGTAAAAATGAAGAAAAACTGAACAAAAGCAGTGGCAGCAGAAATGGAAAGAAGGGGAACTACTGACAAGACATGAAGGACAGACAATAGACTGACTGGAAGTGGAGGCCGAAGGTGATGGGAGAGGCAAGGATGACTTATGACCTCCAGGTCACTCATTTGCACAACGCTGTGCATAATGCTACCATTCGGGGAGATGTGCGATGGAAAAGGCGGTTTGGGGGGAAAGCTAATGAGTACAGCTTGGAGTATTTCGAATTTGAGCTGTTCCCACATCTTTGGATAGGAAAAAATCAGGTGACTCTGGATTCACTGGCCAAGTTGTAAAAATTATTATCGCTAAATGAAATAGTTCGAATTTTGAAGGACGGTGAGTTAAACGCTCAAAATAGAAAAATTAATATAAAGTATTAAAAACTGGTTGCAATACAAACAGGGCAATGAGTAAGCCTTTAGTTATATAAATAAGTACTTTGTGTTTTTTTCTATTAATTATATGACTACTCACCAAGTACAGATGTATCCTTAGGATATATACTTGCACCCATTCATAGAAGCATGAAAAAAGAAATCTAGGGAATGGAGGTAAAACCAAGTAATGCCAGAGAGAGGAACTACAAACCCTAAACAGACTAATCAGTACTGAGGTCAGGAAGAAGGAAGAGCATGTACCTCTAATAATGAATCCACTTTAGATTCTAAAAAGGCAAAGTAACCGTGAAGACTTAATCCCTTCCTTCCCTAGATGAACCCTCCATCTTGCCTTATTGATAAGATCCTAATAAGGTACAGTTTTCCAAAACTCTGAAAGACCAGATCAATATACATTTACTAGACAAGGGGTTACTGAACACTGGTTAAGCCAGACTTTAAAAGAATATTACCCTGAGGTGAACACCAGTTTGCATAAATGTGTAAAACCTATGCAAAAGGTAAAAACTTAAAAAAAAAAAAAAAGTACTGGAAAGACAAGTTTAATATAACTCTAAAAAAAAAAAAAAAAAGAATTTGACCTGAGGAGAGATTGGGGTTTGAATCTTGTTAGGAGGAGGCAGAGTGATATATACACAAATGGAAACAGATATGATCAGTAGCCTGCAAGTTGCGTTTAGACAGTAGTCTTTTCCTTGTTTGTGAAGATTCCTCCATTTCTAGGAGGATCTTAAAATATTACCCTTGGGCCCTAGTAAGAAGTCAAAATTAGTATTTAGAGATACAGGACAGTTTAGTCATTAGGTGTACGGACTCTGGCAGACTGCCTGAAATAAAATTCCAGCTGTGTCTGACTACCTGTATGACCTTAGGCAAGTTTCTCAACCTGTGTCTCAGTTTACCCATCTGTAAAGTTAGAATAATGAAGGTATCTGTCTAATACAGTTACTGTAATGCTTAAATAATACCTATAAAGCATATAGAATAATGTGCCAAGTGTTAGCATTAGCTAAAAGTCATGTTATAATCCTAGGAAGGTAGAAATAATGAAAAGACTAATTACAACGAAATTATAATTACAATGTTTTTGAGTAGGTTTAAGTATAAGTGTAGTAATAACTTTGGAATCAAAGTATTTGTTTCCAAAGCATTTGAGCTTTTCAAACAAATCAGTTGAACTACATCTGAAATTGTAGTTGAAACTGCTCAGTGTTTAAATGCTTAAAGATAATTTTCAAAGTTTCATTTATTAGATTATGACTTTCATAAAGTGAGCATTGAAAAATTACAAATGATGGGGAGCATAAAAGCTCCCCCAGCCATTAAGCAACCAGTCAATACTCCCCCAGGGTGCTCGTTATCTGTGGGCTCCCTGCCAGGCTGACTTCCCTCCTGGGCAGTTGCTTCAGTAGGCTCTCGGTGAAATTCAAGGCTCCCCAAATCCACCACATTCACGTGGAGTTACTTCTGTTCTCTCTGGTCCTCTTCCCGGTTCTCAGAGTATTTCTGGAGAAAAAACTCCCCAAATTCTTATTCTAGATCTTCAAATAAGCCCTTGCCTGGAAAGCTTTTAGTGTTCCCATCCTTGCTCCATAGCTACCATTCAATTTCAGTAGAACACTCACTCACAAAAGAGTTCCAGAAGAGGCGGGTCTGTGTGGTAAAAAGCATTCCACAGGCCTTTAATTATTATCTGTAAAGGCTTGGGCATATCACTTAAGCTAAAAGTTGACCCCCAGTTGTTTGATACCTACTTCACAAAGTAGTTATAAATATTGAATGAGATAGTTAATGGAAAGCATTTATTTTTGTTTGTTCAACAAACAAAAGTTGCTTTCCTTGCTACTGCCCAACACCAACCCATTCACCCACTCATTCATCCTACTATTCAACAAATATGTCCAGGCACCTGCTATGTGCTAGGTAGCATGGGATGTGAGGACAACCAAACAGAAATGTCTGTCTCCGGGACTTTACCTGAGTGTCCCTCTGACTGTGTCCTACTTTCTTTCCACTACTGTGGCCTCTTAGAATCTGCTCCCTGCTCCCAGTCTTTCTTTCTCCACCATCTCCCACCTCACCAATAGCTTCAATTCCCACATCTTCAAACAGTACAACCCTTCATCTATCTGAAACTATCTCCACCAAATCCCATGGCCTCTCTGTAGCAAGGGTTGTCATTTGGGTTTTCCTTTCATGATCAATCTTGGTAACATATACCTATCAATGCCACCTACTCTTCTTGAATCCATTATCCTGCTCTTGCTACCCCTCACATCCTGAAACTGCACGCTCAAAAACTTACTAGTGCGTTTCTGACCTCTAATTCTGATAGTCCTTTTCTCCTTAACTTTAATTCTTGCAGCTTTTGACTGTCCTGACAAGTTCCTGCTTCTTCAAGTGGTGACTGTAGTTGCTATGATACTGCATTAGCCTGACTTTCTTCCTACCAATAAAACTGCATCTCTGTGTGCCTCTTTTTCCCAGTCTTGCCCTGGAAACAAGGACACTGCCCAATGCTCAGTCTTTGTACAATGCTCTTCTTGCTATCCCTCGGAAAGTCCATCCAGCTGGCATTCCATTTTCCACCTCTACAGAGATGGCTCCCAATCTAGTCCCAATCCCTCTTCCAAACCCAACTTGCGTTTCCAAATGACTCAAATGTTGAATCTGGCATTCTGCCAGCACCTCAAAACCATCTTCCCCTATGCAACTCCCCAATCAGCCCCTCTCTTTCTATTGTGCTATTATTTTCCAGATGCCCCCAATTCAAACTTTTACCTTTCTTTCCTTTCAAATCAAGTTAGTCACCAGATAGATCCCTTGACCCTTCTTCTGCATTGTCATTTTTATCCTTTCCCCGCCACTGACACCATAATTCAGGTCCCTAACAACTTGCATCAGGATTACTTTGCATTCCTAACTGGCTCCCTGCCACTAGTCCCTTCCTCTCTCTAGTCCTAGATATGACCTCTAGAATTGGTGTCCCCAAATAGTTTTATTCCTGTCAGTCTCCGGATCAGAACCATAAAATCCACCCTGCCTACTTGGTTTTGTCCTGATTCTCTGGGTCATCACACCAGTATACTTTTCTCCACTCTTATCTCCCACTATTCTTGACACTTCACTCCAGTTAAAGTCAGTTCCCTCTCAAATCCGACTAATGATTTGCTACTTACTCCTTGTTTGTTTGCTTTTTTGCCACCTCAGATCCTACCTCCTCCATGAAAGGGCCCCTCTTCAAGGCCCCTAGCAACTAAAGAATGATATTAAAGCATTCATTTCGCCATTCATTCCTTTGAACTAAGAAAAGATTGTATGTATATGATGTTGACAGCTGAAACAGACACATTAGGCATTAAGGTAGCTTTAATTATTGGTTTAATGGATAACCATATATGTCAAACCAAGAGCTTTAAGGACTGCATCTCAGACTCGATTCACTAATATTCTTCTTTTAAATCGAGGATATCTTAGAGGTGTACTTATTTCGAGAATTAAACTTGTCAATGAACTACATAATAACCATAGGTTTCAACAATGGATTCCAACCGCTTAAAAGTTCAACTGCCATGGTTAAAATCAAGTAAAAATGTTCAATGATGTAGTCTAAAAAATGAAGTATCTATCCTTAAATGGGAGCCTCATACGGAGGCCCAAGGCAGGGGGCTAAACGAGACAATCTAAGACTCTGGGAAAGAGGGAAGGGGCGGAGTGGGCGATTCTATGGATTTAGTGTCAATTTCCACCCGTATTTATTAAACACCCATTATGGGAAGAAGAACGAAAAGAGCGGAGGAAGGCTCCAAACTTCCAACCTGAAAGTTGGGATCTGGCATATGGGATCTATGCTGAAAGACCACTCGTAACAGTGCCCACACTCCACGGAACACATGCACACATAGCGGGCGAGGGGCAACTTTCCGTCCGCCCCTCTCCGAGCCGGGACGTCCACACACAGACACACTCCGCAAGCTGGCTCCGTCCGGGTCACCCCGTTCTATTCCCACAGCACCTCCCCCAAGTTCTCAGTGTTCCCTTCTCTCGGCCGCTGCGCTCACTCCGCATCTCGAAGACAAACACCCCCAGCCCTCACCTCCGGCACAGAGTGCTCGGGACCCAGGAAGACGGCGCCTCTTCAGGTCCGGAAAACAATGCGCCTGCGCAAAGCCTCTGACGTTGGCGCTCCCAATCAATGTTCGGCCTTCTCACAAACTCCATTCCCCAGAAGTCTCAGCGGCCAGCGCGCTTCAATATGACGTATGAAATTCCGCGCAAGCGCGTGTTTTTGAGAAAAAGGCTGATGGCTCTGAAGGTGTTTAGTCCCAGCGTTCCGGGAGCCGTAGTCCGGGTCGGGGGAGAACGGTTGAGGATGTAAAGGAGGCTTATGGTCACCCTGGAAATACTGCCTACGTGTGATGTCACGTCCCTCCAGTCCTCCGATGGAAGGGCCGTCCGAAGAAAATGTGTGGGATCTTTGGGGCCCGTCCCTACCCTTCGTTTTCACTGCCCGGGAAGACCAAGAACGAGTCTCCTGGTGCTTCGAAGAGGCTTGTTTCTGCTTCATCTTGTCCACTTTCAGGGATTTGGTTCTGAAATTTGGGCCGGAGAGATACAGAATTTGGTTCTGAGGACGAGGCTGCGCCTGAGGCAGAGGATGCACATTTTTGCGCCCTAAGTGGAGAGCCCAGGATACACGTCTATACAAACTGGGCACCCGGGCAGACTACCGACAGTTTGAGCGCACACCAGCCTGCCTGCCTTGGTACTGCTAGAGGGCCCTGGGTAGAGACGTCGTAGGGATTCTCAGCCTTGGCTGCATGTCGGAATTACCTGAAAAGCTTTGGACATATTGATACCTGGAATCCATTCAGGAGCGAGAGTTTACTAATAACTTCAGGTGACTTTACTGTGCAGCTAAAGCTAAGAACGATTGAGCTAGAGCTCCACAGAAGACTGGAGATTACAAGAATATGATAAAATCCTACTTTGGGAACAAGTCTGTACTTTCACTCAAAAAGCCTAAAATGCCAGCTTAGGCAAGGCATTGTTACCGATATAAATAAGACACAGTTAACCGCCCCAAACGAACTCATGCTCCAAAGGAAAACCCACAATGTAAAAGCATAACAACACAATGCAGTATGTTCTATATGTCACGTCTAAGACACTATGGGAGCACATGGAGGAAGCAATTAACTATGGCTGAGAAAGTTAGAAAAGGCTTCCTGTAACTGGTACACTTGAAAAAGAATAATTTATTAAGAAGAAGAAAAAAGTGCAATCTATGCAGAGAGAATAACACCTGTAAAGGTACAGACTAGAGGATAAAAATGCGAAGAATTAGTAGCAAGATGACTGGCGAGTGGGTGTTTAGGGGCTGATAATCGTAATTTGGGGCCAGATTGGGGATGATTTTGTACTGTAGTAAGGGTTTGGACCTTGATTAAAGGTCCTTGATTAAAGTCATGATGTCTAAGACATATTTTCTTGCTCTTACTTTCTGTGTGGTGTTTGTTTTAATTTAGCCTTATGCAGAGAGTGGAAATTTGGGGGTTCTAGATGAGTTTCCTTCTAGAACTCCCCACCCTTGGGCAGGCCCTAGGCTTTATCTCTCTTTGCTGACCCCGGTTAACTGTCAAAGTGGAAGCTTAAGTTCACTGGGGTTTAGCAGTGAAAAAGTCAGGTTTGCTGCTCCCTTCTCAGAGTTGTAGCTCTCCATTTTTTTTTTTTTTTAAGTCTGCAAATTCCTCACTTTCAGACCTGGTGACCAGTGTGTTTATAAAGATGTTTTATAGCTTTTCAGCATTTTTAGTGTTTTCAGTTAGGAGAGTTGACCAGGGTGTCCAATCTGCCATGTTGCTGGAAAGTTTAAAGAGAATTTCAGCTGAATTTCTTAAAAAAGAAAGGGCATATAGATGCTGAGCAACCAAGAAACAACACCTATCTTGTCTAGGTTAAGACAGATGTCCACTAGGCCCACCAACTCTGAGCTCTGACAAACTTCAGGACGTTATGGCTATCTGCTGCTGTGTAACACACTACTCCAAACTTAGTCACTTAAAACATCTGTATCATGCGAATAGATTGTGTGGGTGAGGAATTTGGACAGGGCACTGTGGCAATGGCTTGCTTCTGCTTCACTGCTTCATAATTTCCGGACCCTCAGATGGGAGGACTCAAACGGCTTCTCCACTTGAGTCTGCTACCTGAACTGGAACCTGTGGCTGGGCTCACGTGGGGCTGTGGGCCAAAATTTCTACTGGCAGCCTCTCTTTGTTCTTGGACTACCTCACAGTAGGTGGTTTCGGGGTAATCAGGCAGGGTATATGGCAGCTCAGGGCTCCAAGAGAGTGTTCCAGTGAGCAAAATAGAAGCTGCATGGCCTTTTATGACCTAGCTCTGAAAATCAGGAGTGTCTGGCACAAAAACAGACACATAGACCAATGGAATAGAATAGAAACCCCAGAACTAGACCCACAAACGTATGGCCAACTCATCTTTGACAAAGCAGGAAAGAACATCCAATGGAAAAAAGACCGTCTCTTTAACAAATGGTGCTGGCAGAACTGGACAGCAACATGCAGAAGATTGAAACTAGACCACTTTCTCACACCATTCACAAAAATAAACTCAAAATGGATAAAGGAACTGAATGTGAGACAGGAAACCATCAAAACCCTAGAGGAGAAAGCAGGAAAAGACCTCTCTGACCTCAGCCGTAGCAATTTCTTACTTGACACATCCCCAAAGCAAGGGAATTAAAAGCAAAAGTGAATTACTGGGAGCTTATGAAGATAAAAAGCTTCTGCACAGCAAAGGAAACAACCAACAAAACGAAAAGGCAACCAACGAAATGGGAAAAGATATTTGCAAATGACATATCGGACAAAGGGCTAGTATCCAAAATCTATAAAGAGCTCACCAAACTCCACACCCAAAGAACAAATAACCCAGTGAAGAAATGGGCAGAAAACATGAATAGACACTTCTCTAAAGAAGACATCCGGATGGCCAACAGGCATATGAAAAGATGCTCAACGTCGCTCATCAGGGAAATACAAATCAAAACCACACTCAGATATCACCTCACGCCAGTCAGAGTGGCCAAAATGAACAAATCAGGAGACTATAGATGCTGGAGAGGATGTGGAGAAACGGGAACCCTCTTGCACTGTTGGTGGGAATGCAAATTGGTGCAGCCACTCTGGAAAGCAGTGTGGAGGTTCCTCAGAAAATTAAAAATAGACCTACCCTATGACCCAGCAATAGCACTGCTAGGAATTTACCCAAGGGATACAGGAGTACTGATGCATAGGGGCACTTGTACCCCAATGTTTATAGCAGCACTCTCAACAATAGCCAAATTATGGAAAGAGCCTAAATGTCCATCAACTGATGAATGGATAAAGAAATTGTGGTTTATATACACAATGGAGTACTACATGGCAATGAGAAAGAACGAAATATGGCCCTTTGTAGCAACGTGGATGGAACTGGAGAGTGTGATGCTAAGTGAAATAAGCCATACAGAGAAAGACAGATACCATGCGGTTTCACTCTTATGTGGATCCTGAAAAACTTAACAGAAACCCATGGGGGAGGGGAAGGAAAAAAAAAAAGAGGTTAGAGTGGGAGAGACCCAAAGCATAAGAGACTCCTAAAAACTGAGAACAAACTGAGGGTTGATGGGGGGTGGGAGGGAGGGGAGGGTGGGTGATGGGTATTGAGGAGGGCACCTTTTGGGATGAGCACTGGGTGTTGTATGGAAACCAATTTGACAATAAATTTCATATATTGAAAAAAAAAGAAAAAAGAAAATCAGTAGTGTCATTTCTATTGCACACTATTGGTTGCAGCCATTATAAGCTTGCCCAGAGTCAAGGGAGGTCTATGAAAGAATCCGTGGCCATGAAAAACAAACTTGTTGTGGTGCCTGGGTGGCTCACTCGGTAAGTGTCCAACTCTTGGTTTTGGCTCAGGTTGCGATCTCATAGTTTGTGGGACTGAACTCTGTGTCAGGGTTCACCCTGGGCTTCACAGGCTCACAGAGCCCACGCTGACAGCATGGAGGCTGCTTGGAATTCCCTTTCTTCCTCTCTCTCTGGCCCTCTCCTGCTCGTGCGCATTCCCCCCCGCCCCCTTTCAAAATAAATAAATAGACTTAAGAGAAAACTTCCCAAAAAGGATTTTGGCCTTCCTCTTTTATGGGCGTTTCTCTGTGAGAAGCAGGGGTGGGGGCGGAATGTAGAAGTGTCCCTATTTCAACCAACGTTTTTGCTTTCCCTCACGGTTCTGCTTGTTTGTATTGCCTCCTGAAGTTGCATCTACCAGCAATCTTTGCTCCTCCTAGGTCACTTCTTGCAGTTCCAAGACCTCTCTTCTTGAACACCTTTTGGCTTTATTTCTCTAAGCATCTCTCCTTAGCTGCTGCTACGTAGTACTCTGTGTCCAAATCTACATCTTACAATATCTATTAATCAATCTATCTACCTCCATATCTGCCTGCCTACCTATCTCTCACAGAAGAAAGCATCATCCCTTTACATCATGGGGCCTTTTTAGAAGTGTTACCTTAGAGGAATAGCACAGGTCCTTAGTGGTATTTTCAGTTTTATCACTCAGTCAATGGGGGAAAGGATGGTTGGTCCCCTAGCAAAGAGGTTTGCCTACTTAGTAATAATGTTTATTTTCTACTACCAACTTTCTTTTTTGCAGTGCATGTGTATCATCAGAAGCTGGGTGATGGGGCGGAAAAGAAATATTCAGGCACAGTTTCACACTATACCTGAAAAAAACACTGCTGCTTCTAATACCCAGGTCTGACACCAGATTGGAGTAGTTTTTACTTCTATGTTTTTGGTTTTGTAATACCTTTTCTCAAAATGGCCACCATTGGGGCATCTTTAGTCCACCGTCAATGACCCAAGCCCTAATTGTGAACATGTTGCTGTTTTTACCAGGGGCTGCCAACCCAGGAGAGTTGGAGATTGTGTGATGATGGATGTCTGACCACTCGGAGGACCTGTAGAAAAGTCTGTGCTTTGGGGCACCTGGCTGGCTCAGTTGGTATTGCATGTGACTCTCTGTCACAGTTGTGAGTTCTAGCCCCACGCTGGGTGTAGAGATTACTTAAAAATAAAATCTTAGGAGCGCCTGGGCGGCTCAGTTGGTTAAGTGTCCAACTCTAGGTTTCAGCTCAGGTCATGATCTCATGGTTAGTGAGTTAGAGCCCCACATTGGGCTCTGTGATCTCTGTCTCCCTCTCTTTGCCCCTCCCCCACTCGCACTCTCCCTCTCTCAAAAATAAGCAATTAAAAAAAATAAAATCTTGTGGCGCCTGCATGGCTCAGTCGGTTGGGCATCCGACTTCGGCTCAGGTCATGATCTCACAGTCCATGAGTTTTTTGGTTTTTTTAAGAACTTTTTTTTTTCAACGTTTATTTATTTTTGGGACAGAGAGAGACAGAGCATGAACGGGGGAGGGTCAGAGAGAGGGAGACACAGAATCTGAAACAGGCTCCAGGCTCTGAGCTGTCAGCACAGAGCCCGACGCGGGGCTCGAACTCACGGACCGCGAGATCGTGACCTGGCTGAAGTCGGACGCTTAACCGACTGCGCCACCCAGGCGCCCCATCACAGTCCATGAGTTTAAGCCCCGCGTTGGACTCTGCACTGACAGCTCAGAGCCTGGAGGCTACTTCAGATTGTTTCCCTCTCTCTCTGCCCTTACCCCACTCACACTCTGCCTCTGTCTCAAAAATACAAATAAAAGCATAAAAATTTAAAAATAAAACCTTTAAAAGATTCTGTGCTTCAGTTCTGCCTTACAAAAGCACCTTTCACTTTTTTTTTTTTTTTTGGTAATTAGTTCTTAAAGTAGGGTAAGCCACCTCCTTCAGGCTGATTTGATTTACAGATGCTCTTGCTCTGCTCTTCCTCTGGTAAACTGCAACTGTTCCTAAAATCTGATGTTACCCATTATTTTTTTCTCTCCATCTTCCATGGTAATAGAATTCTAGCCAGACACATGTTTAAAGAATACATTTCTCTGCAGCTAGGTGTAGTCAAGTGTCCTGGTAAATAGGATGTAAATGGATGTGCTGTGTAGCTCCTTAAGACAGCTTTCCATATAGGATAGCCAGACTCAAGAGTACAAGGGAATGAATTATTGGTCCCTATGACAACACAGATGGATCTTAAGGGCTTAATGCTGTGATAGAAGTGATAGAGTGTGATAAAGTGATAGAAGCCACTCTCAAAAGGTTACATACTATATAATCCTGTTTATATGACACTCTGGAAAAGGCAAAACTATACGGAAAAAAACAGAGAGCCGTCACAATGGGCTGGAATGGGAGAAACGTTTGACTACAAAGGAGCAGGAAAAGGGAATATTGGGGGGTGATGCGCAAATATTTCTTTCAGGTCCTTAATGATACTCTTTGTGGAGCAGGAAGGAGTCCATAGTCCTTTCTTCACTGACCCTTCACTGAATTCAAAACTTGGGGTCGTGAGGGAAAGGCGGAGAAACACGGGATGGCCTATAGAATAGCAGTTAGTAGTTAATGAGACATGGGTATCTCCTGGGCGCCCTGTAAGAAATACGCCCAGAGAGCCTCCTGGAAATCCTTACTCCGTAGATTCAGGGTAGGACCCACGTTTCTCTTTTTAACAAAAAAGAGTGGTGGCTTCTGGTTGGAGAGCCCCAAACCCGGCGATCGCGTCTAAGGTGGGAGTTGCTCCCAGGTCCCAGCCGGCGCTGGGAGCCGGCTGGGGGAATCCTCCACTCACGTCAGCGACGCACAGAGAAGCTTCCACGAGACGCCAGCAACCTCACGCCGCTCAATTCTCTCCGGCCTCCAGGGCGCAGGCGCCGGTCGCCCCGCCCCGCACGCACGATTGATTCCTCCTTGCGCGGTGGCCCGTCTGCGCAGGCTCGGGACTTATCTTGGGAGGAGGGGCCGGGGAAGGGGTGGGGTTTGTTCTTTGTGGGTTCGGAGACTTCGGGGCCGCCGGCCTGTTGCGAGCGCTGCGCGCCAGCCCGTGACATTGTTGGAAGTGTCCCTCCGCGAAGGGCTGTGGGGCCTGGAGCTAGGAGATCGAGTTGCAGTGTCCCCGTGAGGCTCTCTTTTGAATCCCTGCTAGCTCCGGGCCGCGGAGGCGCACTGGGTACCGAGGTAGCAGGTGTGGCTACGAACGTATCTCTTGGTGGTGTGGTAGTCATCATGGGTGTGGGTCTGCGGTGAAACTGGGGTCCAGAGTCCGGTCCCGAGGAGCAAGGCGACGGAGCGAAGCCAGGGGGCCCAGGCCCGGCTCGTGAGGGGTCTGAGAGCGCGCCTGAAAGCAGAGGAACCGCACCACCCCGGGCGGTAGCGCTACGCGCTCGGACAGGAGTCTGGGTTTGACTGCCCTGTTCTGGGCCTTGCAGGTCGCCTGGGCGTCACTGCGCGGAGTGGGAATGCCCGATGTCACCTAGCTTGCTCCCTGCTCTCTGAGCCGTAAGGGAGGACCGCAGGGCTGCGGCTGCAGGACAGACATTTGGACCTCGTGAAAGGACGTCGCCGCTTAGCCCCAGCTATGGACTCCACAGCATCAGGTTTGGCTCTCGAGGGTGGAGAGGGCCAGAAGCCCTTCTGGGGAGTTAGTCGCGGGCCAAGGAGGAGGACGACCTTAGGAAGAGGCCGAGGAATCCAAGGAAGGGGCAGAGCCTGTAACCGCCTTCCCTGTGGCATTTCCTAATTATCCAAGCCCAGGAGCGTGAAGTCTCCGTATCCAGACACCATGGTAGAGGTGGAGGGGATGGCCGCGGAAGACTTCCCAAAAGCCAGAGGAGAGCGGGGAGGGCTCTCCTGTGTGGGAGGGAGAGGGTAAAGAATAAACAAACCTGTGAAGGAGTGGCCTTGGCCAGGGATCAGAGGGCAGTGGGGCCATTTAGAGCCTTGCCACCATTTCCTTTATTGCTTCATTAAGTAATAAGATTCCTCCAGCCTTTCTAGCTCAACTGTGTAGAAGATTAGCAGTATACATGGGGGGTACTTCCTGTAGTCACCTCTTCACTACTTGTTGGGGACAAGGCAATCCAGGTGACCCATGAGTTTTTAAGCCATTTCTTTCTATGTTTAAAATCTCCTGTCCTTCACCAAGTGGGCATTTTAACTTTTCGTTCTTCAGTGCACATGCTCAAGGTCACAAGACTGGCCAGTGGCAGAACTGGGCCGAATCTCTGGGACTACCACCCCCTCTGTATTCCTTTATGCCTTGTATTCTGTAGACTAGAGCACAGGAATCATCTCAAACTCTTTAGAAATGCAGACTCTCAGGTCCTACCCCACATACACTGAATCAGAGTCTGTTTAACAAGATCCCCCAGAATCCATACACACATTAACGTTTGAGATGTGCTGACCTATGCCATACCATGCTGCCTGCCATTTCCATGCTTTTGTTGTTGTTAGCTATGATAACTTCTTTGGCATGGTTGCAGCTAGTGTTTTGTTTGTTTTCAGGCTTTGAAAATAGTATGATATAAAAACCCTATTATAGCGGGACTTAAAAAGTATGGCTGCAGAGACCTATGCTTGGGAACTTCTCAGGGAGAACTGACCTTTGAGCTGGGGTCCCAAGGATGAGGGGAAAGGTGTAACTTCTTTCCCTTAGAGTGTATATATTTCTTGGCCTTGCCCTGGGCCTTGTTTTGTGTTCTTAATCTCATACCATAGGCTATATTTAAAGTTCCTTGAAAGTCTTCTCCATGTTGATATTTTTAAAAGGCCTAGTAGAGGAGATGCCCAGTAAGTAACTCTCCAGTGGAGTGGCTGGAATTTGGTGATACTTCAGTTACCTGAAGCCTGCTGTGGCCTTTGGACAGGAGAGGTGGGGGAGGGCTTGTGCAATTCTGTCTCCTGTAGGATAGCTAGAGGCTGCCCGTCAGCTCCCTTTGACCCAGCTCTGTCCCCAGAACCACTGAGGTGACATGCTGACTCTTCAGGGGTTTCCAGCTTGGGGAATCTGGGAGCTGCAAAGGCCATAAGGGTTAGCCTTCCTTATGGCTCCTTTTACCTTCTTAGTTCTCCCTTCTCAGGACCCTGCTCTTTCTCCAGAGAGATACCCAGGAGAAAAGGGAACAGCCAGTTTATTCCTGAAAGCCAGGCCCCAGGTGAGTTGGGGTTCTCTTCATTATTCCTCAAATGATTGAACTATAATGTATTCGCCTCCTTTTCTCTGGAGCCTCTTTGTTCGCTCAAGGGAACTGACCCCAATTCCTGCTCTGCTGGAGGCTGAACCCATCAAGGTGGATGCTGGCCTCCCTGTCCCTTTCTAGGGCCCCCTCCTTTCTGCTCAGTATGTACTCACACAGATCTTTTGGTTTATTTCTGTCATGAGCACTGCAGTGAGTACCAAGTAATGGAGGGAGCCCTGAACTTGAAGGAGTGTCACTACCACAGAAAGGGGCGGGGGGGGAGACTCTGGTACCCAGGACGCAGCCCCAGTCACAGTAAGGTTGTGCATGGTTTGATGACAGATGGACGTGGCACAGATAGGCCTTTCCATCAGGGTGTAGTAAAACAACAATGAGCCTGGCGAGGTTCGGTAAGGCTCATGGAGAAAAGGGGGCAAGGACATTCGGAGGGTATGGACAGGTGGGGAGGCCGTTTGAGGCTATGTGCCTGTTCAGATGTTATCTTCCTGGATTAGTGAGAAGATAGACTTAACTTACCTGGCTGGAACACTCACCTAACTTCTCTATGCATTGGGTTTGCAGTTGTGAAATGAGGATGGTAATCATGTTAATGATAATGGTGGGGCGCCTGGGTGGCTCAGTCGGTCAAGTGTCCAACTTCAGCTCAGGTCATGGTCTCATGGTTTGTGAGTTCGAGCCCCACGTCGGGCTCTGTGCTGACAGCTCAGAGCCTGGAGTCTGTTTCGGATTCTGTGTCTTCCTCTCTGCTCCTCCCCTGCTCACGCTTTGTCTCTCTCTCTCAAAAATAAATAAACATTAAAAAAGTTTTTTTAAATCATGTTAATGATCATGGTGAAAATAGTAATAGCCATTATGTACTGAGAACCAAATATGTATCAGGAGCCGTTCTACACAATTTACTTACACTAACTCATTTCATCTTTCAAACATTCTTATTTTGAAGAATGGCAACTGAGGCACAGAGAGGTAACTGAGAAAAGCAAGAGAGATAAAGTCACTTGTTCGTGGTTCTCTAGCACATAAGGAAGGCATCCTAGTTTCAGATCCAGGTTGTCTGGCTCTAAGATCTTAACCACTCAATAACGCAGTTATCTCATATCATTGCTGGAGTCTTCTGGTAAATGGTAATTCCTAGTCAGCTTCGGTTGTGAGGGGGTAAACAGGGTAATGGTGACCGACTCCAGAATTGGATTCAGGTTTGGCTATAGTAGGCTGGATGTGGAGAAAATCAAGTGGAAGGCTGTGGATGCCAGGCTGCCTCATTTCCTAGCAGCCAACATGGTAGTTTTGTGTATTGTAGCCTAATGATAGACATTTGTATTTAATTTTCTACCCAGTGGGGGAAACCCCCACCAATAGAGGATTCTCACAGATAACTAGTAGGATAATAAATCGAGTTTCAACCTCTTTGGCCTTAATGTACACCATTCAGAGGCATATCAGAGAGCTTAATCTAGGAATGTGGTAGGAACAATGGCCTGTAGATCTCAATGGCTCATAGTAACAAAGGTGTATTTCTTCTTTATGTTACGTATCACTAGTGGGCCAGCTCTGACTCCTCCACACCCTCTTTGCTCTGGGATTCATGCTGAAAGATCAAGTCTGCTCTGGGATGTTGTTATGTGGCAGGGAAAAGTACAGTGTCAGAACCAGGAGGCGGTTCTTCTGGCTTCTGCCCACAACTCATTGGCCGAAGCAAGTCATGTGGCCAAGCCTAATGTCAGTGAGGTGGGAAGTATAAATAGGCCTTCCATAGTGTGGGGCATCAGGGGAGGGGCAGTGAATACTTTGAACAAATAATTAGTCTGCCACTGTCTGTTTTCTTACAAATATTCACTTCCCTCCCTCCACACACAATCTCTCCCCAAGAGAGATAACCCAAAACCTCTATTTAGTTACCTACTAAGAGCATTAAGATCAAAGTCTTGGATGGTGTGATGGCCTCAACATCAGGTCTGGATGTTTTTCCTCCGGATCTGGAGACCTCTGAACCTATGATGTAAAAGGACAAATTGCCTGAATCCATATATCCAATACAGTGGAATAATGCAGACAGGATAACCACAAGATAACCACAATTAGGAGTCCGGGAAGGGGTAGCATGGGAGGAGCCCAGCAATCTCAGGTCTGCAGCAGCTATGAAATTCCTCTGGGCAGACTTGGTGAGAAACGCTGACCTTGGGACCGGGAAGTCTTCTGGTTATGCCCTGCTTCTGCTACCTGGATGGAGCTCCTCAGGCCAGTGCTCTCCTTAGCTCTTGGCTCTGCCCCCAAGTTCCTTCTGCAGTACCCTCCTTGGTCACCTATGAAATGATATTGGAGAATAAACTCACTTGAGGGCTAAGCAACTTTTTCATCCTCCTTGAATAAATTGATGGCCCAAGGACTTTTTCAAGTCATGAACATTCGCTGTAACTCTTGAAAAGGTCATCAGCTTTGTATGTATTTGTTTTCTGTCACTTCCATGTGTCAGCTATTTTACCCACAGTTCTTTTTTGTGGAACTCTTGGGGGTTTTCTTGAGAAAGCCATTCCTTTAGTCACTAAGCACTTCAGCTGCCCTGAAAGGATTTACTGGGAGCCATCTGAAATTATTCAGAGGTTTAAACCAAAGGTTTGGCGACCACACTCTTTGGTCCTTCCATTAGGTTGTTAACCATCCTTTGTCATGTAAAAGCCTTATCTATATTGTCCTTGACCAACTGGGAACCAGAATTGGTTAAATCTCCAACTCTGTAAGTTTACAATTTCCGGATCCTTTCTTTTGCCTTCCGTTTTTATTTTGCAAACTAGCCAACTCTTGAGCTCATTTCTTTTTCTTGAGATATTTTGTCAACTTCTGCCAATAACAACCACCTCACAACTACTGATGTTCCAGCCTCTTCTCACAGCACCACAAATTCATTCTTACATTGTTCGTCTTTCCAGTTATTGCAGACAACTGTTTTAGCACACAGTTCACCACCAAATTACATGGGTTGCCATAGCATCAATAACTTTCTTTACTTCTGGCTCTAAGCCAAAGTCACATATTTTAGGCTTTTTGTGATGGCAGAACCCTGCTTTAAGTACTAGTTTTTTTTTTGTTTTTTTTTTTTTTTAATGAGTCAGTTTAGGCTAGTTATGCTATGTTAAGAACAGCAAAACTTCAAAGACTTCTATCATCAAAGGTTTATTTTTTGCCTGTATTACATGTTTCACATTCTGTTTGTGAAAAGCAGATTATTTGACTACACTTAGGTCAGTGGAACAGGAAATTCAGTCCTACAGGGAGAGCCAGTGAATATTTTGAATAAATAATATAACCTATCAAAAGGGGTTATTAGAAGTGAGTTTTCCATATCTGATTATTTTGGACTGACTTATGTTAATGTAAAATTTTTACTTTGACTTATTCTATGGAATCAATGTCTAAATGGGATTTCTAAACATATTTTGGGAAAAGTATAGGAGTTTATGCTACATTTATCTGCATTTTAGTTCATGGTATGTGAATCATCATACAGTGTAAGTCAAATGGGAGGTTATCTCGTTGCTGTTTAGAGGGTGACAGGATACTTCTGGTTGGGACCCACAGAGTGTTTGCCCCTTGTGGAGACCTGGGATCCAGGGTCTGTCAATTTTGCACATTCAGGAATTGAATGAATAGGAATAGAAAAGTGATTAGGCTTTGGGGGAGAGGATTCATGTTAATCAAACTCATAAAAGACTTAACGATTCATTATAAGGCTACTTGGTACACTATCACTGAACTGTGTGCTGGGGTGGGATGGGGGTAAATTATTATAAATCCCAAATTATTTGATTTGGATTTAGTGAAAATTGTCATTAAAATCATAGGTCACAAGTTTCAAAAATAGAAGACTATTGATACTAGTGCGTTTGAGAATGCAAAGCGTATAGCCTGTTATTTCTAGTTGATTCGAATTAAGTGCAACTAAGTTGAGAGTAGAACTTGTAGAAAATGAAGGAAATGGATTACATTTGTCTCCCTAAGCAGAATGTCTCTGTAGGGCTGATTTTCTTGAGACCCTGATTATATTTCCCTTTTTTTTTTTAAACTTGTTTTATTTTTTATTTTTTTTTAAATTTACATCCAAATTAGTTAGCATATGGTGCAACAATGATTTCAGGAGTAGATTCCTTCGTGCCCCTTACCCATTTAGCCCATCCCCCCTCCCACAGCCCCTCCAGTAACCCTCTGTTCTCCATATTTATGAGTCTCTTCTGTTTTGTCCCCCTCCCTGTTTTTATATTATTTTCGTTTCCCTTCCCTTATGTTCATCTGTTTTGTCTCTTAAAGTCCTCATAGGAGTGAAGTCATATATTTGTCTTTCTCTGACTGACTAATTTCACTTAGCATAATACCCTCCAGTTCCATCCACGTAGTTGCAAATGGCAAGATTTCATTCTGATTGCCGAGTGATACTCCATTGTATATATATATACCACCTCTTTATCCATTCATCCATCGATGGACACTTGGGCTCTTTCTGTACTTTGGCTATTGTTGATAGTGCTGCTATAAACATGGGGGTGCATGTGCCCCTTTGAAACAGCACTCCTGTATCCCTTGGATAAATGCCTAGCAGTGCAATTGCTGGGTTGTAGGGTAGTTGTATTTTTAGTTTTTTGAGGAACCTTCATACTGTTTTCCAGAGTGGCTGCACCAGCTTGCATTCCCACCAACAATGCAAAAGAGATCCTCTTTCTGACCCTGATTATATTTCTAAGCAGTGTGACTAAAGTATTGACAAGAGTGGACACTTACTACTTCCAAGTAGTAAGGAAGATACGTTTCCTGAAGCAGCTTAAAATATTTTTGAGATGACAAAATCCCAAACTGGGCATTGGGATAGCTAGGAATTCGTGGAATCCCTTCTACATCCTAAGGTTCTACTCAGACGCTCATCCTCTCTTCTTCCTGGGGCTGTTAGTGTGCTCCCTAAGGATACAGCAGTGTCTTCTGTGTTTCAGGACCTGATGACATTCAAGGATGTGGCTGTGGAATTCACCCAGTGGGAATGGGGGCAGCTGGATCCTGCTCAGAAGGACCTGTACAGGGAAGTGATGCTGGAGAACTTCAAGAACTTGGCCTCTCTGGGTGAGCTCAGCTCCTCCAAAGCCTAAAGCCTGCCCATCAGGCCTGCCATCTTTATTTCATTGTTGTTTAAAAGCTTGGGGTTTCTAGGCCTGTTGGCTGAGTTTTGCCCTGGGGTTCTGGAATCAGACATTTACATTTTCTCTGGAGTCCTCATTCTTCATTTGTAGGAAAAGTCTTGCTCGCTATGAAACCATAATAAGTTTCATGATTCTGCTCCTAATATTTTACAATGCCTATTTGTAGGCTTTCCACACCTATTTCTCCCCCAGAAAGACCTAGGGCTAAAGCCTTGGCCTCTAACATACCCAGTCATGATCCTTTTCTTTCTCTACCATCAGGGCTTCCAGTATCTAAACCATATGTGATCTGCCAGTTGGAGGAAGGGGAAGAGCCCTGTGTGGTAGAGGGAGAAATCTCAACAGGTGAGTGAGTGAGACCTAAGCAGCATCACACGTAATAAGGATCAGCCCTGGGTAGGAAGTTGCCCTGAAACCTTGGTTAGGGGACCATCTTCTGAGAGGTGAGGCTACTTGTCAGAAGCCCTCTACCCACTACAGTATTTTGAAAAATCTTTTTAATGTTTATTTATTTTTGAGAGACAGAGTGCAAGTGGGGGAGGGGCAGAGAGAGAGGGAGACACAGAATCTGAAGCAGTCTCCAGGCTCTGAGCCGTCAGCACAGAGCCCGACACAGGGTTTGAACTCATGAGCTGTGAGATCACGACCTGAGCTGAAGTTTGACACTTAACCGACTGAGCCACCAGGCACCCCAACAGTATTTTGAATACTATTAGGCTTTTGTAATTATCTCAAGTGTCAGAAGAAGAGATGTTCATTTTCTTCTCTAGCACTTAAGCTGATTTTGGTACCCATCTCTGCCCGCCCCTTCTGAATTCTTAGTGCCACTCAGTATCGCTACATGTCACATGATCAATGTTGGATGGACTCTAAGGGTCAACAGTTGTAAATGGCCAGACTGTCTTATATCAGCAGGGTTAAGGGAGTTACTAAGAGACCAGACAGAACAGTTGAGTGGCCTAGAAACTAAAGGGTTACAGGCAAGGGCAGATGGATGATGTCAAGAAGATCAAGGTGAGGACACTGAGCTTCAACAGAGGTGGTTCCAGAAACAAAGACTACTCCTTGCCATCTGTTGATGTCATCTCTTTGAGACCATGTATTCCTAGGTGACTTGAGAGTACCTGATAGGCCTCACCTCTTGGAGCAGAATTCTGGACTCCGAGCTCTTCTTCTTGCCATGTGTAGCCCAAGCATACTGGAGAAAGGTGACAGTCTATGCCAATGTTCATCTCTGAGGCAGAATCACAGCCCTGGGTCAGAGGTAAAGCTCAGGAAAGAAGTCCTCAAATCCCAAGGCACAGGTTGGGACTCATAGGAGCCTAGAATAGAGGACAGAGAGGGAAGTTGCTGATCTCTCCTATATTAGTCTTTTCTTAATCTTTTTTTTTAAAAGTTTATTTATTTTGAGAGAGAGAGAGAGAGAGAGAGAGCGAGCATGTGCGTGTGCAAGTTGGGGAGGGACAGAGAGAGAGAGGGAAAGAGAGAATCCCAAGCAGGCTCCCCACCAACAGCACAGATCCCAATGTGGGGCTCAATCTCATGAACCATGAGATCATGACCTGAGCCAAAATCAAGAGTTGGATGGTTAACCGACTGAGCCACCCAGGTGCTCCTTTCTTGTTCTTTTTCTGATTGGGAGCAAGGGTCTGACATCTGGATCTGGTCTCAAGATAAATATCTGTCCATTTACAGTGCTCTACAAATATGGCTGTGCTTCAGAATCTCTCAGGGAACTTGTTGAAACATCTAGATCCCCAGGGGTCACACAAGACCCACTGACTCAGAATCTAGCCTTTGGGAGCACTGGCGTCACTAGTCATTTACCTTTTCAGATACTTTATTATTATTGTATTCATTTTCTATTGTTGCTGAAACAAATTGCCACAAACTTAAAGACTTTAAACTTATTAGTTTAGACTTTAGACTTATTATTTAGTAGTTCATAGGTCAGAAGTCTGGCATGGGTCTCACACAAGATGTCAGCAGAGGTGTTCCTTTCTGGAGTGGCTAGGGTAGAATCTGCTTTCTGGTTATTTGAGTTGTTAGCAGAACCAGTTTCTTGCAGTTGTGAAACCGAGATCCTTGTTTTCTTGCTGGCTATAAACTGAGGAATGGTAACAGCTTCTAGAGACTGCTACATCCCTTGGCTCTTGGTGCCCTTTCTCCACCATCAAAGACAGAAATGGTGGGCTGAATCCTTCTCACACCACATCTCTCTGACCCAGCCATGAAATGCTCTCTGATTTGAAGGATGTGGGTGATTACATTGGTCCTGTCTGAATAATCCAGGATAATCTCCCCATCTAAAGGTTTGGGCCCTTAATCACACCCGCAAAGTCCCTTTAGCCATGTAAGGCATTTTTTTCTTCTTGTGCCATGTAAGGCACATATTTACAAGTTCTTGGGATTAGGGCATGGATGACTTTGAGGGAGAATTAATCTTCCTGTCACAATTATATATAGTAATATAAACTGAAGTGCTGAGGGGACCTTGTGAGGGCATCTTCCTACCCTCTTCTCATCTTTACGATCTTTGGACTTACCTTGTGTACTGGAATCCAAACACTATTTTTTCAGGTTTTCCTAATCTGCATTCACTTGCTTATCACTTATTCTTGGTAACTCCAAAACCTCAGACATATACCATTCTTGAAGGAAACTGTACACGTCTCAGATGATATTATTATTATTATTATTATCATCATCATTATTTGAGGTGAAAGAATTCACCTGAGGCAGACAAAGAGATAGAAGTTTATTGAATACACTGCAAGGAAGCAGTGGGCAGGACAGCAAAGGAGAGGCGACAGCAAAGGAGAGGCTGTCTGCCTCAGATATTATTTTATTTTATTGTATTGTATTTTTTAATTTTTTTTAACGTTTTATTTATTTTTTTGAGACAGAGAGAGACAGAGCATGAATGGGGGAGGGGCAGAGAGAGAGGGAGACACAGAATCGGAAGCAGGCTCCAGGCTCTGAGCCATCAGCCCAGAGCCGGACACAGGGCTCGAACTCACGGACCGCGAGATCGTGACCTGGCTGAAGTCGGACGCTTAACCGACTGCGCCACCCAGGCGCCCCTCAGATATTATTTTAAAGCTTCATGATCTTACATCCATTATAGGATTTTACTTCCTCTTTGCCCATGGAACAGTTAATACAAGCATGTCTCTTTTTTCCCCCACCCAGACTGGGAGAAAAGGCCTAAAGCCAAGGAATCAAGACTAAATCAGGATATTTCCAAAGAGGAATTATTCCCCATAGCATCAGTAGAAAAACACATCAGAGATGAACTCTCCTTCTGCAAACTGAAAGCAATTTGTGGTTGTGATGACCAGTTAGAGATACATCCAAAAAAACTGGAGAGACATCCGAAAGAAATGTCAGTCACTCACAAATCTACTACCACCCTTAGGATAGATCGTGAATGGAGTGATTTTGGGAGAAGTTTAGACTTAAGATCAGTCCTTTTTAACCAACACAATGTTCCCATAGGAGAAGGATCTTATAAATCGGACACAGAATTCAGACAGACTTCAGGAAGAAGTAACTCCCGGAGAACCCATCCAGGGAAGAAGCCTTGTAAATGTAATGAATGTGGGAAGTCTTTCCATTTCCAGTCAGAACTTAGGCGCCATCAGAGATGTCACACTGGAGAAAAGCCCTATGAATGCAGTGAATGTGGGAGAGCCTTTGGTCATATTTCATCCCTTATTAAACATCAGAGAACTCATACTGGAGAAAAGCCCTATGAATGCAGCGAGTGTGGGAGAGCCTTCAGCCAGAGTTCATCTCTTGTTCTACATTATAGATTTCATACTGGAGAGAAACCTTACAAATGTAATGAATGTGGAAGAGCCTTTGGTCATACTTCATCCCTTATTAAACACCAGAGAACTCATACTGGAGAAAAGCCCTATGAATGCAGGGAATGTGGGAGAACCTTCAGCCAGAGTTCATCTCTCATTGTACATTATAGATTTCATACTGGAGAGAAACCTTACAAATGTAATAAATGCGGGAGAGCCTTCAGCCAGAGTTCATCTCTCACTCAACATTATAGATTTCATACTGGAGAGAAACCCTACAAATGTAATGAATGTGGGAGAGCCTTTGCTCATACTGCATCCCTTATTAAGCATCAGAAAAGTCATGCTGGAAAAAAGGCTGTATGAATTCAGTGAACGTAGGAAGGCTTTCAGCTGGAGTACATACATGATTCACATTACACACATTGGCGAGAGCTCCTATAAGTGTAACGTATGTGCGACGACTTGGTTGGAAGACATCTTATTTAACATCAGACAGTACACGCTAAAGAGACGCTCTGTCAATGTTAAGAGAGAAGCTGGGCTTTGAATCACACTATCAAACAGCAGAGAATCCATCCTAGTGAGAAACCAAGTATGTGTGATGGATTTGGAAAGGCTTTCGTCAGAGGATACCCATTATTCAACGTCAAGACAGTTTCTACTGGCCAGAAGCCTTATCCATGCAATGAATATGGCACAGCTTTCAGTCACATATTGTTCCATCAATCAATCAGCCAACCAGTAAGTAAATAAATATCAGATAACTCATACGGGAGAGCAACTACAAGTGTGGTAAAAGCCATCTGTAATACTTCTTCCTTTACTAAGCAGCAAGAACACACATAAAAGGGAAGCCCCCTGAAAGCAGTAAATGTGGGAAGGTCTATCAGAGCTCATCTCTTCAAAAGAATCAGAGAATCATTCTTGAGAAAAACACTATGGAAATGGTGAATGTGGGAGTGCCTTTAGCCAAACCTCTTTCCTTTATAAACATCAGTGAACTCACCCTACTAGTTAGAAATCCTGGGAATGCAATGCATGTGGAAAAGCCTGTGGCAGATTTTCCACCCATTCTGCACATCAGGGAATGTGTACTAGAGTGACTCTTTGAATTTGGTGAAACTAGGAAAACCCACTAGTATAGTTCAGGCCTCAGCATACATTAAGGCTTCACTCCGTAGAGAAACCTGGGAACTTAATGGATGCGGGGAAAATTCCTTTCAGACTTGAGATTCATAAAACAAGAGCTGAAAGGAATCTGAGAAATCACCTAGTCTGGTGATTTTCTACCTGGTAGGGGCTCTTTATAACTGCAATGTGCTTTGCCTCCCCATTCGGAGAGCGGAGGGAGGTGTTACCATGTGGGCGAAGAGAATGGCGGCTGAGCGAGGTGGAGAGCCACCAGTGATTTAGCCCAACCATAGTTCAGAGCTAAGGAAACTGATCTTCTGGAAGTGCCATGCCCTGGGCTGGGCCTCGTTCCTTCTGGTTCCAGCTGTGGTTTTGAGATGGAGAGACTGAAGATCTTCCTGTACAAAACTCCCGTGCACTCATTACGCATTACCTTTCTCTAAGAGGCAATGGAGTGGTATTTTTAAAGTTTGAGCAAAAAGCAATTTTTGTTAGATCATTATGCTACTAGATTTGGGATTTTCAAAATAAAATAAAAAAATTTTAAACATTAAAATCATTAAATACGGGTATTGTATAAAAAGATCAAAACTTACAAAACATTATTCCAAGTGAAAGTAGCCAGATGCCAGATACCATGTATTGTATAGTTCCTTTTATAGGAAATGTCCAGAAATGGCAAGTCTTCAGAGGCAAAGTACATTCCTGATTTCCTGGTGCTGGGAGAGGTAATTGGGAGTGAATGCAAATGTTACAAGGAATCTTATTGGAGTGATGCAAATGTCCTAAAACTGGACTATGGTGACAGTCGAACAATTTGGTAAATTTACTAAAAATCATTGAATCGTGCACAGAATATGGGTGAAATTTATGGTATATAAAATACACCTGAATAAAAATTGTTTTTTAAAAATCTCAAATATACAAATACACCAACTATTGCTAAACTACTTTTCCTGTCTTGTCTGTTACTTCGGTGTGTCTGTGTGTGTTTATTTTCTGAAATAGTTACCCCTAAGCTTACTGAGTCTCAAGTTCATATCATGTTGCCTCTGAAATTTGTATGGAAAAACCAAAAGCAGGAGCTGGCATAGACCAGAATAGTCTTGACTAAAAGATTAGCTTAAACTAAAAACAGTCCTTTAACCATTTTAAGTCCAGATTAGGAAGCTGAGCCCAGACATCAGGGGATCAGTTCAAAGTGGGTCCATGCAGACAGGCAGGACTAGGGGTCCAACAGGCTGGCTAAGACAGAGGGGTGCAGGCAGATAGGATGAACAGGAGGCATCTGGACAGCTGAGATCAGAATGCCAGTCTAGGAACCTAGAAATCATGGAAATTGCTTCCCAGAGAGCCAGGTTGCACAGGGAAGAAAGAGCAAATTTATTATATTAGTAATAGCTTAGTTTGCTCTATCTGTTCTCCCAATGCCCTTCTCTAACCCCAGCCTAAGTCCCTTTATATAACTGGATACCTGCGACTTTATAGCTGGCCTTTGCTTAACGTCTGTCCCTCCTGTGTATCTTTGCCATGTTAACCATTATCAGTGTGCACCCATTGCCTCATCTGAAAACCTTTGTGAAGAGGACATTTAATGCCAAACTGAGTGAGGATCTATCTTTACTCAGTTTGGCATTAAATGTCCTCTTTGCTCTGCCTTAACCTCCTGCTGCTCCTGACAGAACCTCTAGTACAGACAAACTACTTAGCTTGTCATACCTCAGACATGCCTCCACACTCCCCTGCCTGTTCCACCAGGCTGGGATGCCCCCTTCACTTATCTGAAGCCTGATAATTGGTCATAACCCTGTTCAAACACCCCCCTCCTCAGGGAAGAATTATCTTGAACATTGATGTGAAGTCATAGCTTACTGATTTGCAATTGTAAAAGCATTTGTGTTTGCTTAAGGTTTTTAAAAACAAAAAGTATCTTGTCTTGGGATAGTTCTTACTACTGTTTTGATCTATTTAAATTACTGGTTGTTTATCAGTTTCCCACTTTCTTGTCTCCTGAACCAGATTATCAGCTGCTTCAGGTAATTTCTCATACTTCCTCTCAAATGAGCAGACAGTAGGTAATTACTAACCATGTGTTAATTTGAAAAACTTGTATTACCCACTTTTTCTCACTGCTTCTGACTTTTAAAAAGTATTTTACTGTTCAGATATACCACATTAAAAATATTTATTTATTTATTTTAAGTGATCTCTACACCCAATGTGGGGCTTGAACTCAACGACCCTGTGATTAAGAGTCGCGTGCTCTTCTGACTGAGTCAGCCAGGTGCCCCTGACTTCGCACTTTTGTACTAGATGAAAAACTCCTAGAAAACTACCAGTTAAATATTTTCTTCGAAAAATACAATGTTGCTTCCTGTAATTATTTTTCAATTCAAGTATAGATTGGCATTGTTCCATCTTTTGGAGGTGGGTTGGTATGTGTGTACATAAAAACTCATTGCTATTTTGTAGCACTACAGTGATTTAACACACCAACTACCCAGAATCAGGCCAAACTTCACAGGTTAAAGACACAGTACTCCACAAGACTGTTCCACTTCAGCCATAAATTTGGGGGTCCCTAGGCTACTCTTCTGACCAGCTGGCTACAAATTTGGGAGTTGCCACACTTTTTAGGCTTGATAATTCTCTAGAGCAAATCTCAGGACTCTGGAAAGGGCTATATTATGATAACTTTATTATAGCAAAAAGATACAAATCAAAAGCACCCTAAGGAAGAGGCACATAGATTGAGGTCTGGGAGCATCTCGATTGTGAGGCTTTCTTCTTCCCCAGGAACACATCACCTGCGGGCATATGTGTAACTATGCAGAGTACTGCCAAGCAGGGAAGCTCGCCTGACCTTTGTTGTCCAAAGTCTTCACTGTGTTTCATTATGTTGTCATGGTTGGTTGACCACGCAGTTGAACTCAAGCTTCAGTGCCCCTTCCCTCCTTGGAGGTCGGGCTGATATCACATGGCTCAAAATTCCAATTCCAACCACAAGGTTGGTCTTTCTGACTTGGTCAGCCCTCACCCCTAATCATCTAATTAGCATAAACTAGGGGTAACTAAGAGTCCCCTCATTAGCATAAACTATCAGGTGTGGTCTCAAGACCCACTATGAATAACAAAGACACATCAGAAAATTCCAAGGATTGAGGGGTTACCTCCCAGGAAGCAGGGACAAAGACCAGCCAAGTTCTTTATGACACAAGCACACACATTCAAGTGGATGTGAAAACGTGAAAATGCTTCAATTCTTTTTTTCTCCCTTCATAAGTGTACTCTTTAATCCCCATCACCTATTTCCCCCATTCCCCCATCTCCCCCTCTAGTAACCACCAGTTTGTTCTCTACAGATAAGAGTCTGTTTTTTGGTTTCTCTTTTTTTCCCCCTTTGCTCATTTGTTTTTGTTTCTTAAATTCTACATGAGTGAGTTCATGTGGTATTTGTCTTTCTCTGACTTCTTTCTCTTAGTATTATATTCTCTAGCTCCATCTATGTTTTTGCAAATGGCAAGGTTTCATTCTTTTTTTATGGCTGAAAAATACATTGCACACACACACACACACACACACCCTGCATCTTCTTTATCCATCTATTGATGGGCTCTTGGGCTGCTTTCATAGTTTGGCTATTGTAAATAATGCTGCAATAAATAATGCATGTATCCCTTTTAATTAGTGTTTTGGGGGGGGCGGTAAATACCCAGTAGCGTGATTACTGATTATAGGGTAGTTCTATTTTTTTTTAAGTTTATTTATTTAGTTTGAGACAGAGAGCAAGGGAGAGCGAGTGGGGGGGAAGGACAGAGAGAGAGAGGGAGACAGAGAATCCCAAGCAGGGTCTGCAGTCGTGTAGAGCTGCAGTCATGTAGAGTCGTGTAGAGCTCGACTTGGGGCTTGATCCCACGTTTCACTGACTGAGCCACCCAGGTGCTCCTATTTTTAACTTGTTTGAGGAACCTCAATACTGTTTTCCACAGTGTCTCTGATATTATTTGGGGTCTAGGAGCAAACAGTCAGGAAAGAATTTTTGAGATGTTTTCACTGCAAAAAGGTGGTTTTACAAAGCATGGGGACAGGACCTGTGGGCAGAAAGAGCTGCACTGGGATTGTGCGGAGTTTTAGTAATGGACCTTCTCTCTTCTTCAATTCCCAAGGACTGTCCCTTGGAATGCCTTTAAAAAAAATTTTTTTTAATGTTTATTTATTTTTGAGATGGAGAGAGACAGAGCATGAACAGGGGAGGGTCAGAGAGAGGGAGACACAGAATCTGAAACAGGCTCCAGGCTCTGAGCTGTCAGCACAGAGCCCGACGCAGGGCTCAAACTCACAGACTGTGAGATCATGACCTGAGCCGAAGTTGGCCGCTTAACCAACTGAGCCACCCAGGCGCCCCCCCTTGGAATGCCTTTTAACCCACTGGGAACAATTTGTATTGCAAAATTTAAGAAAGGACTCATCCTATGGTGCCTGGGTGGCTCAGGTGGTTATGCATCCCACTCTTGGTTTCAGCTCAAATCATGATCTCACAATTCATGAGTTCAAGCCCCACATCAGGCTCTGTGCCGGCAGTGGGGATCCTGCTTGGGGTTCTCTCTGATCCCCTCTCTCAATCTCTCTGGAAGAAGAAAAAGAAATGACTCATCTTCTGTAACACTGCATGATCTCAGTATGACCTATCAGATCTCTCCTGCAGGAAATAGGCAAATGGATGGAGGTACACTATGTCCAGGCCTTCATGGCTCTAAATCAGGACCCAGACCTAAAGACCTCTTGCAGAATGTGTCTGGCCACTTAGCCAGGCCAATAAAGTCGCTCCTGACGTATTGGAAAATTTTCTAAATAGGCCTCCTTCTAAACCCAGGTTGCTGGAGGAAACAGAGGCCATTCCTAATTAAGGGGATGGTAACCCTCTCACTGTTCCCTCCTAATAGATGTGGGGGCTTCTTCTCATTCATTTCCCAGCTCCATGGCGATAATTAGAGCCAACTGTGATTAGTCTGCCTTGGGATGGGGACTTTAAGGAATATTCCTAGGCAGCTGCTGAAACTCCTTTTGTTTTGGGAAAGTACCTTGTATTCTCCAGCCCAACGTGGACTGCATATTTCTACTTTGGTGGAAAAAAGACAACCACAAAAATATGGTATCTGCTCACCTGTCTGAGCTGATGAGGTTTAGAACTGGGAACTCTCTTTCTCTGCCTTCTGGCAGCACATCACTTCTTCTCCCACTCCTCCCGTTTCTGCACCACCTTGGGTGTGGCCTACATAACTGGTTCCTAGAGCATCCTCTGGCCTTCAGCACCAATGGCTCCTCCTCCTCCCCTCGCTGTCCAGGAGCAAAGAGCACCCCTCAGACTTATCATTGCTCACTTTAGATATACCCCCTGGTGCCCCAAGTAAAACAAACAACAACCAAAACAAACAAACAAACAAACAAACAAACAAACCCAAAAAACTGACAATGGGGAACAAATCTTAAGTGGACCCGAGTGGAACATAATTCAATATTCAAAGTAATTGAAACTTTTATTCTACCAAGGATTACTGAAGGTTTAATAAGCTTGTGTTATCTCTGTTGCAATTTGTTAACAAAAAGATGACTTAAAATGATGGTTGGGGCACCTGGGTTGTCAGTTAAGTGTCCAACTCTTGATTTGGGCTCAGGTCATGATCCCAGGGTTATGGGATTGAGCCCTGCTTTGGGCTCCGTGCTGAGCATGGAACCTGCTTGGGATTCTCTACCCCCCACTCTTGTGCACGTGCTCTCTCTCTCAAAAAACAATGATGGCTAATTCTATTTCAAAGTTTTCATGGATAATTGTTAACTTTAAAGTTTTGCTTGGATGACAGATTGAATTAAGTTCATTGAACATCCTTCCTTAGAGATTCCTTGGAGATTTATGCTATCTCTAATATATAATTGAAAGTATATAATCAGCCATTCCTCATGACCCCGACGTAGCTCTTTCTGCCCATTGGTCCTGTCCCTGTGCTTTAATAAAATTACCTTTCTGCACCAAAGATGTCTCAATTCTTTCTTGACCTTTCACTCAGAACGTCTACATTTCCACATCATTTTGGTTCCCAACGTGGGGCCCAAGTCCTCTCATCTGGACTTTGAACCGTGGTGCAAACTTGGTGAGTACTTTCTCTTCTCTTCCTTTAACTTCAGGAGCTTTTCAAGGAGTATGGTTTTATTGGAATACTTTTATGTCAATTTCTCAGGCTGCAATGCTCTAGCCTGTGGCTACTCTATGAGGAGGGGAAAGCCTGTCTTTTGGCTGGAAATTAGTACCTTGGTCAGAATGGTAGTAAGACCCAGAAACTTGATGTCCTCTTTTTCATTGGATTTCTAGGTCTTTTCCAAATAGGAGAAAGTGCTAAAGCACTGACAACTGAACACAGGTTTCTGCTTTTGGCTTCTTACTGCAGAAAAATTAAGGATATTTGAGTCTGTTGGTAATACACTTTATGCTTAATTGATTCATAAATTTGCCATCTAAAGAATTCTGGTATAACAGTTCACAATTTGTTACTACTTAGTTTTCACTGGAGACTAAGGTTTCTAAGAGATCAAAATTCTGCTAAGTGTAATTAAGACTGATGAAAATAAAGGAAGCAACTCTGTATGTAGGAAAGCAGATGTGTAAGAAAGATATAAGGAATGGAAATACATTTTTGTTGAATTAAAAGAAAGTAATTTTGTCCATAACGAGACTAGTTGTTTGGAGAGAAATGGCTTGGGACAAAATCTAAATGCAAAGTAAAGTTGTAGAAGGTTTGTGAAGGAAATCTTGGGAAAGGAATTTTATGTGTGGTCAAGACAGACTAAGGTTGAAATGAATGGATTTTATTTTATTTTTTTATTTTTTGAGAGAGCAAGTGAACATGTAAGTGGGGGAGGGGGCGGAGGGAGACAGAGAGAGAATCTTGAGGAGGCTCCATGCTCATTGCAGAGCCTGATGCTAGGCTTGATCTCACGACCCTGGGATCATGACCTGAGCTGAAATCAAGAGTCAGATGCTCCATCAATTGACTAAGCCACCCGGGTGCCCCTGAAATGAATGGATTTTAAAAATACACTAGTATAAAATTAAAATTCTACTTCCAAAAGTGCCTGCTAGGGCAGGTGTCAAAGTGACTAGAGGTCTCCCTCAAATGAAATCTGCTGTTGATCACTGTCCTACCATAAAGGCCCTGTAGGAGGGATGCTAGCTTCCCCCTGCTTCCCTACTGTATCGTACAAATGGGTGCCGGTGAATGGACTGAAATATCATGCCATGCTGTGACAAACATCCCATTTTAAACCCATGGAAAACATTAGAAAAGATTTACAAGAGGAATTTATCCAATTTGGTAATTTAAGTAGTTAATAGAGGACATTGACAGAAAACCCTCAAGATAGAAATCCATCACGGTCTAAGCAGCTTTCCAACACAGGAAGTCTTTTATAGCCAATTTCCCTAGGAAACAGTCCCCAGTTGGGTTTTATTTTATTTATTTATTTTTTCAATTTTTATTTATTTTTGGGACAGAGAGAGACAGAGCATGAACGGGGGAGGGGCAGAGAGAGAGGGAGACACAGAATCGGAAACAGGCTCCAGGCTCTGAGCCATCAGCCCAGAGCCTGACGCGGGGCTTGAACTCACGGACCGCGAGATCGTGACCTGGCTGAAGTCGGACGCTTAACCGACTGCGCCACCCAGGCGCCCCGTCCCAGTTGGGTTTTAATTCAATTGGGTATGGGTTTTGGTGGGCTCCAAGCAGAGGTCTCACAGCCAGAAGAGGCTAGACCAGAGATGTGAAGGGGATCACATTAGACCAATGAGGAGGAAACCTCACACACGAGTCTTAAGATTGGCAAGCATGCTAGTGACTTAGGTGGCTGTCCCATGCCCAAGACAGACAACTTTGTATAAGGACAGGAATAAGGAGAGGTCTGTCGGCTCCAGACCCCCATCACTCTAAAACCTCATCACACAGACTCAGACATGACCAGACAGCTTTAAGGAACTAAGGCTGACTTTACGAAATATGGAGCCATAAAGCCCCTTGGAAATGTTGGCCTTATAGAGGCCAGCATTACATATTATAGAGTGCCCAGCAACTTTATCAGGTGAGTAAAGAAAGCCACTTTCTGGCAGGTGCAGGAACCTCAGGATGTTGGGGGGGTCTTCACGAAGAGGAATTTGCCCAAATCTATAGGTATTGCAGGCTTATCTGATGGCAAGTATGTGGCTTGGCTTCTGGCCTACAGAGGCTACTAATATTAGATTCATTATGAAAAGTTCCAGCAAAGCAGATTTTAAAAGGTCTGGATGGTCAATTGCTATTCTTACTGAGCTTATATAAATAATCCGGCTAAATTTGTTAAAATTGGTCTTGTTTTTCAAATGAATTAGTCTTGATTTGGCTATCTCTGGAAATATGGGTGGTTTTAGAGAGAAAAATTACGTTTCAATAACACATCTTGGTGGATGTTAAGTTCTAGTTGATTTTTGAATGTTTGTTGTTTGCCTAAGCTAGACAGCTTGAGGTAAACTTCAGAGAAATTGCCATCATAGCTCATGTATCAACAATCTTCTTGCTTGTTATTCTGTAGGGATAAAGAAGGACCCCATGGGCACATGATTTTTAAAAAATATTTTGAATGTTTACTTATTTTTGAGAGAGACAGAGTGTGAGTGGGGGAAGGGCAGAGAGAGAAGGAGACACAGAACCCGAAGCAGGTTCCAGGTTCTGAGCTATCAGCACATCTCCAGGCTCTGAGCGTCAGCACAGAGTCTGACATGGGGCTATAACCCACAAACCATAAGATCATGACCTGAGCCAAAGTCAGATGCCTAACCATGACTGAGGCGCCCTAGGCATATGATTATTTAAACAGCTGCAAAATAGGATGGATTCCTCAACAATTATATAACTCAACTATCACCTTGACTAATTCTGTGTGGCTGGGATGACAAAATTGTTCCTTAAAAGCCAGAGTGTATCCCACTCCATGGGGTTAATTATGGACTTGTGGAGATAATGGGTAACCCCACTTTCCTTATGCTATTAGATTGGATGATGCACTTGGGGCTCTACTTGTCTATTCTAAATCTTTTCTAATGTCTTGTCTACTCCTAGACAAGTCTCGCCTCACTTGTCAGTGATTCCTTGTAATTAAGATATTGTTAGGGCTAGACCTCAAAGAGCGCTTCTTGATGGTTTTATCCCTTACCCATATTTGTCCTAGGAACTACCTCTATTGATGTGAAATTGCAAACAGAGGCTTTAGCCAAGCATACAACAGCCCTCCTGGTGGAAGGAGCCTCAAAACTTACTGTGGGACAGTTCCTGATAGTAATGATTTCACATCAGGTCCGAAGTGTTTTAGAAACTAAAGGCCACCAATGAATGATGGGGGTGGGGGGTTCTTACTAAACGCCAGGCTATGCTTTTAGACACACCTGAAGTGGTCCTTAAGACCCACCAGACCGTAATCCCAGTTACTCTTATGCCTGGACCTGACCATCATACTTCTATAAAGCATAGCTGTTCAGAGGTTATTGATCTTGTTATTCTACCTGATCAGACTTAAAACATTCTCCTATTGATGATGCAGATGATGATTTACTGACCGCAGTAGTTTCATGAAAAGGGGGATATAAAAAGCTGGGGACACAACAGTCAGACTCAGACTGTTGAGGCCAAAGCACTCCCAGTAAATACATCTGCCCAAAAAGCAGAGTTAATAGCACTCACTCGTGCTTTACAATTGGCAAAGAGCCTCAAACGCATGGGGCAGTCTGGAGACAGAGAGACAGAGACAGAGACAGAGACAGAGACAGAGAGAGAGAGAGAGAGAGAGAGAGAAAGCTGTTATCAAATCATAATTCTCCTATTAAATATGGACCTGAAATAATAGCTGTCTTAGAGGCTGTGCATGAACCTAAAGAGGTGGCTGTAATTCACCTGGGAGGCATCAAAAGGGAGGGTCTATAGAATCTAAAGGAAATAACGGACTATGCAGCCAAGCAAGCTGCACAAAGTCTACAAATATTAAGTCTCAATACCAGTCCTAACACCAATAAAAGATACATCCCCAGTATCTTCAGATCAAGAAATTCACATAGCCCAGGAACGAGGATATTCAAAAAAGGCACAGGACTTGATTGTTAATAATGAGGGAGAAAGAACAGGTGAAGCAACAGTGTCAGTCTTAATTTCTGAACTCTAACTTGTCACTATTTTTGTTTTTCTGTGCTTGAAAATTTTTATACTAAATTTGAAAATCTGAGGTTGGCCTGAGCAGGAATACTAGCTTCTTACAAGAAGTCCGTGTCTTCTCTCCGTCTACATACTTGGGTAATGAGGGCAGGCCAAGATGGTATGAAGCCACGAGTGGGGCTCGTGAAAACCCGTAGCATAGGTCTAGGTTACGAGTGTGTGACCAAACGTTAGAATCAGAACACACAAATGCGTGTGAAGTCCAAGGTAACAGAAGTGCTTAAATAAATCTAACCAACTTCCAAGCTTCACTGAAGTTGGGTATGAACACTTTATACTCCTGGTCTTATTCACCTATTAGTTCTAAGCCTCTTGGAGACATCAGCCTTGGACCTTCACGTAGACCCTTTTCGCGCTCATCTGTACCTCGCACTTCTTGCTGCGAACCGCCCACAGCACCAACTCACTGCGCCGATGCGACCCGACGCCTTCTCGGTTGCGCCCCGACCGGCAGCCAGCCCAAGCCCCGCCCCCGGTCTTAATGCGAGGACCCTCAGCGGGGCTGTCCGCGGCGGCGCCGTACTCATTCTATCCTGTTGCCGGTGCAGACAATTTCCCACCTCGGCGTGCGCTGCGGTGCGGCATTTTGGCCTCGGGAATTCAGCCGCAGGCCGTGGCCAGCCGTTTGGCGAGAAGCAGTCGCGGCAGGCGGTGGAGAAAGCGGCCTGGACAGAGGCTCTCAGGGCTCCACCATGGCGGCGGTGGTACGCGCTGCAGGCTGCCTCCCTGCGCTGTGTGGCTTGCCGGCGGGTGAGAGCCGGGACGCCGGGAGAGGAGCTCTGAGCGGGGGCGGGAGCGGGGGCTCGCCTGCGGCCTGCAGATGCACGGGCAGAAAGAAGCGGCCTCTGAACCCATCATGCCGGGCTCCGATCCTGCCCGGAGCTGCTGTGTGACCTTGCACGCTTCCGCGCCCTCTCTGGGTCGCAGGGCTTCTGTCTGTAAAGTGAGGGTGGACTGGACGCTGTCCAAGGCTCGTTCCACTTCACCGGACTCCTCCTGCGTGCTTGGCTAACAGGCGCGGGAAACTGGGGAGCAAGCATCGCCTTCCCGGCGGGCGTGACCCACAGGTTCCTTTGGTGAGGTCGATGTGGGGTTCGAGGCCGATGGAGGCAGTCCTGGAGCTTGGGTCGGATAGGATTAGTGTCAGTCATTTTAGATCCCGGGCTGATCAGTGTCATTATTGAAAAGAAGGATGTTTTGAATGTCCTTAGTTTTGCTGTTACTGTTGTCTCCCCTCCGGCCCCGCCCCCCCCTTGTTGGTTTGCAGCCTGAGGAGGGTCAGTCTGCTGTATCCTTTAGCATAAGGTCTACCACTGTGCTTCATGACTAGGGCTTTTTTTCATCCTTCTATTTTATTGTAAACCCACAACCCAACATTCGTAATTGCAAATTCTAAAGACCTCTGAAAACGGAAAAGGTTTTGTTTGTTGCTTTTTGGTCACTCATTTTGTTGGGAAACTTAACCTGAAATGATTTGGCAGGAAATCTGACCTGAACATTCTTTACTTTTGTTCATGTTGTGACCACCTCCTCCTCTTTTCAAGACTCCATTCAAATAACACCTATAGCGTTTGTAGCTTTCCCTCATGAGTTCTTACTGTGTTCCAGGAACTATCTTAAAACTATTTATGCTTTTCCTCACTTCATCTATACAGTGCCTTTGTGAGATAGATGCTTTTACTATTCTTATTTTGCAGACCAAGAATTAAGGCACATAGGTTGAGAAACGTGTTCAAAGTTACACTGGGAGGAGGTCAGGTTTTTGCGCCCACACACACCATCTGGCTCCAGAGCCTGGTTGTGTTTTGTTTTGTTTTTTCTTCTTCTGGTGCATTATAAACTTTTCTTTTGGTAGCAGCTTTATTGAGATGTAATTTACACACCATACAATTCATCCTCTGAAGGTGTATGATTCAGTGGTTTTTAGTATATCTGCAAATCTATACAACCATCACCATAATAAATTTTTAGAACATTTTCATCTCCCCAAAAACATACCCTTTTGCTCTCATCCCCCCGACTTGCTCATTGCCCCCAGCTCTAGGCAACCACTGATCTTTCTACCTCTATAGTTTGCTGTGTTCTGCATATTTCATATAGACGGAATCATATACTATGTGGTCTTTTGTGATTGGCTTGTTTCACTTAGCATAAGGTTTTCAAGATTCATTCATGTTGTAGCATGTAGCACTACTGCATTCCATTTTATGGCTGAATTTCTGTGGCATGTATCTACTACATTTTGTGTATCCATTTATCAGTTGATGAACATTTGGGTTTTTCCACCTTTTGGCTGTTATGCCTGATGTTGCTATAAATATTTGTATGCAGTATTTTTGTTTCTGTTGTGTATAGACCCGGGAGTGGAATTGCTCGATCAAACGATCAAACGGTAACTCCATGTTTAACTTTGAGGAATGGCTAGACTGTTTTCTAAAGTAGCTGCACAATTTCACACTCCCGCCAGCAGTGCGTGAGAGTTCTTCCTTCTCTACATTCTTGTCAACGTTTGTTATTATTTGTCCTTTTGATTATAGTTATTCTAGTGGGTGTGAAGTGGTATCAGTTTGTGGTTTTGATTTGCATTTCCCTGGTGGCTTATAAACATCTTTTTTGTGTGTGTTTATTTGGCCATTTATGAATGTTCTTTGGAGAGATGTCTATTCAAATATTTACCCATTTCTTTTTTTTTTTTAATTTTTTTTAACGTTTATTTATTTTTGAGACAGAGAGAGACAGAGCATGAATGGGGGAGGTACAGAGAGAGAGGGAGACACGGAATGGGAAGCAGGCTCCAGGCTCTGAGCCATCAGCCCAGAGCCTGATGCGGGGCTCGAACTCACGGACCGCGAGATTGTGACCTGAGCTGAAGTCGGATGCTTAACTGACTGAGCCACCCAGGTGCCCCTATTTACCCATTTCTAAATTGGGTTGTCTTTTTATTAGTGAATTGTAAGAGTTCTTTGTATACTCTAGAAATAAGTTCCTTGTCAGATAATTTGCAAAAATTTTCTCCATTTGTGTGTTGTCTTTTCTCTCTGAATATAGTTTCCCTTAAAACACAGTTTTAAATTTTAGTGAAGTCTGATTTATCTATTTACTCTTTGTTGCTTATGCTTTTAGTATATCTAAGAAACCATTGCCAATTTGAAGGTCATGATGATGTACCCTTATGGTTTTTTTCTAAGAGTTTTATAGTTTTTCCTCTTACCTTTAGGTCTTTGACCCATTTTGAGCTGATTTTTATATATGGTATGAAGTAGCACTCTAACTTCATTGTTTTGCAAGAGGATATTCGTTTGTCCTAACACCATTTCTTTTTTCTTTTTTCTTTTTTTTTTAATGTTTATTTATTATTGAGACACAGAGAGAGACAGAGTGTGAGCAGGGGAGGGGCTGAGAGAGAGGGAGACACAGAATCCGAAGCAGGTTTCAGGCTCTGAGCTGTCAGCACAGAGCCCAATGTGGGGCTCAATCTCACGAACCGCGAGATCATGTCCTGAGCCGAAGTTGGACGCTTAACCGACTGAGCCACCCAGATGCCCCTGTCCTAGCAACATTTCTTAAAAAGATTGTTCTTTCCCCACTGATTTGTCTTGGTACCCTTTTCAAACATCACTTACGAATAAATGCTGTCAGAACCTGTTTGGAAGCACTCTGCTATGTGAAGTGGCACATAATACGGTTACAGCCTGAGACTGCGGGAGTTTCAGAGTCTTGAGAGAGGGGGACTCTCTCCCCCAGAGTGCTGGGGGGGCCACTTTGGGAACCAGGAGCCTTCAGATATTTCAGGAGAGTGATATTTCAGGAGAACGTGTCAGAGACACAAAGGGATTGAAGAGCACAGTGTGTTCAAGAATGACTACAAGTTGGAGGTGCCTGGGTGACCAAGTGTCCAACTCTTGATTTCAGCTCAGGTCATGATCCTGGGGTCATGGGACTGAGCCCTGCTTCGGGCTCTGTGCTGAGTGTGGAGCCAGCTTAAGATTCTCTCTCTCTCTCTCTCTCTCTCTCTCTCTCTCTCTCCCTCTCCCTCTCCCTCTCCCTCTCTCCTTCCGCCCTCTGCCCCTCTCCCTAGCTCACACGCTCAACCTCTGTCTTTAAAAAAAAAAAAAAAAAAAAGAATGACTACAAAGTCTGGTGTAGTCAGAGAGGGTGGAGGGGAGAGTGGTGGCAAGTGAGGCTGATATGGGAGGTTGGGTCCTCGTTGCAGTCGCGTAGGCTATGTTGAGGAATTTTGAATTGGTGCAGGCAGTAGGGAGCCAAAGAATGAGAAATCAGAGCTGGGAGGTGACCAGACTTGTTATTTTAGGAAGGGCTGCCTGATGGCAGATGGAGAATGAGAGGGGTAGCAGCAGGACCTACTAAGGGACTGTTGATACTTTGTGGCTGAGGGATGGCACCTGAATAAAGAGGGGGCAGTGAGACCATAGGGGAGGGCGTAGCTGATAGATTTTTGCAGAGAATTAATAGGGCTTGGTAACTGGTTAGACGTGAGCATGAAGGAGAAGGTGATGCTGTCTACTTCACATGGTCATGGAACCTGGAAATTATTCACTTCCTTCTCTTGGTTCTTTTATTCCATAGATGTTAATATTCTTTGGGTGATAAAATGTTCCTTTTAATGCAGAAAGTATCTTAAAAGATTTTTTTTTTTTTTTTTAAATTTACAGGTCACATATGGTCCAGGCAGCTTTACCTAAACACCTTTCCAACAGCTTCCATTTTGGCATTGAAGACTGTTCTCAGCAATGGTGAGATTCATTTATCCAACTACTGTTTCTTACAGGATCGAATGCTAGAGTGCTTCGTGTAACTGTAAATGAACAGAGCACATACTTTTTTTGGGGGGGGGCATTCTTTATAATGGAAGTACATAAGGTCTAGAGTATTTTTCAAATTTTTTAGGATTACAGTTGTTATAGTTCAAGGCTTTAAAAAATAATAGCTATAGTTTTTGACTAATTCCTATGTGCTAGGCTTGTAACACGTTATATTGGTTAATCGTCACCAGTTTTTATGAGGGGGTTGTCCTTTCCATCTTGCAGACGATGGAGTGAGTCTGTGAGAGGCTAAGTGACTTGCTCAAGATTGCACAGCCAGTAAATGGCAGGACTTGGTCCTGAGCTGTCTGGGGACTGTGATGAATCCTCATAATGCAGGGTCTTTGCAGAGGCCTTTGCTTCTACACTGCCATAGCGCAGGGCCCTCTCTTCAGTCACTCTCCAGAAGGGAAGGAAGCCGACCCTTGCCTGGTCCATGTTGTGCTTATGGTCCGTGGAACCCTGCCTTTCCCTATGGTTAGGGTGGAATTGAAATCTCATCGTTTTCTTGGCCTTTTGGAGCTTTACTTTTAGTCTTCTTCTCTTTCATATTATTAACCCCACTTGTCAAGATGCTGTCATACCTTGCTTGAGGGGTTCAGAAGAGGGTGGTGACCTGAACTCTTCCCTTTATTTGTTCACTGACTAGTTGGGTGACTCATTCATTCGTAAACTACTAACTCTGCCCTCTATTGTGAGCCAGGTAGTGTCCCCAACCTGAGCTGATATGGGGCCTGCAGAAGCCTTCGTGAGGAAGGCCAGAGACTGGCCTAATTTCTCAGAGACTCGAAAATAGCCGCTTTCACTCTTCGGCTTTCTGTTCAAGCCTGTTGCCCTGAAATACACTTTATTCTCTCGAGGGCTGTTTTAATCCTCCTTTTCACTTTTCTCACAGTGACTAAATTCTCCACTGAAATGCAAAGCTGGAGTGTGTACGCGGTTTTTGTAATCAGTATTCCCATTTCCTTGAGTCCGCTAATTCCTGTCACCCCTGCCATTGCCCTCACTGGACACCACCATCCATGGGATTGGTCAAATGGCTGCCTCTAAGACATGGTTTTTCATAAAAACTTGATGTGATACATGCATGTAGTCAGAAAAATTCCAAGAAACACAAAAAAGCAAATCTCTCGTTCTAACCCCAAACGCATCAGTTTTCTTCCTCAGAGGCAACCGCTGTTACCAGTTTCCTTTATATGCTTCTGAAATTAGCCTATAAAGTATATTCATATCCCCTCCTGGTTTTTTCAACACGAAGGGCAGGATGTTCTACTGTTCTGCACCTTGCTCTTCTGAACAGGTCATTTATAGGACTTTCCACACGGGTACATGGCCCTGCTCATACAGCAGAGGTCGCCATTTGCCAAGACTAGACTGTTGATTGTGGGCTCCTAAGGGCAAGTAGCAACCCTGGTAAGGACAGATCTCCATCTTTCTTTAGATGGCTACATCCGTCGTGTGGACAGACTGTAACTTCTGTAACTAGGATGGACATTTAAGTTAGCAGAATAAAGTTTTGATTTATGTTTTAAAGAAAGACTGTCCTCAAAATATGATTCTTAAAAGTTCAGGATTTTAGTGACTTACTTTCATTAGTAATGATTAATTCTTTGGTGCTGGCAATATTTTCCCACAGGCGTGGAACATCTAACTCAAAGTTTTATTCCGTCTACCTACAGGCCCTTTGTCATCTCCAGGAACCAGAGGCAGCCGTCATTTTGCCAGCTTGACCCGTGCGCTACAGACACAATGCTGTATTTCTTCTCCCAGTAACTTGATGGGCCAGCAGTATAGATCCTATAGTTTCTTCACTAAATGTACGTAGACTGGCTACAAACTTCCCATTTCGTGAAACAGAAAAATTAAAGGTGCTTTCGTATCTTAATTTTTTTTCTTTTTCTTCTTCCTTTAGTGAATGAACACTTTAGAGGCTAGTATATGATGTGCTATTAAAATAAAAATATTCCTTAGAGTACCTCCTGGGATTATGTCGCATATTACCAGCTGTATTTGTACTGTTCTTTGGGGAGCACTCGTTTACTTTTATCCCCTTGGTTGGGTACCTGAGACCTAAGGAGTATTGAATCGTGGCCCAGATCCCTGCTGATGTAGATTCACACCAAGAATATAATCAAAGTCTGTTTTTAGTTGCACTTCAGTTGAGGAGAGAGTACAAATCAGGAAAAGTTAATTTTAAGTAGACATTGTTTTGCTAACACTGCTTTGACTTGCAGTAGTGTTTGAAATAGTCGAGTCTGAACTGAAGTTATCTTGATTCGTAATAAATGGAGATTGATTTCAGAATTCAGCATTAGACAAATTAAAAGAAATTAGAATTGGAATGCTTGGCTGGCTTACTCGGTAGAGCATACAACTATTAATCTTGGGGTCGTGAGTTCATGCCTCATGTTGGGTGTAGAGATTACTTAAAAAAAAAAAGAAGAGCTTCTGTTTAAAAAAAAGAAATTAGGATTATAAAGCCAATTCATTTTAGATTATTTGGTAAATACAGAAAATCAAAAAGAAGAAAATCACCTATAATTCTACTACCTTAAAATACTGGTCGGCTACTTTTTTCATGCAGCAGTGTATTAGATGTTTTTCCATGTCAATACATAGACTTCTTCAGTGCAGTGTCGTGACTATAGAGTATTTAATTGTCACTTTATCAAAGATCGCTTCACTTTGGAAGTCTCATAGTAGGTAGGTCATTTGTGTAGCAATGCAGAAATGAGGACCAGGCTGTAGGGGGATTGCAACTAACACAGGCTCAGTTGTATCTGTGGATTTTGGTGCAAAGAGAAAAGAGGAAAAGATCAAAAATCAGAATTCGAAGGACGGTTGCTACTGAATATATGTCATTTTGCACCATTGTAAGGTCAAAAAATTGTAAGTCAAGCCATCATAACCCAGGGACTGTCCGTTGTTTTTCCCCTGCCCTAGAAGTCCTTTTCTCTAACTCTTCTTGTTTTAGAGGTGCCCCTTGCCCTTTGACACCCCTGTCCGTGCACTGTTGTCTCGTATCTGCCTGACTCTCCATTAGCCTACGTTCTCCCCCAGTTACAGGACTCTGAACCCTTATGAGTTTATTGCTCCCAAGTCACACTAAGATTAACTTTAAGAGGATGAACTCAGTTGAAACTAGCATTGAGCTAGCTAGCTTTTGCTGTTTCAGTAGGAAATAGTCTTTGATTTTGTAAATTTCCTCCAAAAAAACCCCCACAAAAACCAAAAACTATAATTTATCAAAACTCATTAAGATTTCCTAAGAGTATTTAACATTGTACTTGTAAATCTATCCCTCTGCTATGGGTGTGTGTGTGGGGGGGGGGGGGAATCTACCATTTAAATACCTTTGATCCAAATTAGCAAGTAGTTTACTTAGCATGATTAAGTCTGAAATAGCTCCATGTATCAAATTGGATGTAATAGTGGATTTTGCATATGTGTATGTGTGTGTGTGTGTGTGTGTGTATAAAACATGAAATATATTTTACCTAACTATGGTAGTTAACAGGTATATATGTTAATCTACCTAAGCCCTTCCAAAAATGACAGAAAGAGCTGAAATAATAGTAAATCTATTCTAAATAACATCTCAGGTTAATTAGAATCAGACCAGTATGTTTTGATGTTAAAATAGTAAAATCTCTGTCAAATAACTTAATTCAACTTAGAGCCATTGAAAAAATTATGTTTGTGAATAATAGTAAGAATATGAGATAAGGCTCACAATGTAATATGTAAAAAAAACCCAGGATGCAAAATTGTACATGTAGCATAATTTTAGTTTTGTCTAAACAAATGAAATATGTATGTATACTTATGTGTATATGCATGAAGGAAGAAAAAATGTATGTTCTGATTTAACAGTGGGATTATGATTAATTTTTGTATGCTTGTCATAGTGTTTATATTTTCCAAATTTCATTTTTTACTTCACTTTATTTTTTTAAATGTTTATTTATTTTTGAGAGAAAGAGACAGAGTGTGAGTGGGGGAGGAGCAGAGAGAGGGAGGGAGCTGTCAGCACACAGCCCAACGTGGGGCTCGAACTCCCAGACTGTGAGAAACGGCCTGAGCCGAAGTTGGATACTTAACTGACTGAGCCACCCAGACACCCCTATATTTTCTAAATTTTAAAAAGTAACTATTTCTGTTATAATCTGAAAAAAGACTAAAACCATTTTTAATAGCATAATGGCATTCAAGAGTTGACATATGACTCACTGTCTTTTCCCGATGTAGTTCGAAATTTTATTTTCCTCTTAGAATATGTAATAAAGAAAATGAACTAAACTTTTTAGTCTTTTACATCTTTGTCTCAATATCAATTTCTTTTTAAAATCAGATCCTATTTAGTATTTTTTTTTTTTAGAAATAAAGAGTGTACCCTTTTATTAAAAAAAATTTTTTTTAATGTTTACTTATCTTTGAGAGAGAGAGAGAGAGACAGAGTACAAGTGGGGAGAGCTAGAGAGAGAGGGACACAGAATCCGAAGCAGGCTGTAGGTTCTGAGCTGTCAGCACAGAGCCTGATGCGGGGCTCAAACCCACGAACCATGAGATCATGACCTGAGCTGAATTCAGATGCTTAACCAATTGAGCCACCCAGGTGCCCCAGATCCTTTTTAATATTAATGAGTGATTTGCTTATTCTAAGTGAAGAAAAACTAATTGACCTCTTAATATGCCCCCATTAAAAGTGCTTTCATTGTGAACTTTCAAGTTTTTGATGGCATCTATAGGTAGCACCATTTTTAAGCGGTTAGGAAACAAAATCAAATGTTTAGTGAGAATTTAGTTTGGGGTTGGTGATTTTATTTCAAACTTACGTTCTTTTAAGTGAATCAGTGTCAAAGTTTGAGCTCAACTTAAAGCCTTTGCTCTGATCAGGGTGCAAAGCAGCATGTGATGTGGAATCTCAGTTACTTTTCTGAGCTTCAGTTATGAAGATCAACTCTAATATGTATGTGTTTAGATAAATGGGATACCGAACAGATTAAAGCCTTTAAAAATATAAATCCAAAACATTTTTCCCTCTCCATGCTATCTACTCAGAAGATCAAGGGAAGACCTTTCAGGAAGCAAGCAGGTAGAACTTTTAAACCCTAAGGGTAAGAGAATGAAGCTACTCATTTGTTTTCCGGAATATGTTTAGTATTTCCGGCATGTAGATAGATGTATCTTAGAGTTTTGAGTACTACAACATTTGTGTGGCTGTGATTCTTTATTAAATAAATTGGTAATGGGACAGAATCTATGACTGTAAAATCAATTGGTGATACTGTGAAAGGCTGGAAGTCCTTGGGAAGATAGGACTTAAATTGACTACATCAATAGAATTCAGTAGTGTCGAAAGTAATGAATCTGAATATTCCACAAGTACAGAGGGGTAAGTACTGATTGAAATGTATGGTAGAAAAAGATTTGGGGATCCTAGAAATTCACAAATGGAAATAAATCAGCAGTGTAGGGGTCTATACATCAAGTGAAAGGCAAGCATGGTTTGAGAATACACACACTGTATGCAAATATGAACTATCAGACTCCTACCTCCTCATTCCTTTCTATGTATTGTTTAGATTTTAATTAGAGTTGAAGGTGGATGTGGGCATCTTATTTTGAAGGATGCACAGAGGTATTTAAGGCATTCACAGAAGAATAGAGCAAACAGTTCACAGTATTAAGATTTATGAGTTTAGATTGCAATGTTGATTCTTGTTTGGGCTAAGAAACCTGTATTTAAGGATAAGTATTATCTCAGGGGTTATAGTGGTGGCAGGAGGGCAGGGAAGAGACCTGTAACATAGTTGATGAGATGTCTGGGAAATGAACTACCGGCAAATGGGATTTAAACGTTGGCTGTCTTTTGTGGAGGGAGGCCATGCGCTTTGAGAATAGTATAGTCATCTCTTGGGTTGTCCAAATGTAACCATGTGTTTGATATGTATAAAGAATGATATAATTTTATTTTCATCACCACAGTGATACAAGTGAGCTGGACTCTTTGGGCCTTTTTTATTCAGCAGGGGACCACAGATCATTGCTTGGTAATTAAAAAACCAAAAAACCTGTTTCATTACAGTGACAGCAGATGAGCTATGGAAAGGCGCTTTAGCAGAGACTGGTGCAGGAGCAAGAAAAGGAAGAGGCAAAAGAACTAAGAAAAAGAGAAGAAAGGATTTGAACAGGGGTCAGATCATTGGTGAAGGTAAGCTTATTTATAAAAAGTCTAATGTGGTTTTTAAAGTTTCCCTCCCAGTTTTGTAGAGATTTTTATAGCCTAGAAGCCTCATACATTTCTCATGAAGGGCATTAGTTTTGCAGTTTTAGAATTAAACCAAATGGCTCACTTAATGCCCCATGATTCTGGGGGAAGAAAATCCCACAGAAAAGAATTCATTCGGTTATTCATTCCACAAGCCTAAGTGCCCTTGCGTCACATCTTCTGTGACAGTGCCCTCAAGGATTTTATGATTCGGTGAAAGTTGGCAAACCTCTGCAGAGGGCCAGATGGTCAATATTTTTAGCTTTCTGATCCACATGGACTCTGTTACTTACAACTCTTCAACTCTGCTAAGGGGGCACAGAAACAGTCCTAGACAATATATGATCTAACCAGGAGAGCTGTGTTCCAGTAAAACTTTATAAAAACAAGTGGTGGGCAGGATTTGGCCCCTGAGCCTTAGTCTGCCAACCCCTGGAAACATAACTGTTTATACTTGTGTTTTTTAAAGAGTAAAAATTGTATAGTGTACTTGGATCAACATTTTGTGCTATGGTTATTGACCAATTATCCTTGGTAATTATAGCCTTCAGGCATAAAGAAAACACCTTTCACTGCACTTATGTGTCTACTTGAATCTTTTTCTCTGATGACTCACCTTATATCTTATTTTATTTTTTAACTTTTTAAAAAGTACAGCAATCATATATGTATACTTTCTCAGTAAAAAAATCCAAAGATTGTAGAGAAATCTAAAGTCCCCTTGATGCCCTTTCTATCTCCCCACCAATCCCAGTTGCTGCCCCCCAAGGAAGGCACTGATCTCATTTTGATGTGTTTCCTTCTGACCTTTTTTATTTTTTATTAAAAAACAATTTTTTTTTTTTTAACATTTGTTTAGTTTTGAGAGACAGAGTACAACCAGGGGAGGGGGAGAGAGAGAGGGAGACACAGAATCTGAAGCAGGTTCCAGGCTCTGAGCTGTCAGCACAGAGCCCGACAGGGAGCTCAAACCCATGAACCATGAGATTGTGACCTGAGCTGAAGTTGGCTGCTTAACTGACTGAGCCACCCAGGCGCCCCTTCTTCTGACCCTTTTTAATGTTTTTGTATACATAAATACCCTAAAAGAAATACATATTTTCTTTTTAAAAAAGTAAATTCTATTGTATGCTACATTCTGTCCTATAATTTACTTTTTTCACTAATATTAGGTCTTAGAAATTGTTCCACATCAGTATCTCTATAGCAACCTCATTCTTTGAATTTAGTGTAGAATATTTCATGGGTTGAAGATGCCGTAGTCATTTAACCAGTCCACTATTGCTGTACATTTAGATCGCTTCCACTCTTTGCCTTTACAAGTAACACTTCAGTGGACCTCCTTGTCCAAGCACACTTACGCCTCGTAACTGTGTGGGAATGTTTCTGTAGGTAGCATTAAGTGGGATTACTAGTTATTACAGTAGGTACACTTAAGATTTTTTTTTTTTTTTTAATTTTTTTTTCCAACCTTTTTATTTATTTTTGGGACAGAGAGAGACAGAGCATGAACGGGGGAGCGGCAGAGAGAGAGGGAGACACAGAATCGGAAACAGGCTCCAGGCTCCGAGCCGTCAGCCCAGAGCCTGACGCGGGGCTCGAACTCACGGAGCGCGAGATCATGACCTGGCTGAAGTCGGACGCCTAACCGACTGCGCCACCCAGGCGCCCCTTAAGATTTTAATAAATGGTGCCAAGTGGCCTGCCAAGTGATTGTTAGTTTAAGCTCCCTCCGGCAGCATCATTATCTGTACACCCCTTGCCTACCGTTTTAGCACGTAAGAAACGAATGATTTTTAAAAAATCTTATTAATGTATGTTTTCAAACCTCCAGGGCGTCATGGCTTCCTATGGCCTGGTCTCAATGTCCCTCTCATGAGAGACGGAGCTGTGCAGACCATTGCCCAAAGAAGCAAGGAAGACCAGGAGAAGATAGAGGCTGAGATGGTCCAGCAGAGGGAAGAGTGGGACCGGAAGAGGAAGATGAAGGTTAAACGGGAGCGAGGATGGAGTGGAAACACGTGGGGAGGCGTCAGTCTTGGCCCCCCGGACCCTGGTCCCAATGGAGGTAGCTGAGTCTTGGTGTTGCTTACCTTTGTGATGGAGAGAGTACTTGTAGTTCTAGAATTCCTTAAGTGGATTTTACTTGTCTGTTTAGATTGCCTTTTTCCAAAAAAAGGGATTTGAGCATTATTGAAATAACTTCATGTTAATTACTCAGTTGTATTTTATGGAACACTAGAGGCCCATACGCAAAAGTAGTCCACACACAGGATGCAAAGCATTGGCTTCTGGAATCCTTACTGTGTGGCTTCTCAGAGCCTTGAATGTGGTGGTCTATTTTAACGTTTTTTTTTATTTATTTTTGGGACAGAGAGAGACAGAGCATGAACGGGGGAGGGGCAGAGAGAGGGAGACACAGAATCGGAAACAGGCTCCAGGCTCTGAGCAATCAGCCCAGAGCCTGACGCGGGGCTCGAACTCACGGACCGCGAGATCGTGACCTGGCTGAAGTCGGACGCTCAACCGACTGCGCCACCCAGGCGCCCCTGTGGTGGTCTATTTTAGATCTAGACAGAGCTACTTGTCGGGTGCAGTTCCTCAAACACAGGTGCTCATGGGGTACCTGTGGAGCAGTGTGGCTTGGCAGTTCTGTTTTGATAACAGAAGATAAACCAGATAGTTGTCATTCAGTGTCATAAAAGCATACATGAAATAAAAACTGCTAATACTTATCAGGCCAAATTAGAAAATGAAGTCCTCCCTGCACCACCCCATCCCGAATATGTAAAGAAGTAAAACTCATGTGAAAAATTCAATATTGTCAATGAGTAGGAGATGAAGAAATAGACAAGTTTGGCTGCTTTGTTAAATTTGGCTTAAAGAGGAGAGAAGTTGAGACGGAGAGATTCAGGTAAACATGCTTAGAACGGAGCAAAATGCTTCAGTTGAGTGGATGAAGGTATGGGAGGGAGAGAAAAAAACCCGTAAACTAAAACCCTAATGAGGACCCAGACCCAGGGTGGATAAATGGATTAACTCGTGACTGTGGGTTCAGGTGGAGCCTATGTTGTTGGTAGTGGAAATGTGAGCCTGCTGGGGGTGTGGTGGGTGAGTGGTAGCTGTCTGGTGGCTTCGGTTAGTCTGTGAGGAGGAGATGGGGTCATCTGCTGAAAGTAGGATGAGCATTGATGAGCATGGGCACCAGAATATTTTGATGAAGAGACAGGTATCTAGGACTGGCTTCAAAATTACCCAATGGCAGCAAAACTAAAAGGCAACCGACAGAATGGGAGAAGATATTTGCAAATGACATGTCAGATAAAGGGTTAGTATCCAAAATCTGTAAAGAACTTATCAAACTCAACACCCAAAAAATGAATAATCCAGTGAAGAAGTGGGCAAAAGACGTGAGTAGATACTCTTCCAAAGAAGACATCCAGATGGCTAACACACATGAAAAGATGCTGAACGTCACTCATCATCAGGAAAATACAAATCAAGACCACAATGAGATACTGCCTCACACCTGTCAGAATGGCTAACATTAACAACTCGGGCAACAACAGATGTTGGCGAGGATGCGGAGAGAGAGCATCTCTTTTGCATTGTTGGCGGCAATGCAAGCTGGTGCAGCCACTCTGGAAAACAGTATGGAGGGTCCTCAAAAAACTAAAAATAGAACTAGCCTACAACCTAGCAATTGCACTGCTAGGTATTTACCCAAGGGATACAGGTGTGGTGTTTCGAAGGGGCACATGCACCCCAATGTTTATAGCAGCGCTGTTGACAATAACCAAAGTATGGAAAGAGCCCAAATGTCCATCGATGGATGAATGGATAAAGATGTGGTATGTATATACAATGGGGTATTACTTGGCAATCAAAAAGAATGAAATCTTACCATTTGCAACTATGTGGATGGAACTGAAGGGTATTGTGCTAAGTGAAATTAGAGAAAGACAAATATCGTATGACTTCACTCAGATGAGGAATTTAAGATACTAAACAGATGAACATAGGGAAGGGAAGCAAAAATAATAATGAAGATAGGGAGTGGGACAAAACATAAGAGACTTAAAAAAATTTTTTTTTTAATGTTTATCTGTGAGAGAGAGAGACAGAGCGTGAGCAGGGGAGAGGCAGAGAGAGAGGGAGACACAGAATCCAAAGCAGGCTCCAGGCTCTGAGCTGTCAGCACAGAGCCCGACTCGGGGCTCGAACTCAAGAACCATGAGATCGTGACCTGAGCCAAAGTCAGACGTGTAACCGACTGAGCCACCCAGGTGCCCAAGGGACTTTTAAATATAGAGAACAAACAGAGGGTTCCTGGAGAGGTTATGGGAGGGGGGATGGGCTAAATGGGTAAGGGGCTTTAAGGAGTCTGCTGCTGAAATCATTGTTGCACTATATACTAACTACCTTGGATGTAAATTAAACAATAAATAATTAAAAAAAATTACCCAACGAAGTAGGAATTGGACAGAACTTAGAGGAAAGAAGATTGGCTAGGAGTTGATAATTGTCGAAGCTGGCTAATGGGTGTGTAAGACTTCATTTTGCTGTTCTATCTTATTTTTTATGTGAGTGAAATTTTCTATAGGAAAAAGTTAATAAAAATCAGAGAACCCAGAGTGTTTGAAATGGCTGCTGTGGTGAGTGGAAAGAGACATAAAAGGCCAACAGGCAGCAGGGAGGACTTGACTGAGTTGGAGACCATGACTTTTTCGTGGCTCACGTGTGTACTCTGCTTTGACTTCTCTCTAGCAGCGGCACCCCGTAGGTCAGGTGTGGCCAGGGAGTTGCCTTGATCCTGGCCTAGGTGGTATGGTGGGGAGAGAAGAGGGGGAGGAAGTTGAGGCTATTTGCAACGTCTGGTGGAAGTGATGGCTTATGGTGTCTTGGCTGAGTGGCAGAGGCTGTGAAGACCATAGGGGGTCCGAGGGAAAATAAAGAAGGGGTCAGGAGTCTGGTGGTGCTGGGGAGCTCCAAGAACCACCACCTTGTGAGTTGCTGAGTGAGAGAGCTGCAGGGGTAGGAGGATGCAGTCAGGGAGATGGCCGAGTTTTAGGAATTTAGTGGTGGAGCAGTCTGGTGATCATGGAGGACTAGGGTGTGGCCTTGGGAGTGACACCAAAAGATTTGAGATTCCTTCTCACTTAAAAATCAGTGATGGTGCCTGGTTTGAGAAATGCTTTCGTGCACTAATTGTAGAGATCCGTTTATCTACATGCCTTCTTCTTTTCTCTCCACAGAAACATATGATGATTTTGATACCAGAATACTGGAGGTAGGCGTGCTGCATCACATACCCAGTTGAGCCTTTAGAGACGCTGGTGTGGGTAGAGCGGGAATAGTGCGAGTGGAACCATGAGGAACAGCCTTTGGTGCGTGATTTTTTTCTGAGACACGGAGCTGGTTCGGATAAGGGCATAGCGAAACTTTAATTTCAGTTACTTGATCCTGGCTGTCCTGACTGCTGCCCTCTTTTGGGGGCTACCAGTTGCGGTCTCATGACAAGGCAACTTCAGGGGTACGGTCAAGAACAGAATTTGGAGACTACTATTGAAACCCTCCCTTCTAAAGCCAGCATTAGCAATCTGTCCTGACACTCAGTTCATGGGGCAGGGTAAGAAAGCTTTGAGTTGCTGTGAATGCCCAGCTCTTGACGGGGAAATAATCTTTTGGGCTGTTTGCAGGCCGTTGAAACCGAAGCCTGTGTCAGGGAAATTTCAGTCACTCTTTCCAGGGTGATTGAAAATCACCAAAATTGTCCACTTCCCTTTGAGCTAATGCTGCATACTTGGCCGGTGTTAACTATCATTTGGAATAACCATTTATTGATTTTGTGATTGAATATGTATATTATTTCATCAATATTGGTACTTTATGTTTACAAGCATTTTATGTCTTTGGGGCCCAGTTTATATCTTTTGGAAGTTAATCCCTTTGAAGAATTCTTGTATGTGGATGATTACCTACAAGATTGTCCACGGGTGTGGACTCGACCTTTTCCTTTAACCTTACTTTTGGGAAGGGACCTGCCATGTAAGCAGTTTAAGGTAACAGTTTCATAGATCCTGGCCTTTTAAATATGCCAAAACAAAACAAACAAACAAAACACAGATTTTCCTGTAGTTTCTAGTAAGCAGGTATTTCTAAATTTTGTATTATCCGGTGAGCCTGTGAGCCTAAACCTTAGCATAGAGATTCAGTCCTGTGCTCATTCTTTCTGTAGACTGCATTTTCATTTCTAAGATACACATCTTCTTTGTTTTAACATCTCTGATCACCGGGAATATGTCTTATAATAAGTCCGTTACAAATTCTTTCAAAGTTTGGTCAGCAACTTTCTTCCTTTGTGAAATTCACTAAAATAATGTATATTGAGTTGTATGGTTTCTCTTTTTTTTAAAATTTTTTTATTGTTTATTATTTTTGAGAGAGAGAGACAGAGACAGAGAGCAAGCAGGGAAGGGGCAGAGGGAGAAGGAGACACGGAATCTGAAGCAGGCTCCAGGCTCTGAGCTCTCAGGACAGAGCCCGACGTGGGGCCCGAACTCACAGACCGCGAGATCACGACCTGAGGTGTAGTCGGCTGCCCAAACAACTGAGCCACCCAGGTGCCCCAATTTGTATGGTTTCTAATCCGTTCAAAAGTTATCTCCCTTCAGCCTTCTAACAACCTTAGGAAATAGGAAGGGAAAGTTCGATTTTACCACTAGAGAAACTGCAGAGAGAGGTTTCCTTTGGAGAGTTTGCTGTTGCTACTCATGACTTAGAGGATGTTGTAGCTACTCAGGTGGCGCTGTGTGTGTGTAAGGGGCTCAGTCCAGTTCCCTACTTCAGAATTTCCTTAAGGTGTAATATATATGAAACATTTTGTCTTTTAGGTAAGAAATGTTTTCAACATGACAGCAAAAGAGGGAAGAAAGAGATCAGTCCGTGTCCTGGTCGCTGTGGGGAATGGCAGAGGAGCCGCAGGTGACCGGGGTGTGATGTGCATGGTGCTGGAGGTGGGGGCAGAGGACAGGTGTGGCCTGGGCTCAGCCCTTGAGTCTGCGGGTTCTTGCCAGTGCCCAGCCCCTTTGTACAGATTAAGCCTTTTAAGTGGTTTGGGCTCATATACCTTGTGGTAAACACATAAAATTCCTTGGAGGGAAAAGGAACAGAAGTTCCTCTATCTGCCTTTTTCTATGAGAACAATGGATATTTTAAAAGGCTTAAGATACTGTTGTCTTATGTATAATGAAAAATTAGGGAGGGAAAGCCACTAAATGTTCAATAGTAGGGGCGTAGTTACGAAAGGAGTATATCCAGGGCGCCTGGGTAACTTAGTTTAAGTGTCTGACTCTTGATTTCAGTTCAGGTCATGACCTCACAGTCCTGAGATTGAACCCCATAGGCCCTGTGCTGGGCATAGAACCTGCTTAAAATTCTCTCTCTCTCTCTCTCTCTCTCTCTCTCTCTCTCTCTCTCTGTCTTTCTCTCTTTGTCTTTCTCTCTCTCTCTCCCCCTTTCCCTCCCTCCCTTCTTCTCCCTCTCCCTCTGCCACCCCTCTCCTGTGTGCATGTGAGCACTCTTTCTCTAAAAAAAAAAAAAAAAAGTATAGCCACACATTGTAATATGCTGTAGCCATTAAAGAATATATTAGAAAATTATTTATGAAATAATGCTAATTAAAAATAAACAAAAAAACTTCATATAAGACTGTATAATACAATCCCAATTTTTTGTTTTTTTTTTTTAATATAAAGTATGTTTATATGCAAAGACTAGAAGGATATACACTGAAATGGTTAATAATGTTTAATCTGTAGGTTTGCCAGTCATTTAAACTTTCTTCTTTATACTTCTCTGTAAAATTTCCCCAGTGAACATCTGGTTTTGAAATGTATACACGAACGTGTACAGGAAAGAAAATTGGAAAACTGCCTACTGACACTTTTTGTCTTTAAGTTTATTTATTTTGAGAGAGAGAGAGTGCACAAGACGGAAAGGAGCAGAGAGAGAGAGGGAGAGAATCCCCAAGTAGGCTCTGTGCTGTCAGCGTAGAGCCCCACACGAGGCTTGGACTCACAAACTGGGAGATCATGATCTGAGCTGAAATCAAGAGTCAGACGCTCAACTGACTGAGAAACCCAGGCGCCCTGCTTTATATTACTTTCTTATATATAATTTAAAAATAAAATACATTCTTCAAAATAAAGAATTAATGTGATAGCAAATAATGGCAGCATTTCCATTAATTTGTGATAAATTTCATTTTATAGGGTTAAGCATTCACAAACGTAAGAATTGTTGATTTTATTTCCTGGTTAATTGAAATTTGAATTGCATTTGTAAGTTCCAGCGAAGTCATGGTTTTTCTCTATAGCAGTGTATATTTTTCCCCAACCTTTCTGGTTATTTTAATCTATTTTTAAAAATGTTCAAAACCATTTATCTTATTAGTTTAGAGCATGATTAGTTTTTGTTTAAGTATATTTCGTTTTATCTAGAGACTTACAAAAAGTAATGTTATACACCTAACCTTGGATTTCATAGATACTTTCAAATGTAATCTTTCCAAAATGCCCCAAAACAGATAGGCACATCTCAGTAGCCTCATGTTTTATGCTTTGTTTTGGATAGCAGGTTTTCTGTGGGCAGAAGACAAATGAAATGCTACGAAATATTGTAGGAACTGAAACTTAAAATGTAGTGAAAGACAGTATGTGCCAAATTTATGCCCCTTTTTTTATTTGTCATTTTTCTTTTTTAAGGTTTTGCCATTGGGAAAGCCACTGAACGAGCAGATGCTTTCAGAAAAGTACGTACATTTTTCTTTTGTTGATACTAAAAGTTCGGTGTGCTAGGTACCATTAGAACCACACACACACAAAATAATAAAAATAAGAACCCTCCCCGGAGGCTTACTGTCAACAGTTACTTAACTCATACATAGCCTAAGCAGTACCTGTTTTCTTTTGCGTCATTTTTAGCAGACTTGTGATTGCTTCCCAAAAGTATGAGACAGCTGGGAAGACTTGAACTCTGACAGAATGTTCGAAGATACTAAGGAATTATTGTTAATGTTTTTTAGATATGATAGTGGTACTGTGCTTATAAGGTTTTTTTGTTTTGTTTTTTAATTTTTTTAACGTTTATTTATTTTTGAGACAGAGAGAGACAGAGCATGAACGGGGGAGGGTCAGAGAGAGGGAGACACAGAATCCGAAACAGGCTCCAGGCCCTGAGCTGTCAGCACAGAGCCCGACGCGGGGCTTGAACCCACGGACCGTGAGATCATGACCTGAGCCGAAGTCGGCCGCTTAACCAACTGAGCCACCCAGGCGCCCCATAAGTTTTTTAAATTAAGTCTTTTTTTTTTTTAATTTTTTTTTTTTAACGTTTATTTATTTTTCAGACAGAGAGACACAGAGCATGAACAGGGGAGGGGCAGAGAGAGAGGGAGACACAGAATTGGAAGCAGGCTCCAGGCTCTGAGCCATCAGCCCAGAGCCCGACGTGGGGCTCGAACTCACGAACCGCGCGATCGTGACCTGAGGTGAAGTCGGACACCCAACCGACTGAGCCACCCAGGCACCCCTAAATTAAGTCTTTTTATAAGTATATGATGAAATGTTTAAGTTGGAAATTTTCGGTAATAAAATATTTTCTGCAAGCTATTTTTTAACATCTCCAAGAAAATGTAAATTCCAATAGTAGATTTAAGAATAGTGTTTTCCTTCTTTCTTTCAGGCAAAGAACAGAGCAGTACAATATTTACACTATGTAGAACGGTACGAAGACCATACAAGTGAGTGTTAATCATTTGTAGGATTACACTTGTTTCATTATATGTGACAATATATCTCTAAGGCCATCTTTGCGTTTCTCTGCTTGTTACCATGTTCTGGAACAAATAATTATATAAAATGCATAAACAAATTTTCTTCCCTAGTGATGAGTGAAATTAGAATCTTGTCACTCATCCTTGGCCAATGTGTGCTGGCTGCTTTGGTAGCATTAGTTCTGTGGTGGCATTTGCAAGGGCATTAAAGCTACACACCTAATCCTTATGCTTATGTTTTTATCCTCCAGTATTCCACGATATTTCTTTAACATTTAAAAGGACGCATATCAAGATGAAGAAAAAACCCAGAGGTAACCGAAAACACTCTTATAATTTGTTAAAGATAAAGCAGAGTAATTATCACAATTCCTTCCTGTCCTGTATTTTTGATCAGTTGTATTGAACTCATTTTGAAAATACCAAAATGGAAAGGCCTGAGTTTCATTTAAGAAGGCCGAGGCTCCCAGGGAAATAAAATATAGTCAGTGCACTCAGGCTCCTGTGAACACAGGCGTGTACCAGGGGTAATTCTAGGTGGGAAGAGCATACTCTGAGTAGGAAATAGTAACGGAATGAATCATTGGGTTTGGATAAGTGCGAGCATTCATTTCTCCTTGAGAATTCATCGATGCTGTTAGATGGCCTACTTACAACTTCTTCAGTTCCAGTCATTTATTCACATCATCAAATATTGATTGAACATCATCTGTGAGCTGGGTGCTATGCTAAGCTCTGGAAGCAGAGGTAGACTTTCTTCCTGTTGCAAGCAAGGAGGCAGAGTTCAGGGTCACAGAGCTGTGGCAGTCATGCCCAGTGGACTTTGGGTATAGAATTCTTGAGCACTTTGATTTTGTTTAGCTATGGTTGGTTCTACAGTAAAAATGATACTCTTGGTATATCTTTATTTTGTTTTCTTTTATTAAAATTTTTTTTTAACATTTATTTATTTTTGAGGGAGAGAGAGAGCATGAGCAGGGGAGGGGCAGAGAAAGAGAGGGAGACAGAATCTGAAGCAGGCTTCAGGCTCTGAGCTATGAGCACAGAGCCTGATGCGGGGCTTGAACTAACGAACCATGAGATCGTGACCTGAGCCAAAGTCGGACACTTACCTGACTGAGCCACCCAGGCACCTCTATCTTTATTTATTTATTATTTTTACAGTTTATTTATTTATTTATTTATTTATTTATTTATTTATTTATTTATTTATTTTGAGATAGAGAGAGAACAAGTAGGAGAGGGGCAGAGAGAGGGAGAGACAGAATCCCAAGCAGGCTTTGCGCCATCAGCCCAGACCTTGATTCAGGGCTCGAACTCAGAGACTGTGAGATCATGACCTGAGTTGAGATCAAGAGTCAGATGCTTAACCGACTGAGCCACCCAGGTGCGTGCCCCTCTAGGCATATCTTTAAAAGTTTGGATCAGGGGCGCCTGGGTGGCTCGGTCGGTTGAGTAACCGACTTCAGCTCAGGTCGTGATCTCACGGTTTGTGAGTTCGAGCCCCGCCTCTGGCTCTGTGCTGACACCTCAGAGCCTGGAGCCTGCATTGGATTCTGTGTCTCCCTCTCTCTCTGCCCCTTCCCTACTCATGCTCTGTCTCTCTCTGTCTCAGAAGTAAATAAACATTAAAAAAAAAATTAAAAAAAAAAGTTTTGATCAGAAAAAGAATAAGACACCTAAATTTTTCATGTCAAAGCTAGGACGTGGAAATCAATCTGGAGTAAAAAACATCAAATTCAGTACTAATTGTGCACCAAGAGAACCTGCCTATTTTTTTTTTTTTAATTTTTTTTTCAACATTTATTTATTTTTGGGACAGAGAGAGACAGAGCATGAACGGGGGAGGGGCAGAGAGAGAGGGAGACACAGAATCGGAAACAGGCTCCAGGCTCTGAGCTGTCAGCCCAGAGCCCGACGCGGGGCTCGAACTCACGGACCGCGAGATCATGACCTGGCTGAAGTCGGACGCTTAACCGACTGCGCCACCCAGGCGCCCCGAACCTGCCTATTTTTATGTGAACTTACCTTCTGCTTTAAAATCACAGTCATTCATATGCCTAATAAAAACCTTTATTTATTATTAGAAAAAGTATTAAATTGAACACTTAGACGTCAAGCTTATACTTGCACTATTCCTATGATAGCTACTACCCTGAGTGGCTATTGAGCACTTGAAATGTGGCTGCTGAGATCTGTGAAGTACAAAGGCTTAGTATGAAAAAAAAAAAGAATGTAAAATATCTCAAAATTATTGTATTGATTACATGTTGAAATGATAGTGTTTTGGATATATTAGGTTAATACAATATATTACTAAAAATAATTTTACCTTTTTTTTTGAAATGTATCAGTGAGAAAATTTGAAATTTCATGTATGGCTTGCATATATGGCTTATGTCCTATTTCTGTTGAACAGCGTTGGTTTAGATACATTTATATCCAAATGATTTTTGAAAGATAGCTACAGTTTTCATTAATTGCCGAAGTTACCTTTTTTATCTTCCCTGTCCCCTCAAGCTGTATCTTTCAGGTTTCTGTCTAGTTGAACACATTCCCTGTGCATTGAGGTTAAATATACATTTAGACAGCATAAATATACATTTATGTATATTTATATACATAATTTTTAAATACAAATTAAATATAAATTAAATATAATTTAATTATATTTATAATTAATTATAATTATTTTGTAAATTTTTTATAAATTATATATTTTTTATAAATTATAAATTTTTATAAATTACAAATTTTATAAATTATAAATTTTTATAAATTATTTTATAAATTTATAAAATATTTTATAAATATATTATATATTATAATTAATATAAAAATTAAATGTAAATACAAATTTATAAAACATAAATATACATTATAGACAGCATTTCCTAAACTATGTTCCTGTGCATCACTATTTCTATGAGCAGATACTAGTAAGTGTGAACTTCAGAAAGAGTGTCATGTGGGAAAATGATAAAGGAAAGTAAAAAAAAAAAAATGTTCGTACATCTTTGTGATTGTCACAGTCTTTTTTTTAAATTTTTTTTTTTTTAACGTTTATTTATTTTTGAGACAGAGAGAGACAGAGCATGAACGAGGGAGGGTCAGAGAGAGAGGGAGACACAGAATCTGAAACAGGCTCCAGGCTCTGAGCTGTCAGCACAGAGCCTGACGCGGGGCTCGAACTCATGGACCACGAGATCGTGACCCGAGCCGAAGTCGGCCACTTAACCGACTGAGCCACCCAGGCGCCCCTGATTGTTACAGTCTTTAATGCACTACTGTGCAATGTGAATCCCCCAGAGGGGGATAGAGAATGTAGCGTGTTCAAACTTATTTAGTCATGGGACACTTCTTCCTTGGCTGCAGCATGGTGTCTGATTCCTCACACAGCACTGCTAAACATTTCCTATCTTGCATCCGTGTTCATCAGGGAAATTGGTCTATAGTTCTCCTTTTTAGCGGGGTTTCTGTCTGGTTTTGGAATTAAGGTAATGCCGGCCTCATAGAAAGAGTCTGGAAGTTTTCCTTCCATTTTTATTTTTTTGAACAGCTTCAAGAGAATAGGTGTTAACTCTTCCTTAAATGTTTGGTAGAATTCCCCTGGAAAGCCATCTGGCCCTGGACTCTTGTATTTGGGAGATTTTTGATTACTAATTAGATTTTTTTACTGGTTATGGGTCTGTTCAAATTTTCTGTTTCTTCCTGTTTCAGCTTTGGTAGTGTATATGTTTCTAGGAGTTTGTCCATTTCTTCCAGATTGCCCATTTTATTGGTATATAATTGCTCATAATATTCTCTTATTATTGTTTTTATTTCTGCTGTGTTGGTTGTGATCTCTCCTCTTTCATTCTTGATTTTATTTATTTGGGTCCTTTCCTTTTTGATCCAACTGTCTAGTGGTTTATCAATTTTGTTAATTCTTCCAAAGGACCAGCTTCTGGTTTCATTGATTTCTGCTGTTTTTTTGGTTTCGATAGCATTAATTTCTGCTCCAATCTTTATTATTTCCTGTCTTCTGCTGGTAAGCATTTCCTATCTTAACACACACACACACACACACACACACACACACACACACACACACACTTTCATTAAACAAGTTTTTGACACAGTGTGTACCTGAGAGACTTCACAGTCAAAGTACATCCAAATAATTCCTACGGGACTATGACCACTATTATGTGGGTATTTGTATATGTACACAACTGGCTACCATTTGGGGAGGGCCGTGTATGGTCCAGGTGCTGTGCGGTATTCACACCTTCCCTTGGGAGCTCGCCATCAGCTCTGCCACGTAGGTGTGGAGGGCAAGGGAAGTTCTGTCCTAGGATCATTCAGTGAGCGGTAGCAGGTTAGAGTCTGCCTTCTAGGCCCTTCCAAGGATCTGCCTTGCATGGGCACCAGTCTGCAGGTGTGTGTGCATCTATACACATCTACGCGTGCATACATTTGTTCACACGTGGACGCATGTTCTATGTGTATAACTCCGCACACGGAAGAACAGACCACCCCGTTGTTGCCTGTCTTAGCTACCCTCTGAAGTCCCCGGTTCTTATGTGATCTGCCATAGCTATGGGGTCCACTTCAGTTGGCTCTTTCAAGTAGAAGGGATGGAACGTTAGTTGCTTGTATCCGAATATAGTTTTTACACACATATATTGACTTACCATTGAAAATTGGAAATTAGAGGGGCGCCTGGGTGGCTCAGTCGGTTGAGCATTCGACTTCAACTCAGGTCATGATCTCGTGGTTCATGAGTTCAAGCCCCGCAAAGGGCTGTGTGCTGACAGCTCAGCCTGGAGCCTGCTTCAGATTCTGTGTCCTTCTCTATCTACCCCTCTCCTGCTCATGCTCCGTCTGTCTCTCTCTCTCTCTCAAAAATAAACATTAAAAAAAATTGGAAATTAGAAAGACAGTAACATGTAATATCTAGAGTAGATCCTCTGCCTTAAAGCAGGGAGGCATGTGCTAAGTTTCATGTCTGGCTAATCAAAATGTGAGTCTAAATTTGGGGTGTCTTTCTCTCACTGCTGCCTGCATTTGCTGGCTATTGATTTAGGGTCTGGGGATACAGTAGAAACAAACAATATCCTAGCCTTCACAGAGCCCACATTCTAGTGAGGGGAAGCATCAGATAAACAAATTCCACTAAGTGCCTGAAAGCAGCAATTAAGATGCTGTGTTTTGTGGGGAGCAGGGGAAAGGGTGCATTACCAAAGCCAAGAGAGGAGTTTTTCCTGGAAGAGGAAATAGGTATCTCTGCTCAGGGCAAATGAGCAATTGAGGAGGGGGAGAATAGACATGTCCCTCTGTCCTTAGCCAACATGGGCGTGGGGGGCCTAGAACTTTCACACATTTCTGTTCATCTTTATAATATTCCTGTTTTTTTGCCCACATGTTTAAGAAATTTATATATATTGTTTTTTTAGTCTTTATAACATCTCATTTAAATCAGTGTCGTTATGGAAATTAAAGAAGCTGTCCAGGGAAGCGATGAAGTCATAATATGAACCAGGGCCTCCTAAGCCCAGAGCCCAAAGCTGTGTGAAGGCCAGCAGGGTGACTGCGTTTTTCCTTTTCTAGGCTACGGCCTCCGCTGCCATCGGGCCATCATCACCATCTGCCGGCTCATTGGCATTAAAGACATGTATGCCAAGGTCTCTGGGTCCGTCAACATGCTCAACCTCACACGAGGCCTCTTCCGTGGGCTCTCCCACCAGGTAACCCTTCCCTAGGCTCTGAAACAGAAGTTGTAGTTTGTATTTCATATTTGCATTTAGGCCATGATAGCCTGGGGCCACCAGGGGACTTGGGCATTCTTTGTTGCCTGTGGCTCCATCAGTTTAAAGTTAATCCAACTGGAGAATTAGTTCATGAAAATGACCCTTAAAAAATACTTCAGGGGTATTTTGAAGTTTCAAAATTTAGTATTTTTCAAAGCCAATAATTATAATCTGTGTTTTTTTACGAAAAGAATTTATGCTTGTTCTATAGCTCTAACAATATAGACATGTAAAGTAAAAAGAGGAAGGCTGTTTCCTAATTTAGTTCTTTCAATTGGGACTAGAGTGAAGCCTCTAGGGTACCTCTCCCCTCTAGAGTGCTGTCTTCAGTAGAAGCACAGGCGGTTTTCAAGTTACCTGCGTAGGTCGTTTAGACAGACACCTGCGTTAGTAGGAACCATGAATGTTAATATGCCAAGTTCTTTCTCTGCAGAGCTGAAAGCCCTGGGCTGCCACCCAGCCTGCCCACTCAGCCTGGGCTAGGCTTGCAATCACTCTACTCCCCAGTGAAGAGGCCCCTCCTCCTAGGTTGCTCTCTTATCTGCTCCAAGGGATGGTGTGTTCTTGAAGGGATGGACCTTAGCAGAGGGGAAGGGTCCTTAGCTAAGGGTAGACCTCAGCGGAGCTGGATGAGCAGAAAAGACAGCCAGGTTCAAGAGACTCCACTTGCTGACCTACTAAGGACTTTGACAGGTTTCCTGACACTTAAAAGTGTGATGGCCAGGGGTGCCTAGGTGGCTCAGTCAGTTAAGCGTCTGACGTCGGCTCAATTCATGATCTCATGGCTCGTGAATTTGAGCCCCATGTTGCGCTCTGTGCTGACAGCTCAGAGCCTGGAACCTGCTTTGAATTCTCTTGTCTTCCTCTCTCTCTGCCCCTCCCCCATTCGCTCTCTGTCTCTCTCTCAAAAATAAATGAACATTAAAAAAAAAAAAAGTCTGATGGCTAGGTTTAAATAAAGTGGTCCCTGGACTAATTATACATGCTCTGTTTAAAATAGGAAAGTTAATTAGAAGAAAAAGCTTTAGAGGTGCCTGGGTGGTTCAGTCAGTTGAGCATCCAACTCTTGACTTCAGCTTAGGTCATGATCCCAGGGTGTGGGATCAATCCCTGTGCTCTGCACTGAGCATGGAGCCTGCTTGGGATTCTCTCTCCTCTCTCTCTCTCTCTCTCTCTCTCTCTCTCTCTCCCTCTCCCTCTCTCCCTCTCTCCCTCTC
>NW_024412419.1:36311446-36346461 GCF_014898765.1 Herpailurus yagouaroundi
ACAGGTGTGTGTGTGTGTGTGTGTGTGTGTGTGTGTGTGTGTGTGTGTGTTGTTACTGTCTAAAATATGCTTCAAAAACACTTCTAGGAGGGTCTGGGTGGCTCAGTCGGTTAAGTATCTGACTTCAGCTCAGGTCATGATCTTGCGTTTTGTGTGTTTGAGCCCCACCTCCAGCTCTGTGCTGACAGCTCAGAGCCTGGAGCCTGCTTCAGATCCTCTGTCTGCTTCTCTCTCTGCCCCTCTCCTGCTCGAGTTCTGTCTCTCTCTCTCTCTCTCTCTCTCTCTCTCAAAAATGAATAAACATTAAAAAAAATTAAAAAATAAAAAGCACTTTCAAATTCAAACTGTTAGACGTTTAATTTTTTGATGTAGCTACAGTATTGGTTTTAGATAGGTCATATTTATGATCAAGTAGACTTGTTCTTTTATATAATATTTTTGTTTTAAGTTAGTACTTTGGATTTTCTGATATGATTACCAGGTATCATCTCTTCTAAGATGCTGTCAACTGTAAAATGTTGCATTATTTAATGTGCTATTCAAAAAGAAAAAGAATGTCACCAATTTAAGCAACATGCCATTGATTATAAGATCTGCCAATTTAAATTCTTTTGTTTTTATGAAGCAGCTCATCTTTTTTCTAATTTCAAACTTCTGTAGGATTAGAGAGAATAGTACAAGGTGGCCATAAAGTCTGGAAACAGGAGATTGGCATATCAGGTATTTTAATGTACTACCAATAAACTAACTGTATTTCCTTTTTCCAGACTTCTGTGGCTACTGTCCATGATGAGTCCCCTTGGCCCTCTTACCCAATGTCAGCAGTGAACAGCTCATGGCCAATCTTTGTGTCTCAGTACCACCCCCATGCAGCCCAGTCATTTTGAACCAGGCCTCAGACATCACTTTATGTCATTTGTAAATATTTCAGTATGTATCTCTAAAAGATAAGGATTAAAAAGTACCCGTTGGTACTATTATACCTAAAAAGTAACAGTACCACAGTATCTCGAGTTACCTAGGTAGTGTTCATAGAAATGTATCCATTTGTTATATTAAAAAGAAGTTTGTTACATAATTTGTTTTCCAGAAAAGGTCTGTAGATTGTAAGTTCTTGCCATGTCTTTTAAATCACTTCTAATCTATAGGTTTCCTTCTTCTTTTTTTCCTCGTGTGTGTGTGTGTATTTATTTTTATTTATATTATATTATATTTTATTATATTATATTATATTATATTATATTATATTATATTATATTATATTATATTTTTTAGGAAACTGGGTTGTTTGTCTTGTAGCTTCCCAGTCTGGTGCTGACTACATACCTATGGTCCTCAGTGCAGGTCTCACCCTGCATGTCCTGTAAAACGTTAGCTAGAGCTAGGGGCTTGATGAGATTCAAGTTCAGTTTTGGGCACAGCGTGACACATAATTGGGAGGGTTTGGAAGGCAAGAGACCAGAGGCCAACGCCCTTCCTCCAGTCCAGTTGGGAGTGGGGAGATGATGCCATGCACCCCAAATCACTGTGGTGTAGCCACAAAACACATTGCCCGGAATCGACTTTGAAATGGTAAGTCCCCCAAGTGGTACGTGGGAAGTTCCCGATCTTTAAGTTACAGATGTATCTCATAGACCTAACCTGGCGTTCTCAATTTGGTCTTGCCCAGGAAACCCACCAACAACTGGCTGATAAGAAGAGTCTCCATGTTGTGGAATTCCGGGAAGAATGTGGCCCTCTACCCATCGTGGTGGCCTCCCCCACGGGGGCCTTGAGAAAGGATCCGGAGCCGGAAGATGACGTTCCAGACATCCGACTGGACTGGGAAGAAGTGAGGGCGGCGCAGGGAATGAAGCGCTCGGTGTGGTCAAATTTAAAGAGAGGTGCTACGTGAGCTTCCCTCTGGCCTTGCACGGTTGCCACGTCTGGTACTGCCTGGCACCGAGAAGAGACTCAGCCCTTCCCATTTTGGAATGTCACTTGCTTTTTAAAGGAAAGGTCAACCTTCTTTATTTACAAATAATAAAGAACTACACCTTCAATTTATTGAGAACGTGGTATATACCAGTCACTGTGAGAGGAGCCGCGCGTACATATTTTAGTTCAAGACTGCTTTAAATATTCATTTAAACTAGCAAAAGCAGGGGGTACCTCGGTGGCTCAGTTGGTTAAGTTTCCCGCTTTGGCTCAGGTCATGATCTCGCGGTCCGTGAGTTCGAGCCCCGCGTCGGGCTCTGTGCTGACCACTCAGAGCCTGGAGCCTGTTTCAGATTCTGTGTCTCCCTCTCTCTCTGCCCCTCCCCTGTTCATGCTCTGTCTCTCCCTGTCTCAAAAATAAATAAAAATGTTAAAAAAAAAAAAATTAAAAAAAATAATAAAATAAACTAGCAAAAGCAAATGGACTAGGAAGACAGGGCTTATAGCCTGACCTAATAAAAAATAATATGCCAAATAATAATTGCTATAATAATTAAAGCTAATATATACTAACTTTGATTTGTCCAAAATGAGTGTTATTAACTTCATTTTACAGAGCAGTTAAGTACTTGACTAGAGTCACACAGCTAGAAAGTAGAGGAACATGGACAAACCCTGTTCTTTTTGACTCTAGAAATCCTCTTTTTAAACCTTTTTGTATGGCTGTTTTAGTAATCACTGTATCGGTGTTACGCTGTGCGAATGCCACTCCTCGCCAGTCTGCTGGTGTTGACGTTTAATCACTTGCAAGTGTAGAAACTTTCAATCCCTTACCTTCCCTTTCAATCCCTTACCTTCCCCTGTTTCTGTAATTGTGTTTAAATTTACTCCACCTACGTTTAGAACCATAGTATTCTATTTTCTGCTTTAACCATCAAACGTAATATGGAAAACTCAAGAAGAAAAAAAAAAGCCTATTGTATACCCATGTTTTAAAATTTTATTATTTTTTTAAAGTAAACTCTATTCCCAACATGGGGCTCTGACTCATGAACCCAAGATCAAGAGTTACATGCTCTATTGACTTGAGCCACCCAGGAGACCCTTCCCAAATTTTTATTCTTTCAGTTGTTTCTTCTTTTTTTATTTTTTATTTTAGACACAGAGAAAGCATGAACAGGGGAAGTGGGGGGAGAGAGAGAGAGAGGGAGGGAGGGAAAGAATCTCAAGCAGGTTTCATGCTCAACACTCAGCACCCTGGGTGGGGTGGACTCTACCCCAGGACCCTGGGATCATGACCTGCTCTGCAATCCAGAGTTGGGCGCTTAAACAATTGAGCCACACCCAGGCGCTCCTCGATTGTTTTTTTTTCTTCTTTCCTGAAATTCCAAGAGTCTTTCTGTTACCACTCTGAGGAGGGCAACACCCAGTTCTCCTGTGAATCCCCTTTACTGCCTTAGTCAAACACTTCTGACGCCAGACGTGGGGTTTTCCTTCCCCAGGCAATTCAGGTGTCCTGCAATTTAACACACTCCTGATATGCTTTACCTGAAGATGGGGTCAGAGCTCACAGGTTAGGGGCTCAGGCCCACAAGGCTGCCCTCACCCTACTTTAGATGCCAGTTGCAAGTCAGGTTGTCACCTGTGTTTCTGAGTGATCAGCTATAAATCAAGTTCCTACGATACTGTCACTGAGTGATTAATTTGCTCGAGCAGCTCACAGAACTCAGGAAAAGTTTCCTTACTGTTTACCAGTTTATTGTAAAAGGATATGATAACTGGTGCAGCCACTCTGGAAAACGGTGTGGAGGTTCCACAAAAAGTTAAAGTAGAACTACCCTACGACCCAGCAATTGCACTAGTAGGTATTTATCTAAAGGATACAGGTGTGCTGTTTCGAAGGGCACATGCACCCCCATGTTTATAGCAGCGCTATTGACAATGGCCGAAGTATGGAAAGAGCCCAAATGTCTATCGATGGATGAATGGACAAAGAAGATGTGGTATATATATACAATGGAGGATTACTTGGCCTTCAAAAAGAATGAAGTCTTGGGGCACCTGGGTGGCTCAGTCGGTTAAGCGTCCGACTTCAGCTCAGGTCATGATCTCACAGTTTGTGAGTTTGAGCCCCACATCGGGCTCTGTGCTGACGACTCAGAGCCGGGAGCCTGCTTCGGATTCTGTGTCTCCCTCTCTCTCTGCCCCTCCACAGCTCATGCTCTCTCTCTCTCTCTCTCTCTCTCTCTCTCTTTCTTTCTTTCAAAAATAAATAAACATTAAACATTTTTTTAAAAAATGAAATCTTGCCAGGCAACAACATGGATGGAACTAGAGTGTATTATGCTAAAGGAAATTAGAGACTGACAATTATCATACGACTTCACTCATGGAATTTAAGGTGCAAAACAGATGAACATAAGGGAAGGGAAGCAAAAATAATAGAAAAATAGGGACGGGAACAAAACATAAGAGACCTTTAAATATAGGGAGCAAACTGAGGGTTGCTGGAGGGGTGGGGGGTGGGGGGATGGGCTAAATGGGCAAGGGGCATTAGGGAGGACACTTGATGGGATGAGCTCTGGGTGTGATATGTAGGGGATGAATCACTGGATTCTACTGAAATCATTGCACTATATGCTAACTAACATGGGTGTAAATTAAAAAAAAAAAAAAAAGGATATGATAAAAGATCCAAATGAATGTGCAGATGGAAGAAATGCCTGGGCACGAAACGTGGGAAGGGGCGTGTCATTCTTAGCACCTCCATGTGTTCACCAACCCAGAAGCTCCCAGAAACCTGTACTTTTGGGATTTTTATGGCATCTCTATCACATAGGGATGATGGATCATGAACTCCATTTCCAGCCCCTCTTCCCTCTTTGGAGAATGAAAGGTGGGACTGAAAATCCCAAGCTTCTAATCGTGACGTGGTCTTTTTGGTGGCCAGGCCCCATGCAGGAGCCCACCAAGAGTCACCTCATTAGAATAAAAGACACTTTAAAAAAAAACAAACTTTTTAAAAATATTTATTTATTATTGAGAAGCAGAGAGAGACAAAATGCACAAGCATGGGAGGGGCCAAGAGCTGGGGAGACATAGAATCCAAAGCAGGTTCCAGGATCTGAGCTGAGCTGTCAGCACAGAGCCTGATGCGGGGCTCAAACTCACAAACCAAGAGATCATGACCTGAGCTGAAGTCAGACACTTAACCGACTGAGCCACCCAGGTGCCCCTACCCTCACCTAGGTAATTCCAAGGGATTTAGGAACTGTCAGCAACGGGAGTCAAAGACCAACTATTAGCACAAAAGATACTGCTTATCACTTAAGCTATTACAATGGTTTTAGGATCTCTGTGCCAGGAACTGGGAGCAGAGAGCAATACGGATTTTTTGTTTTTGTTTTTGTTTTTTCTATTTTCTACTATATATCTGCCTGCTTTCTACAATCAATCAATCAATCAATCAATCATCTCACACATTTCCTTCCTGCTTCAAGAACTTCCTTTAACTAACAAATTCTCTTAGTTTTCCTTCAGTGAGAGTGTCTTTATTTTTCTTTCATTCCTAAAGAGTAGTTTCACCAGATAGAGAATTCCAGGCTTGTTAACCAAACCCAAACTTGTCTGTGCACCCCAACGCACAGTGAGCCAATGTCTGAGACACTGGTTTTGAAGCAAAGAAAGCTTTATGATCCGAAGGCAGCCCGACAAGAAGGCAGGGGATCATTTCCAAAGCTGCCTTGCCCTGTTGAGCCCAGGGGCAGCTTACATACACAGGAGAGGAGGGTTAGGGGTTTCTTGAAACCTTGAGGGAGGGGACTTGAAACAATGCGGAGATGAGCCTTCCTCCCCACGATGAGGGGCTATTGGGACCTGGTAAGATCAGATACATCAAGACAAATGTTGCCATCCCGTCCCCATTAGGTTTCTACAATCAGTGGGTAAACAGGGAGTAGGAGAGGAAAGGGCAAAGTTAATTAGGTAGAGAACAAGACAGAATGTGGAGCGAAGTTAATAATACAGTGAAGACAACGATAGCTCTGCTGATGCTTTCGGGGTAGATCCAGGAACCAGGTGTCGGACTCAGGCCGAAGTTACTGACTTTAAGCATTTGACAAATGTACCACTTCCTGCTGGCCTCCATGGTTTCTGATGACAATGTGCTGTAATTTGAATTGCTTTCCCTTATAGACAAGATACTGTTTTCTCTCTGAGCTTTTAAGAACTTTTCTTTGTCTTTAATTTTCTGAAGTCCGATTATGATGTGTCTTAGTATAGATTTCTTTCAGTTTATTTTATTTGGGGTTTGCTCACCTTGAGTCTGTAGGTTTACCTGTCTTTTTGCCAAGCTTGGAAAATTTTCTCCCATACTTTGTTTATTAAATTTTCTCTACAACCCAGCAGTCGCACTACTAGGTATTTACCCAAAGAGTACAAAAATACTGATTCGAAGGGGTTCACGCACCCGATGTTCTTAGCAGCATTATCAACAATAGCCAAATTATGGAAAGAGCCTAAATGTCCCATTGTCTGATGAATGGATAAAGAGGATGTGGTATGTGTGTGTGTGTGTGTGTGTGTATATATATATATATATATATATATATTCAGTGGAATATTATTTGGCCATCAAAAAGAATGAAAATTTGGCATTTGCAATGAAGTCGATGGAACTAGAGAGTATTATGCTAAGTGGAGTCAGTCAGAGAAAGACAAATACCATATAATATCACTCATCTGTGGAATTTAAGAAACAAAATAGATGAACCTCTGGGAAGGGGGGGAAAAAGAGAGAGGGAAACAAACCATAAGAAACTCATAATGATAGGGGACAAACTGAGGGTTGATGGAGGGAGGGAGGTGTGGGATGGGCTAAATGAGCAGTGGGCATTAAGGAGGGTTTGTTGTGATGAACCCTGGGTATTTTATGTCAGTGATGAATCACTCAATTCTACTCCTGAGACCATTATTATATGTTAACTGATCAGAATGCAAATAAAAAATTGAAAAAGAAAAGAAATGCCTACTAACAGTTTAGCAGATTTTAGTTTACTCATAGAGTTATGCAACTATTACCACAATCAATTTGAGAACTTTTATCACCCCAATAAGATACTCTATACCCATTCGCAGTACCTTCTCATTACCCGCTCTTTCAGGCTTGTGGCATCCAACAGTCTACTCTCTATGGATTTGCCAATCCTGGACATTTCACATAGGTGGAGTCACAAATCTGTGGTCTTTTGTGACGGGGGTTTTTGAATTAGCATAACGTTGTCAAGATTCATGTAGTAGCTCTTTTGAATAATGCTGCTATGCACATTTTTAAAAAGATTTTATTTTATTTTATTTTTTTTTAAGTTTTTTTTTTTCAACGTTTATTTATTTTTGGGACAGAGAGAGACAGAGCATGAACGGGGGAGGGGCAGAGAGAGAGGGAGACACAGAATCGGAAACAGGCTTCAGGCTCTGAGCCATCAGCCCAGAGCCTGACGCGGGGCTCGAACTCACGGACCGCGAGATCGTGACCTGGCTGAAGTCGGACGCTTAACCGACTGCGCCACCCAGGCGCCCCAAAAGATTTTATTTTTAAGTAATTTCTGCATCCAACGTGGGACTCAAACTTATAACCCAGAGATCAAGAGTCGCGTGCTGTTCCATCTGAGGCCAGCCAGGCCCCCCTGCTATGGACATTTTTGTACAGGCTTTCGTGTGGACCAGTGTTTTCTTTGGGGTATATACCTAGGAGTGGAGTTGCTGGGTCATGCCATAATTCTATGCTTCACTCTTTGTGGAACTGCTAAACTGTCTTCCACAGCAGCCGCACCATTTTACGTTCCCACCAGTGATGTATGAGGGTTTTTCTACATCTTTGTCAATATTTTTTTCCGTCTTTTGGTGGTAGTTACCTTAGTAGGTATGAAACTGTGTCTCATTGTGGTTTTGATTTGCATTTCCCTAGTGGTTCATGATGTTGAATGGCTTTTCATGAGCTTATTGGCCATTTGTTTACATTCTTTGGAGAAATGTCTACCCATTTCTTTTGGGCATTTGAAAAATTGGGTTGGGGCGCTTGGATGGCTCTGTTGGTTGAGTGCCCAGCTCTTGATCTCAGGTCATGATCTCATGATCTCAGGTCATGATCTCAGCTCAGGTCATGATCTCATGGTTGTGAGATCGAGCCCTGTGAGAGGCTCTGAGCTGGTGTGGAGCCTGCTTAAGATTCTCTCTCTCCCTCTGCCCCTTCCCCAATCACTTGCACTCTCTCTCCTCCTTTCTCTCTCGCTCGTGTGCTCTCTCTCGCTCGTGTGCTCTCTCTCTCTCTCTCAAAAAAAAATTGGGTTATTTGTGATTTTATTGAGTGTAGTAGTTCTTTATAGATCTATCCCCCATCAGATATGTGACTTGCAAAAAGTGTCTCCCGTTCTGTGGGTTGTATTATTATTTTCTTATTTTTTTTGAATATTTTTTTCAACTTCACCCACATCCTACGGAGACACTGATGACACAAATGTTAGATCTTTGGTTATAGTCCTACATATCTCTGAGGCTCTGTTTATTTTTTTCTAGTCTGCTTACTCTCTGTTGTTCAGTTTGGGTAATTTCTATTCTTTAAGTGCAAACCAACAATAATAGGAGAGGGTAGGGAGGTGTGGGAGGGAAGGGTGACAAAGGGACATAAGGAAAGTTTCGGGGGTAATAGATATGATTGTTAGTTTGGTAGCGGTGATGATTTCGTAGTGGTTTCGTGTACGTATGTCCAAAGTTACCAAAGTTTTGGTAAGTTTAAAACGTATGTGGTTACGTTATTCACACCTCGCTGAAACTATTAAAAAATTATGCTTACAACCACCAGGGGGCAGAGAGAACTCCTCCAAGTAGTCCACGTTCTGTTAATTGAATGAGCGCCTCCAACAATGTAGACATGGATGATTCTAGTAGCAACCCATCTCTGTCCTCTCAAGGAAATATTTTGTAGTTAGAAATGCTTGCTTACCACATAGATACATCATTCCAATCTGCAATGCTAGAGGTGAGATCCCTAGGGGATGGGGGGTATAAACACCTACTAGCAACACGATTCAAGTTAAGCTTTCAGCTTTATGCTATAAATACTCTCTTGAAAGAGTCACATTTGCTGCTCTACCTCTCATGAGGATATTCAGATTTCTTTCAGCTGCAGATCCCTGCATTCAGACTAAGGCTCACATAGGCCAAAGTGTAAGTCGGGGTTGGGGGGCAGCTGCAGGAAGCACAAGGGATCTGGGGACGATAGCCCTTAACCTAAGGTTCATCTTTGGCAATGGTGATTCCTTGAAAAGAAAGCTGCCCCCTTCCCCTTCCAGGTGTGGGCACCTGGGTGTCCGTGCCCACACAGCAGGGCCGCATTTTTTTTTTTTTTTTTGGTCTCATCATATCCCTGGAAATCAATTCAATTCATGTCTAGTAAACATAAACTGGGAGATTCTTTCTCTCTCTTTGTCTCCCTCTCTGTCTATTTTTAAATGTTTATTTATTTCTGAGAGAGAACGCAAGCAGAGGAGGGGCAGAGAGAGAGGGACAGAGGATCGGAAGCGGGCTCTGCCCCGACAGCCTGACGCAGGGCTCGAACTCACGAACCGTGAGATCATGACCTGAGCCGAAGTCTGACGCTTAACTGACTGAGCCACCCAGGTGCCCCAGGAGAGCATTTTTATGAAAACATTTCGCAAGCCATCATTTGAAGTGATCACTGTTAATTTATATGGAAACAATTTTGAGCATGCCCATACCCCCAAAATAACTTCTTCTCGGCTATTCTGATACCTTAAGACAGATCTTGCTAATGTATGCACACAATAAATCGAGGTAAAGTACAGATTCAAAGCTCCGGCCGCTGGATGTGCAGGTGCTGAGCGTAGTTCCGGGGAGAGGAGCTTGGTGGCGCCACTCTAGCCCCGGGCACACACTGCCTCCAGGAGGGCGGGCTGAAAAACAAACACTGAATGCTCTTTGTGCCCTTTGCCTTTTTCATAAAAGCAAAATCCTCTTTGGGTTTCTTAGAGTTGACGGAAATAGGTACTGATGTATGTCTTTGGTAAAAGCGAAGCGGCCTAATGCAAACTTTCAAAAAGTGGGTACACCTGTCTTGATTGGCAAGGGCAAGAACAAAAGGACCCCTAAAGTTTCCTTGAGAAGGTAGAGGTGCTTATTTCTCAGAATTTACTCGGGACCAAATAGAATTCCCCAGCTGGGGTGAATGGGGGGTTTGGGGAAAGTGCTGGAAGGACAGGAGGTTTCAAGACAGTTCAGGAAAATGAAGGCTTTTAATACCCCACCCCCCCCACCCCCACCAGATGTCTTGTGTGTTCTCAAGATGGTGGCATTGTCAGGGCTTTTGTGCCCTTGAGATTCACAGGAACGAAGTCTGATGTCCTCTCAGTAGGAAGCCATGTAGGAGTTTCAGTGACCATCTGATTTAAGGCTGCGAGTGAGTCAGACACACTAGGTCACCCCAGATTTATAACTTTTCCCACGTTAGGAAGGGCCATGAGGTTGGTTAGGTAATGAGAGTTTATTCTTGGTGCCTTTGTGGGTCTTATAGAAGCTTTTGAGACCGTTAATACATAGACTCTTCCACTCAAAGTTGGAAAGGCTGAGAAATCCCCTAAGAGTCAGTCTGAAATGGGGGAGGGAAAGGAGAAGGAGTCCACTTGGATGGCAGCCATAGTGCCCTCCCCCTCACCCCTACTACTGTTCTGTAGTCAAATGAACCACTCCATCCCTGGGTCCTGAATCTCCTTTCTAACGGAGCCCTCACTGTCACAGACTGGGATGACTCAAGTCCTGGAGAACACCCGGGCCAGCTGGTCACCCAAGTGGGGCGGGGGTGGCTGGTGACCGCCTGCCCAGTGGACAGAGCAGCAACCTCCCAGCTGCTGTGAACTCAAAGGATACTGCTCGCTCCAGGGGGCCTCTCCCCCAGGACTTCCCAGCCTTTCCGTGGATGGAGATCCCTACCTAAAATTAAAAAAATAAAAAATAACGGGCACCTGGGTGGCTCAGTCAGTTGAGCATCTGACTCTTGATTTTGGCTCAGGTCATGATCTCATGGTTTGTGGGTGTGAGCCCTCTTGGGATTCTCTCTCTCTCTGCCCCTTCCCTGCCCCCGCTCATGTGTTCTCTCTCTCTCTCTCTCAAAATAAATAATAAATAAACTTAAAAAAATAAAAAATAAAAATCACAAATTGGCCCCCTACCCAAGACACATAAAATAGTAGGTGTACTTCTAGTAACTGTTGGTAGAGAAAAGTAAAACCTCGAAAAGGTTGCTCTGAGTTCAGCAGTGTTTTTACATCATGTTGTATTGTAGGTATCACAAACACGTCTACACATACCTGAAAAATAGCACTAAAGAGTATATAGGTGTATCACACAAGGGCACGCAGGTACAGTCTCCAGGTCCTTCCGGGACCACAGGTTTATGAAATCAGAGTCCCTCCATTTCCCAGAGAGAGCTGGATTCAGCAATGTGCACAAAGACACACACACTCCTGCTTCACTTTGGCTAGAACTGGCACTAGAAGGTCTGTGTTATCCACATGATCTCTAAGACCCTCCAGGAACTCCTAGATCTCAATGGTGATGAGGCTGAGGCCAGGACCTTCCACTGTCTTCCTACTCAGTAGTTTCCTAACCTGACTGTCTTTATGAAGCTTCTAAACAGCTTCTTTAAAAAAAAAACAAACAAAACCAGATTGCTGGGGCACACGGGGGGTTCAGTCGGTTGGTCATCTGACTTCGGCTCAGGTTATGGTTTGAGGGTTCATGAGTTCGAGCCCCGAGTCGGGCTCTCCACTCTCAGCACAGAGCCTGTTTCCATCCTGGGGCAACTGGATCAGAATCTCCAGGGCTTGGACCCTGGGTTGTATTTTTTTTGAAGCTCCCCAAGTCTATGCAGGACATGAAAAGAAAACCGTGTCAATCTCACATATGTATCCACCAACCAAAATTCTGAATAAATTATGGCATATATAAAGAACATTATACCATTACTATGTTGTGCCCTGCCGAAATGAGGAATTATTCCCTTTGCTGGGTGAATCTTTACTTTGATTCCTTTGATCTCAAGGAGATGAATGAACTTTCTTTTTTTTCCTTTTTTTTTTCCTTTTTTTTTTAAAAGCTGACTCTTTATTTAAAAAAAATTTTTTTTAACGTTTATTTATTTTTGAGACAGAGAGAGAGACAGAGCATGAACGGGGAGGGGCAGAGAGAGAGGGAGACACAGAATCGGAAGCAGGCTCCAGGCTCTGAGCCGTCAGCCCAGAGCCCGACGCGGGGCTCGAACTCACGGACTGCGAGATCGTGACCTGAGCTGAAGTCGGACGCTTAACCAACTGAGCCACCCAGGCGCTCCTGAATGAACTTTCAAGACACCAAGAGATGGAGACCAGCTGAAGTGTGCTTATCCCTAGCCATTTTTCTATCCAGAGTACAATTTCTCCTGAGCCTGAATGTCCTGGACCCTGGAGCTGGTCACTCACTCCTACAGGTGGGCACAGCCAGTCACTGAGGGCATGAGCAGGGGTGTGCGGGGGTGTTCTAAATGGCTGCTTATATCCCTTAAAGCAGAAATCACAGGTCTGGATCATAGCCTGGCTTGGTTCCATCCTCCTTTGGGACCTGAAGGTGCAACTTTTCACTGAACGCTAAGCAAGCCCATCTCCCAAAACTGGTCCGACAAGGAAAATATGCAGATCTACACGATGTTGCTCCCTGAGACTACCTTCCAGTAAGGGGGCGAACAGATATTGGTGAAACTTGCCTGAGAACGTGGGCCCTGGTTTGTTCTCTCTGTCTACTCTCCTGAAAAGAAGAAATGATCACATGGTCGGGTTAAGGTGTCCAGAAGGCTGCGAGAACAGTGGCTCCAGACTTAGCTCAATAATAGTCATACCTGTGTAATTTAGTAGAATAACAGCCTAAAAGGGGAAAACCTTGTGATGTCTCCGAGAGAGGCCAAGGAAACCGATCAAAGTCACACTGACTCTTGATAAAAATCTCTCGCAAACGGGAAGCAGAAGGGAACTTCCTTAATGTGATAAGTAGTACTGACAAGAATAAACCTGGAACTTAATGGTGAAAACTTAGAAACGTTCCTTCCATTCAAAGATGGGACGGAACTTCCGTGCCTGCTCCTTTACCATTCAGTTCTGTCCTGGAAGTTGACCCACCATAGCAAGACGAGAGAAGGCACAGGAAGGAACAAAACGGTCTTCATTTACAGGGGACACGATTGTCCATCTACGTTATCCAAGAGGATCAGTGGATGGACATTTAGAGCAAATGCAAGTGAGGCTCGGGGTGGCCAGATACAGGCAACCCCATAGGAGATTGTTAGGTGGCCAGTGCCCCAGAACAGCCAGTCAGTAAAAGCAACATCAGAGAGATTCCAGCCATGATAGCGACACAAGTTATAAAGAACACAGGAACCCATAGAACAGAAAATACGCAAGATTTTAAAGAGGAAAACAAATCTCTACTGAAGGACGTAAACGTGTTGATCAAATGGAGACACGTGGTGTTCATGGATGAGAAGATATGGTAGGCAGTTATGTGCCTGGATCTGGAATTTGGGGGAGAGGCAGGTGATAAATGGACTTGGGAGTCATTGGCCTGGGTCTGCGTATTGTTCCAAGAAAGAATATGCACATGGGGGTTCGAGAAGATGGCTCCAGTTGGAGTGTTGAAGGTCACCAAGACAGAGAAATAGGTGGGAGACCAGGTCAGTGTGAGGTCACTGAAGCTTGGGAAGGAAGCAGTGCCCAACAGGGAGGCCCAGGGGTAACAAATGCTGTTGAGAGGTCAGGGAAGATAAGGGTTGATTGGCGTCCGTTGTACTTGGTGAGGAGGAGTTAATTAGTGAGCTAGGAAGGAGCAGCTTTCTGTGGAGTGGTTGATCAGAAGCCAGATTGCAGTGGATTGGAAATAAAAACAAGTCCTTTGGGGGGTAAATATGGCAGATGAAACATACATATCTACTTAAGTGCTTTCTTGAAACTACACTCAAATGATAGTAAAGGTTGTTTTTAAAGTAAAAGCATAAACCTGGGGTGCCTGGGTGGCTCAGTCGGTTGAGCATCCGACTATGGCTCAGGTCATGAACTCGCAGATTGTGAGTTCAAGCCCCATGTCAGGCTCTGTGCTGACAGCTCACAGCCTGGAGCCTAGTTTGGATTCTGTGTCTCCCTCTCTCTCTCTCTCTGTTGCTTCCCTGCTTGCTTGCTCTCTCTCTCTGTCTCAAAAATAAATAAAGATTAAAAAAAAAAAAACTCAACGCACACCCCCCCCCCCACCCCACCCACGGGGGGGGGGGGCAACACCAAAATTTGAGAAGCTGGAAATCAGCTGCAACTGGTCTTTCAGACTTAAAAACACCCTGAATCCCGAGGAGGCAGTAGGGAAAGCCTAGAACCAACCCAGTCTATAACATAGAATCCTCAAAAGGCTCAGAACCTGTTGATGCCGTAGAACTCTAGAGGCTGAGCTGAAGAAGGAGTCTAAAATTAGAATGGCTGGAAGATCTGTTTAATAGGGGGAAGATTCCCCAGTTCTGTCCTCCACTCCTACAGCTAGGAGATTTCTCTGGAGAGAGGGAAACCAAGTCCTCTCTATGAGACCCCAACTCTGCCCAGCTCTGAGCTGGGGGACACCTGAGCCTGGACCAAGTGAGGAGGGGCAGGGGCATGCCATGGAACACTGATTGCTGGATGTCCCCCCTCTGGGTTCCCACGGGGCAGACCACCAGCCTAACCCCTTCGGGCTGGAGAGTGGAACAGTCTGCTCTCAGGAATCTGAGAGGCAAGAGGGAAGATTCACAGATAGTGGTATTAAAGATTCCTTTACTAAACAGCCCATCTGGATCAGCCTCTAGTGATGCTCCAGGAAAGCCCACCCTTGTACTCAGAACTGCCAAGCAGCTTTTAGAACCAGTTTTAAATATGAGCTCTACACTCAAAGAAAACTCCAGATTAATTCGACCAAATACTTAAAGAATAAAATAATGCCAATCCTACACAAATTCAGAACATGAAAAGAGAGGGAAAACTTCCCAACTCATTTTATGGGCCCAGTATTGCTCTAATATGAAAACCAGACAAATATATCACAAGACAAGAAAACTAAAGACCAATAACCCTTATGAACAAAGACACAAAAATATTCCGTAAAATATTACAAAGTTGAATCTAGTAATATGTATTTTTATATAGAACCATTTAAAAAACACCATGACCGAGTAGAGTTAATCCTAGAAAAGCAAAGTTGGTTTAACATTTGAAAATCAAGTGATGTAATCCACCATATTAACAGAATGAAGAAAATCCATACGATTATCTCAACAGATACAGAAGAAGCATTTGATAAAATTTGGCAAAAAAACTTTCATGATACAATCTCTCAGAAAATTAAAAATATAAGGAAATGTCTTCAACCTGATAAAGACCATCTGTGAAAAACCTGCAACAAATATCATATTTAATGGTGAAACACAGTGCTCGCTCTCTCTAAGACTAGAAACAAAACAAGAATGCCCACTCTTACCACAACTAATCAACATTGTGTTGGAGATCCTAGCTAGTGTCCTAGCTAGTGTAATAAGGCAAGAAAAATAAATAAAAGGCATCTAGATTGAAAAGGAAAAAGAAAAACCATATTTGCAGCTGATATGATTGTATAGATACAAAATCCTAAGGAATCTATGAAAAACTTCTAGAACTAATAAGTGTTTAGCAAGATCATACAAGATCAATACATAAAAATCAATATATTTTTATATATACCACCAAATATTTTAAACTTAAAATTAAACACTATCATTTGTAGTAACATTAAATATGAAGAAAATGATACTACCCAAAGCAATCTACATATTCAATGCAATCCCTATCAAAATAACACCAGCATTCTTCACAGAGCTAGAACAAATAATCCTAAAATTTGTATGGAACCAAAAAAGACTCTGAATAGCCAAAACAATCTTGAAAAAGAAAACCAAAGCAGGACGCATCACAATCCCAGACTTCAAACTATACTACAAAGCTGTAATCATCAAGACAGTATGGTACTGGCACAAGAACAGACACTCAGATCAATGGAACAGAACAGAGAACCCAAAAATGGACCCACAAACGTATGGCCAACTAATCTTTGACAAAGCAGGAAAGAATATCCAATGGAATCAAGAAAGTCTCTTCAGCAAGTGGTGCTGGGAAAACTGGACAGCGACATGCAGAGGAATGAACTTGGACCACTTTCTTATACCACACACAAAAATAAACTCAAAATGGATGAAGGACCTGAATGTGCGACAGGAAGCCATCAAAATCCTCAAGGAGAATGCAGGAAAAAACCTCTTTGATCTTGGCTGCAGCAACTTCTTACTGAACACATCTCCGGAGGCAAGGGAAACAAGCAAAAATGAACTACTGGGATCTCATCAAAATAAAAAGCTTCTGCACGGTGAAGGAAATAATCAGCCAAACTAAAAGGCAACCAACAGAATGGGAGAAGATATTTGCAAACGACATATCAGATAAAGGGTTAGTATCCAAAATCTATAAAGAACTTATCAAACTCAACACCCCCAAAACAAATAACCCAGTGAAGAAATGGGCCAAAGACATGAGCAGACACTTCTCCAAAGAAGACATCCAGATGGCCAACCGACACATGAAAAAATGCTCAACATCACTCATCATCAGGGAAATGCAAATCAAAAGGACAATGAGATATCACCTCACACCTGTCAGAATGGCTAACATTAACAACTCGGGCAACAACAGATGTTGGTGAGGATGCGGAGAAAGAGGGTCTCTTTTGCATTGTTGGTGGCAATGCAAGCTGATGCAGCCACCCTGGAAAACGGTATGGAGGTTCCTCAAAAAACTAAAAACAGAACTACCCTATGACCCAGGAATTGCACTACTAGGTATTTATCCAAGGGATACAGGTGTGCTGTTTCAAAGGGACATACGCACCCCAATGTCTATAGCAGCACTATCATCAATAGCCAAAGTATGGAGAGATCCCAAATGTCCATCGATGGATGAATGGATAAAGAAGATATGGTGTGTGTGTATATATATATATATATATATATATATATATATACACACACACACACAATGGGGTATTACTCCGCAATCAAAAAGAATGAAATCTTGCCATTTGCAACTTACGTGGATGGAACTGGAGGGTATTATGCTAAGTAAAATTAGTCAGAGAAAGACAAATATCATATAACTTCACTCATATGAGGACTTTAAGACACAGAACAGATGAACATAGGGAAGCAAAAATAATATAAAAACAGGGAGGGGGACAAAACATGAGAGACTCATAAATATGGAGAACAAACAGAGGGTTCCTGGAGGGGTTGTGCGAGGGGGATGGGCTAAATGGGTAAGGGGCACTAAGGAATCTACTCCTGAAATCATTGTTGCACTATATGCTAACTAATTTGGATGTAAATTAAAAAAAAAAAAAAAAGTGGATGTCAAAGGTTAAAAAAAAAGGAAGAAAATGAATAACACCGTGTGCAAGATACGTATCTAGAAAACAAAATGTCACCAAGAGACATTAAAGAGATTAAATAAATAGAAAGATGGGCCATGTTTGACGATTAAAAGACTCAGTGCTGTTAAGGTGACAGTTCTCCCCAAACTGAGCTATAGATTCAATGAAATTCCAATCATAGACCCATCAGGCTAATTTTTGCTGAAATTGACAAGAAAATTTGTATGAAAATGGGAAGGACATAGCAGAGACAAAACAATTTTGAAAAAGAAGGAAAAAAGGGGGTTTTCAATACTGATTTCAAGACTTATTATAAAGGTACAATGATAAAAACTGTGGTATCGGCAAAAGGGTAGACACCCGGACCAATGGTGCACAGAGAATCCAGAAATAAGACCACTAATATTGACAAAGCCTCCAAGGTAATCCAATGAGGAAAAAGATAGTTTTTTCAACATGCAGTGATGGGACCCTTGGATATTCCTATGGGAAAAAAACGGCTAAACACAAAAATTAACTCAAAATGGATCACAAACTTAAATATAACAGATAAATGAAATTTCTAGAAGGTAATATAGGAAAAAAATCTTCAGGGCCGTGGGTTAGACAAACACTAATGTGTCTGAGACACACAAAAAGCACAAATCATAAAAAGAAACATTGAGAAACCAGTCTTCATAAAATTAAAATCTGCTTTTCAAAAGACATGTTAGGAGCTGGGAGAAAATATTCACACTGCATACGTCTGACAAAGGTCTTGGGTCCAACTTGGCTCATGTATTCCTCTGAATATTATAGCTTCTTCTCATTAATTGTGGATCCCACGTTGCAAATTCATCTACTCACTAAAATTTATTTGTGACCCCAAATTCAATGCTTGTGGCGCTTTTTCTGTCACTTGTGACAAACAAACAAACAAACAAACAAACAAACAAAAAAACACAAACAAACAACTGAGTTTCTGGATGGGCACATTCTGCCTGGGGCTAAACAAGGTAACACCCTGCTTGGTGTTTCAACCCTCATACTGTAACCAAACGTCCTTTTTGTGGTCTGTGGCATGCCATGTGTTTTGCAGTTGTCTGCTTTTTGTTAGTGATTTTGCTTTTTAAAATGGTGCCATAGTGCTGGCTAGTACAAAAAACAAAAAACCAAAAAAAACTGTGATGTGCCTTATGGAGAAAATACCTGTGTTAGATAACTTTCATTCAGGAATAAATTATAATGCTGTTGGCTTTGAAGCCAGTCTTAAGGAATCAACAAAATATATAAAATAAAGTGTCTTTAAACAGAAACACACAGGGGCGCCTGGGTGGCGCAGTCGGTTAAGCGTCCAACTTCAGCCAGGTCACGATCTCGCGGTCCGTGAGTTCGAGCCCCGCGTCAGGCTCTGGGCTGATGGCTCGGAGCCTGGAGCCTGTTTCCGATTCTGTGTCTCCCTCTCTCTCTGCCCCTCCCCCGTTCATGCTCTGTCTCTCTCTGTCCCAAAAATAAATAAACGTTGAAAAAAAAAATAAACAGAAACACACATAAAAAAAGTTTATGTATTTGTCAGCTGATGAAAATGTTGTGACAATAGGCTCCTAGAACCTAATCCTTTATTTACGTAGGAGCAGTAGTTAAGTATTCGCTAAGTCAGTGTTTGTTGTGACTTTATAAAACATACCTACTGCAAATGAGAATCAAATATATATCTGATACACACACACACACACACACAGAGTGTGCCCAATAGAAAATGTGGAAAAGATTTCAACACACGCTTCACAAAAAAAGATATACAAATGGCCAATAAGCACATGAAATATTGTCTGACATCATTGGTTAGTAGGAAAATGCAGATTAAAAATCTCACCTACAAGAATGACTAAGATTTAAAAAGACATATCAAGTGTTGGTAGGATGAGGAGGCCTGGAGCTCTCATACATTTCTGTGGTTGTAAAATAGTACAACCATTTTGGAAACCAAAATGGTTTTCCTAGAAACCTAAATATTCACTGACCGCATGATCCAGGCTATCCAACAACGAGGTTTTTACCCAAGAATAAAGAAAACGTGTTCACGCAAAGACAAAGCTTTACTGATAATATCTCAAGCTGAACCAACCCAAACGTCCTTTGACAGATGAATCGATAAAGAAATTATGATATAGACATACAATGGGATACTAGAAAAAAAAAAACAACCATTAAGAGGAATGAATTGCTTCCAACTCAATAATATGGATGGATTTCATACACATCGTGCTGAGCAAAAGAAGCCAGGTATAAAAGAGTACACTCTGTAAGATTCTGTTGAGATGAAACTCGAGAAATGACAAATGTGATCCATAGAGACAGAAAGCAGATGAGCAGTTGCCTGGGGCTGAGGGGTGGGAGCGGTAGGGGTGGACTGAAAGAGGCCCGAGGGAACTTTGCTGGGGGATCAAAATGGTCTACATTTTGATTGTGGAGGCTGGGCGTGCATATCGGTCACATTCACCAAAATGTGTGCGTAAAATGGGTGCATTTTATTGTACCCAAATGATCCCTCGATAAAGTTGGTCAAATCACTTCACTTGTCTCTAAATGCACCCGGGGGCACCTCCTTCAGAAGTGTGGCTGTGAAGTGGAGAAGAGGAGGGTTGATGGACAGGTTTGGTTTAGTTTGGTTTCATTTGTGTTCTTAGTAGCTTGTAGTTTAGTTTCGCTTGTTTCTTTGTTCATCCGTTTCGGCTTCCTCTTGGTGTCGGTGGTGTCTTGGGGGAGGCAGATAGGTGAGCAGACCACGTGCTGAGGCAGAAGCCCCAGCAGGGAACAGAGCAGCCATGGAAGGTTAGAGGGGAGGAGCGCTGGGAGGAGGTGTGAGGTCCGGGAGTGTGGGACAGACTGGCCTTGGGCGGTGTATGTGTCCGGGAAGATGGAGGCAGGTTTGTAGAATAGAAGGGCGGACAGGAAGAAGGAGCCCGGGCAGGACAAGGCAATAGGGAAGTTCCTCTGATGGGCTTCTCTTTCTTTTCTTTATTGATTTATTGATTTATTTGGATGTTTATTTATTTTGAGAGAGAGGGAGAGAACCTGTGCGCACGTGCGAACAAGGAAGGGACAGAAAGAGGGAGAGAGAGCATCCCGAGCAGGTTCTGTGCCGTTGGCACAGAGCCTGACACGGGGGCTCAAAACTATGAATCGTGAGACGGTGACCTAGGCCGAAATCAAGAGTCGGAAGCTCAACCAACTGAGCCACCCAGGTGCCCCCTTTCTCTGCTCTTTAAATTTTTGGCAGTAGGAGGTGAGGTCACTCACTGTGCTGGAAAGGAGGGACAAATAGGGGTTTGAGGAAAGCTGTGAGGGTCACACTGTTTTGGGCTGTGGAGGGACCTCCATTGCTGGTGGAGGTCCTGCTGAGGTTGGAGGCAGGGAGAGTAGAGGCTGATGCACCAGCTTTGAGAGCCACAGAGTGTCCTCAGCACCCTGGGTAGGAGGACAGAAGAAAGAGAGCCGTTTCTCCTTGACCAGGGAGGAAGGAAGGGTCCCTGGTGCCCACCCCCTGGCCAGGTGGCCGGAGAGTGATCCAGCAGGGGACCTTGGTCCCCGTGCTGAAGTAGAGACCTGGAGGGAACCAAGGCCACATAGAAATCAGAACGCGCCAAACCCACATCTGTTCGTGTGGCCATGCCCAAGAAAGAAGGATCCCCTTACCCATCCTGTGCTGTGCGCCTCTCCCGGCCGCCTGACAGCTTGCAGACCCGGATGGCGTCTGCGGCCACGTCTGTTCTTTCTCTCAGCTGTCTGGGAAATAACTTATTGGGGCCTAAAGAGGACGGAGCGGCTTTGGCAAGTTGGGGCCTTCTTACTGCCCCTCAAGACGGGGGGGTTGGGTTGTGGTCCCACCCCAGCAGGAAGAACATTCTCATGGGTGGAAGAGTTTCGGGACGTGCAAGAGTGGGCTTGTGTGTGGGGCGCCTGGTGGCTCAGTTGGCTAAGCGTCCGACTCCGGCTCAGGTCACGATCTCACAGCCCGTGAGTTCGAGCCCCGAGTCAGGCTCTGGGCTGATGGCTCAGAGCCTGGAGCCTGCTTCCGATTCTGTGTCTCCCTCTCTCTCTGCCCCTCCCCCGTTCATGCTCTGTCTCTCTCTGTCTCAAAAATAAATAAACGTTAAAAAAAAAAATTAAAAAAAAAAAAAAAGAGTGGGCTTGTGTGTCTGAAACGGCACCATTAAAGCCTTCCTCTCCGATGCTTGCTAAAAGGCAAGCATCGTCTGGAACAGTAGCCCTTTTAAGCTCCAGGGATGAATGGCGGCAGCTGAGAACCTGTATCCAGCCAGGCCCAGGGGCTGCGGGACAGTGGGTGAGACGAGTGCTGGAGGGAGGCAGGGGGACGTCGGGGATGCATGAGTCCTTACAGTACTTCTGCGGGCATGGCTCCATCTTTGCCCGAGCTCCAGGTTGGCCTGCCCGGGTTCAAGGCTGGGCTCAGCCTGGGAGTTATTCCATCAGAGAGCCTGCCTCCTCATCTGCACGGTGGAAATGGTCATGACATCTACCTAGTAGATTGTTGTGAGGTGACAGCAAAGAACACGTGGGGCACCCAGTCCCACTGAGAATGCACTTCAGCCACTGGGGACCCACATATGGTAACCCAGGAGGGAACAAAGCTGAGCAGATGGCGAGGGGCAGGCGGGGTGGGACCCAACGATGACACATGGCAGTTTTCTCTATCTCCGTATCACCCCTCTCCCCGCCTCGACCTTCCTGCCTAGTGAGGCCGGAAACCACTGCCCCTTCCGTTACAGCAGGGGGCTCTGCCAGAGTGTGGGGGACACCCTGTGGGGCTACCCCCAAACGGTCAACATCGTTTGCTTGTTAGCAGCAGGAGCCAGGAAACCGTCTGACTCAGGTAAGTGGGGTGAAGGGCAGGGTGGCCCTAACAGAGCATCTGGCTGTCAAGGCCGGCTCACTGGGCACGCTGTCTCCGCATGCATTCTGGTTATTGTTTACACAAAGGAGGGCACAGGCCGAGACTGGCATCCTCAACCCCAGGTCTAGATGTGAGAGGTCCGTGGAAATATGCTGTCTGTCCACCTGCGGTTCCCTTGCTGGCCATCACTTCCTGGCCTGCATGGCAAGGATGAATCATAGGAGAGGCTCTTGGGGCCAATTCACTTCCTCCTTCCTCTGCCCCTTTTCCTCCTGGGAGCTGCATAGGGGCCCCCGGGCCTTCTGGCTTCATTCTATCCTCCTGGGGGGGGTGGGTACAGGTGAGTATCCGCAGAGAAACTGGTCAAGGCATCTTGTAGGCTTAAGGAGTGGAGGCTGGGCCGCGGAGAGCCAAGATACCCCAGAACAGGAGCCGGCTGCGTATGGGGACAGTGCACTGGAGGATGCCGCGTGCCAGCTAGGCAGGGTTCAGGCTGGTGGATGCCATCGTGACCACCATCACCACCACCATCGTCATCCCTGACATTCGTAGTACAATGTGTATAGACTGTGCCAGGTGCTTTGTGCACGATGTGTGGGGACAGCCACGCCCCTCACTCAGGGCACCGGTGGATGTGTGTCCTGTGAGATGCTCAAGAGTGTCATCGGTTATTTTTTTTTGACATTTATTGATTTATTTTGAGAGAGAGAAAAAGCGAGCATGTGTGCGTGAGCTGGGGGGGAAGGGCGGAGAGAAGGAGAGAGAGAATTTCAAGCAGGCTCTGTGCTCTTAGTGTAGAGCCCAGGGCAGGGCTCAATCCCACGAACCGTGAGATCAAGGATTGTCATTAGTTCTAACCCCAGAAACTAAAGGCCACGCACTCTCCTGGTACTGAGCCTGGGTATTTATCCTCACGCTCACAGGGATGGCTCTTCCCCCACCCCCTTGCCATGTCATCAGTGCCGTTGCTAGGTCAGCTCCTCTCTGTCCACATCAGGGCAAGTGGCAGGAAGCAGTGGGGTGTCTTAAAAGAACAGGGCATCACGCCCTTGAGGTCCAAACATATCGCACATGGCAGGATGCCCTCCTTTTTTTATGGCTGAGTAGTTCCCATTGTATCAATACACCACATTTCTTTATCCATTCATACATCAGTGGACACTTAGGTTGTTTCCAGGTCTTGGCTGTTGTAAATAATGCTGCTATGAAGAGGGTGGGGGGGGTGCAGATATCTTTTTGGGATAGTGACTTCCTTATGCTAAATGAAATCAATCAGAGAAACACAAATACTTTGTGATCTCACTTCTGCGTGGAATCTTAAAAAAAACCACAACAAGTGCATAAAAACAGACCAGAATTAGTGGTTGCCAGAGGTAGGGGTGGGGAGGGGTGGGAGAACTCGGTGACCGTGGTCAAAACAGTACAAACTTCCAGTTACAAGGTAAATAAGTTCGAGGATGTAATGCACACCATGTTGACTGTAGCTAACAACAGGGTTCTGTAGAGTTGAGAGTTGCTTAGAGAGTAAGGCTGACAAGATTTCAGCGCAAGGGTAAACAATTTGGAACCATATGAGATATTGGATATGAATTAATTAATTAAACTCACCGTGGTAAGCATTTCACAATATTCACATCTGTTAAATCACTATGCTGTACAACTTAAACTTGTACATATGACAATTACATCTTAGTAAAAGTGAGGGAAAGAGGCAGAGGCAGGAAGATGAGGGGGTGGCTGGCAGACGAGGGTACCCGGGGGCCCAGGGCTGGGTGCCAGCTCCAGCACTAACTTCCTGGGTGCTGGGCGGGCCTCTTGGCCCTTTGGGTCTCCTGTTCTTGTCTGCAACTTCTCAAATCCCTCCCAGCTCTGCTGTCCCGCCTCCCTCCTGAGGGGGGCGCTGGGGCCATCAGGCTGCTCATGCCCAGGAAACTGAGAGGATGCGAGCGTCTGGTTAGATGACCCTGACCCTCTGGGGCCCTCGCGGTGTACTTCACGTAGTGGTCAGAAGGGATCTGAAGGAAATGGCCTCCTTCCCAGGGACTGAAGTTTGGTTTTACTCTTGGGGCTATTTTAAACTATGTCATGGCCAATTAAACGTTCAGTTCTGTGGGGAAAAGCAAAATATCAGTCCAGGTTTATGATGTCAGCAACATGGTTAATCAATAAAGACAAAGCGAGACACCATCGTCGTCCCAGGTTAGAAACTTGAGGATCATTCTAGACCTTTCCCTTCTTCATTCCGACCATAGTTGGCACTTCCTTAAGCAAGGAAACTGAGGTTGAGAAAGAGGACACACACTTGGGCTGGCTCAGGGATCCACGCCTTTGGCCACTACGTTCCACTGGCTCTCAGTCCACCAAAGTCTGGTCAAGTCCATCTCACTTTCCCAGCCCAGCTTGCCTGCCCCACTGCTGCTGTCCAGACCCAAGCTTCCCTCACTTGGACAGCTGCTATGTCCAACAAGGTATTCCCCGACTGGTGTCCCTGGGGTAAAAGCCAGGCTTTAACTTCACCTTCAGGACCACCCCAGATCATCAAAACCTCCCGAGCCCTCTCTCTCCCCACCCTGCCTGGGTTAGATCACCACCCTGGCTCTGCCCAGGAAAGCCCTCCCTGCCTTCTTTGCCTAACAAAGTCCCCATCATCTCAGACATACCTCCCGGGAGGGTTGGGCTTCTGGCTGCGTTTGCCTCACACTCTTTGTGTGCGGGTTGGAATCTTCTTATATCTTCTGTCAGTGTTGCAGGGGTGAAGAATTTGCTTACCATGTCTGTGCTCTCTGCTCCCAGAGGGACACAGACCCCTCTAATGGTGAGATGTGGCACATGACAGGTAACTTTGGGGCTTTGAAGCTAGACCTCTGGAACTGGAATCACATTTACTTGCTGTGTGACCTTGGGTAAGTCATTTAACCTCTCTGTGCCTCAGATGCCTTGTCTAAATGGTATCTACCATATAGGGCTGTCATGAGGATCAAGTGGACATGTAGCACTTCGGGCAGCACTGGGCACATGGTGTCATTGGCAGGTTTTCTCCCCCTTCGTGTCCCTGGGGGTCTATCCTAGCAGACTTTTGTTGACCATGCATTGGCCAATGGAAACCCTGGAAACTGAGCACCCTACGCGTATCAAATCCCTGAGGGGACCGTCCAGAGAGCCTGGCACAGTGATTGTCCCTGTGTTACCTGAGAGGGAGCTCTGACACCTGCCTCAGCACTGCAGCACCACGGCCACCATGGCCAAGTATGATGGGGATGGAACAAGGCCTTGAATCACGCAGTGAGCAACTTCGCTTTAAATCTGTTTCTCCAAATCGTGTTATTTTAAATGCCCTGGGCAGATGCCCATGTGTGCAGGGACACTTGGCCGGGCCAGAGGCTCTTTGTCCCCTGAATGGCACCATTGTGACCCCCGAACCGGCCCCGAGTGATTCCTGGAACAACAGGCCCTTGTGTGGGCCCCGAAGGCCTGCTTGCCCCCACCCTCGGCTGGCAGTGCGAACCCTTGGCCGTCTCTTTAAAGTCGGCATGACGAGGCCTTAAATCCTCCGTTTGGGTGGCGGCCAGGGTTCTGATACTTTTTAGAGTTTGGTTCTAGGATGTCGATGAAGCTGAGTTCCTAGAAACTGTGCCCTCTCTGGGAGAAGGGCAGATCCAGTGGGCACCTGCTATGAGCAGAATGGGGGAGCCAGACATTGGTGTGCAGAGGACGACCATATTCGGATGGGGCCAGCCTGCCCTGCACAGGGAAAGCCACCACAATTCCCCCAGAGCCCCGACAAAGCAAGGGGGCCACGGCCACTGAAGTCTCGGCAAGAGTCTCCGAAATTCCTGGTTGGGTTTGCTCCACAGCTGTCTTTGGCTGTTTGCCCTCCCGTGATGCGCGCCCTCACCACGTGTTTGTGGTGACCACGGTCTGTTCTGTTCTGCCAGCTTTGGCTCTTGGTCACATCACAGATAGCAGCTTCTTAATCCTTTCTCGGATCCATGGAGGGATTCGGCTCTTTGTTCCGGGACCTTAAAAACACCCAGTTGTTCACCTTTACAAAGGATCAGCTGGACTAGGTGGGCCTTTGGCTCTCTGGAGGCTGCCAAGTGGAACTTGGGAGCCGCCTGGACGGGCATGGTCGTGACTTTGCAGCTCAGAGCAGTCAGTCCCTTTCAATAAGACAACTGAGTCCAGGGCCTGGACTCAGCCACGTGGCCTCCTGCAGACCCTGCTGGTGATCTGGGCTGTCCCAGGTGCCCGCCTCAGCCCCTCAGAAGACCCTTGCGAGCTGGGCTGGTAGCAGGTGGGCCAGAAGGTCTTATGTCACTGTGGCTTCCCCCCAGGTGGGAGGACAGACTTGCATGAGGACGGGTCTGGGCACCCTAGGGCAGTAAGCAAGCACAGGGCTCCAGGGCCGGAAGGAGCTGGCCAGACATCCACCTTCAGTGCTGACCGGCTGAGTGAGCCTGTCTCCTCACCTGTAAAAGACGGTATTAGCCATCTCCTGTGGCCACTGTGGGGATGACAGGAGGCTGTTTACATGTAAGGTGTTTATGAAGTGTCTGGGGCGGGGCAAGAGCTCCAAAAACAGAAGGCAAATGGCCACACAGGTGCAAATGCGGGTTCTTTGGGCAGTCATGGTTGGGTGTTGGTGCTACCTTACCTTTGGTCCATCGGGGACGCCAAGCAGGCGGCATCTGAGGAATGTCCCATCTGTCCTTGGGCCAAAACCGAGACATGCCCCAGAGAAGGACCCCTCCTGCTCAACATTCAGAGGCACTGAGGTGAAGCATGCCAGCCACAAGAAGCTTTGGGGAGCAGACACCATCCCACACGTTGAGGGACCAATGGTCCCAGTAGAGTAGACACTCAGTTGATGCCCATTCTGTGCGGTCGAGTACCATTCGGCCACTGACCAGCAGGCTTCTTAAATGCCCACTTCCGCAGGCATCGTGGGTTTCCAGAGGAGCAGTGCTCTTAACAGGAAGGCCTGCCCACCAGCCAGCACTTGTCCCTGCAAACACTTCCCAAACAGCAGGATGCAGACCGAACTGAGCAATGCGATGCCTGAGCAAGGAAACTAGACTAGTTTTGGGGAGGGAAGTCGGGGGGTGGGGAGGAGGGTCTGGGTAAGCAGAAAAGCAAGACCAGGAGAAGGCATTTTTGGAGGCTGGCCATCCATTAACATCCGATGAGAACAGGATGCAAGTCAAATGCCAGATGAACTGCAAATTTTAAAAATGACTCAGGATGGGAGGAATGAGGAAGCTATGTCAGGGGATCATCTGCAAAACGTTGAACTAATAAGGGTCTCATCGTTAGACCGATTGGCAACTGACAAAGAGAAAAGAGAAAGAGCATATCAAGATTCCTTTAGGGGCAGGGGCGCCTGGTTGGCTCAGTCGGTTAAGCGGTTCACTTCGGCCCAGGTCATCATCTCGCGGTCCGTGAGTTCGAGCCCCACGTCGGGCTCTGTGCTGACAGCTCAAAGCCTGGAGCCTGTTTCAGATTCTGTGTCTCCCTCTCTCTGCCCCTCCCCTGTTCATGCTTTGTCTCTCTCTGTCTCAAAAATAAATAAACATTAAAAAAAAAAAGATTCCTTTAGGGGCACCTGGGTAGCTCAGTCGGTTAAGCCTCTGACTCTTGGTTTCAGCTCAGGTCATGATCTCATGGTTTGTGAGATCGAGCCCCGAGTCAGGCTCTGCACTGATAGCACGGAGCCTGCTTGGGATTCTCTCTCTCCCTCCCTCTCTGTCCCTTCCTGGCTTGTGTGTGCTTGCTCTCTTCTCTCTCAAAATAAATAAATAAAATAAAAATAAAAGGGTTCCTTTAAAGGAGTGATTAAAATTCCAAAACACTGAGGAACCTTTGGGAAATTCAACCAAGCCTTTTTTTTTTTTTTTTTTTTTTGATGGGGGTCAAAAACACTCCTCTATTGGCATGTTTCTGGCCCATCAGCAAGCAATCAGGCAGTTTTGCTGAACAAATGACACTTCCCTCAATCAACACTTGATTGCAAATTTTACTAAACACACAACAAACTATCATTTCTTAATGATCCTTAATTTGTGCTTTTTCAGGATAAAGCCTCAATCAAACCTTTTGCTCCTAGGGGTGCCTGGACGGCTCAGTCGGTTGAGTGTCTGACTTCGGCTTGGGTCATGATCTCATGGTTCATGGGTTTGAGCCCTGTGCCCGGCTCTGTGCTGACAGCTCAGAGCCTGGAGCCTGCTTTGGATTCTGTGTCTCCCTCTCGTTCTCCCTTGTGCTCTCTCTCTCTCTCAAAAATAAATAAATGTTAAACAATTTTTTTTAAAAACCCTTTTGCTCCTAATTTACTAGGAAATTTTTACTTAAATTTTGTTTTCAGTGGACTAAAAGTGGCCTTTTACTTCCATGGCTGGGAGCTGACCAGTTTCGGAGGCACCTATTTGGTGTTCCAGCTGCGGAAGATCATTGCGTTGTTTGAGCAAAGAGATAACGCAGCATTTGAAAACGGAAACTTGGCTTTCAGGACTCCTGAGTGTCCTCCTTCCTAACTGTCGGCTCTCCTCTCAATCCAGACATCGCATACTTAAAACGTGGCACTCACTGCACTTCCTCTCCCTCAGTAGTCTGGTCCCCTGTCTCTCCTACGGAGTGGCCCAGGGAGAGTCTAAAAACAGTTTATTTGGAACAGAATGCAAAGCACAATGCCCAGGGAATTTCTGCCCAGCTTCACAAAGAGCGAGAGGAAATTTTTGCGCCTTGTTTTCTTTTGGCTGAGGGACTTTCTCATTGAGCGCAGGCCCCTTGGTCTGGTAGGAAGAAGACGGGTTCCCCTGGGTTGGCACCTGGCAAGTTTCCAGAGGGGGCAAAGCCACGTGAGACGCCTGGTAGCTGGGGCGGGTGGAGTACCCAGCGACGGGCTCTCGGACAGTGCGTTGGCTGAGCACACACAGCTGAACTGCCATTTGATGCTGCCTCTAGAGATTCAGTCTCAGCCAAAGGATTCCTCAGAAGGAAAGCTGAAACGGTGGTGTTCCTGATACGGGGAAAAGAAGAACAACCCCCCCCCCCACCACCACCAAAAACACCCCACGAAAGTATCGAACATAAAGGCACTTTATAAAGCATTTCAAAGGTTTATCATCTTCCACCGTGGACATCTGCACATATTTGTTGGGTGAGTTTTACTCCCCATGACAGGTAGACTATCCATGAAGACTTGGAAGGATGCCCCGGGGCGGGGGGACTCAAAAGAGGCTTGTGGAAAATTCCAAAAGACAGTTCAAAAGATCCGGTCCGGGAGTCAGCAGGGGATCTTTGTTTTGTGGTCACACTCCCCATTTCCCCACCCCCACATCCCCCTTTCCCAAATAGGAAATGATTCTAGAAAGACAGCTCGTAGTTGGAGGTCAAACGGGGCAAGCCCCCAACCCTGACATGAAGGCATGTAGGAGAGTAAACATAACACCCACAAGAAACAGAGCGTTGCTTTTGCTTGTTTGTTTGTTTTCTTCTTTCCAGCATCGAGAGTGTTTCTGCGTCGAAAATGTTACGCTGGAAGGCGGGCTGATCCGTTAACACCGTCTGGGGTTTGCGGCAAAAGTTCTGCTTTACGAAGACTTCCATCTGATTAAAGAAAACACCGCATGGACCACGTACAGCAGAGTGGCCACGTAGGAGAACACCTGAAACCAAGATACATGGCCATTAGTGGGAGTGCATGGGGAGAGGACGAGTGGGCCATTGACACTGAGCCAGGCGATGACATGGCGCTTGGGAGTGACAGACTGGAAGGGTGCGGGCCGCTGCTGCTTCCTATCATTCCCACAGATATCCTTTCCTGCCGAGCCCAGATGTGGCCCCAGAATGCTCTCAGCACAGGTCTCCAAGTGACCTACCAGCCCACTGGGTTTGGGGCTGCAAGGTCAATTATCTGTCATCACACGTCATCATGCTGGTGCCACCCAACTGGAAATGGGGGCCCTCAGAGACCCCTCAAATGATACCACTCTTCATGGGAAGCTTCCTTCCCCCACACCTGTGAGGCCAGAATCCACCAGCTGACTCCACTGGCCTTGGCTAAGAGAATATGAACACCTGGGTTTGCTGGCTCTGGTTAAGGTCTGGATGCTGTCTGGTCATCCTCAGACTCCTGCGAGAATGTTATTCTAGGAATCTTAATTTCACAAGCATGAGCAAAGGTGCCAGGCTCATAGGAAGTAAGGACCTGGGACGGGGAGGAGGGACTGAGGCTTCTGCAAAAAGGAGGGGGCTTACTGAGAAAGCTTCTGGAAAGATCCAGTCAGTGTTTTGGCACTGGGAACAAAGGCCCTGGAAATGGGGCAAACGGTCACTTTGTCCCTGTCAAGGCCCTGACTTGCGATGTTCACATGGGCCCCACCTATTCCTATCACCCTACTCTGGGTGGCTGGCCTCCCTGAAGGCTTGCCTGCCCCCAAGTCAAATATCTGCACCTGGTTTTGTGACCTTGGGTGTTGGGGTCAAGAGTTTCCAACCCAGGCACAACATTAGGGCAGCTACGGTTCCATGACTCTTGAAAATGCCCATAAACGCCAGCGGTCATCATGCCTGCTCTCTCCCTGCCTCCACACATGGGCGAACTCCTCACCCTCATTGGCCAGAGGCAATGAGTAAGCCGAGTTACTTAATAACCAATATAGGGGAACTCATCCGGGAACCCTTAACTACCATCTGAGAGGAGCGGTTGTACCTGAGTGAGCAGCACCCCCAAAAAACACCTCTCCCTGTCAGATGGGAGCAGCTGACGGATGCGAGAGCCCTGAACAGAAGCTGTCCCCAGCAGTGACAGGAAACAGGCACTTATTTTCCAAGTGAGGTCAAGCAATGGCACACTGGGGACACCGAGAGCCAGGGACGTGAAGGCATATACTTAGGCCTTCAGAAACGGCTCTCCCTAAATGGCTGCCATTATTATTCCCGCTTTCTGCAGAAGTTTCTAGCTGCCCTCAGTTAATTCCCACCAATCCCAGGGATCCCTCTGGCACAGACTCTCTGCTGCCTGCAAAGGAAAGAGGGAGAAGCTTAGCTTTCGAGATGGGTCCAACTAAGTATCACAGAGAGGGGTGAGAGGCGGGCCAGATGCTCTCAAAGGCTAGGAATGTGCAGGAGAAGGTCTTGAGGTGCCTCCCCATTCCCGGGCTGGCTACCCCCAGGAAAGGCGTGTTGTGCTTGGGCAGGATCTCCCCTGTGCACTCATACAACTGATATTTTGAATAGAAAGATGTGACTTGACATTGAACCGGGCTTATACATCCCCTTCGGCCCAGTGCATCGGCCGGCTGGCAACATTTTGATTCTTGATTCTGGCACTCTCGACTTTGCCTGGGCATGCCCATGTTGATCTCATTCAACTAACAAAAATGGGGGGGGGGGGGGCAAACACGATCACTTGTGGCGTGGACAAATAGAAGCCGGTGTAGCCACCAGTGGAATGATATACAGCAGTGGGAATAAACACTCTACTCTCCACCCAAAAATGTAGATGAGCTTCACAAATCTAAGGTTGAAAGAAGGAAGCCAGACATAAAAGAATACACACTGTGTAACTCCATTTACATGAAGTTCAAAGGCAGGCAAAACTGAACTAGGCAGCTAGAAATCAGGATGGCGGTAATCTTTTGTTTGGGTGCACGGTGATAGCAGCAGCAGGACAGGAGGATTCTGGGAGCTATTTATGATGTCCTATTGCTCAGTTTGGATGCTTGTTACACAGAAGAGTTCACTTCATGGAGATTCATCACTTGGGACACTTGTATCTTACTCAACTTCTCTGGATGTACGTTGCATTTAGGAAGGAAGAAAAAGAGAAAAGTTGGAATACAGTAGATCACAGTGGTTCTCAACTAGAGATCTGTCCAGTGGGCAGAGGCAGTAATTCACCCTATCTGGGTCGTTCCGTCACGTGCTGACCCACTAGCCATGTTCCATGCACATTTCACTATTATCTGCAATAAGTTTATGGAAATTGTCAAACGCCTTGCCGCTGATGTCTGTTTGGAGGGAAGGCCTCTGGGGTTGGGATAGGGGGAGGGATGAGGCTCTCTAAGGTGACAGGAAATGAAAGAGAGTCATTTGAAGGATAACGGAGGAAACGGGTTACCAGCCTCCCAAGGGAAGGAAAAATAGCCAAGGTGCTTCCTGGCTGTGTTAGTATTTAGAAAGCAGCCATCTTGGGAGATGAGCCAATATGGGAGACATTCCTACACTGGGGGACGGCTGAAAGGGTGCCAGGGACCATACAGTGGCCATGTTTCTGGAACTGGAGAGTAGGCTGGGAGCTTAAGGGGAACATGTGGCTTCCCTGGGACAAGGGACCCGTAGACAAGGTTTTCAGTAACTTTCCTCCAGACCCCACCCTCTGGAAGCAGGAGGAACACCTTCACCAAACCCCTTCCTAGAGCCCAACAGTGCCTGTCCCTGTGGGTTTTCTCTCACCCTCTACTCTACTCTTTCCAAAAAGTGGGGACAGTACAGTTTTGGCACCCGGAGCTGGCATCTTGTGATCTATCATCACATTTGACCTCAGGATTTGTAGGATTCACAGGTCGACCTCTAGAAATCTGAGGAGCGCGACTTCCTGAAGCTTCTTCCCTATTTTTACACCTCACTCACGGCTAGAAATACACCTGATATCGCGAGTTTGCATGCTGGTGGGAGCCCACACGTGCAGAACTCTGGAAAGAGGTTTTATGAATCAAAACATTCTCCTCTCTGTCATTCCGATTCATCCCATTAAGAAGAAAATCCAGTAAGAAGAAAATTGGTGGACCTCGAAGTCCACCAATGGGTCTGGTCCCACAGTTGGAGAACGCTTCTTTTAGAGCTCAGAGGCCCGCGTGCAGCCTGCACCCTGGCCACACACAGCTGGCACCCCCATCTGTTCTGCTGACGGGGTGAATGAGGCTCAAGCCCCCGGGCCACCCATTGCTTGCTGTGAGGCCTTGGAGGAAGGTGTTCGATATGTCTGTAGTCCTGAGGGAGTCGGACAGGAGTTACCGTCTCATTTCACAGATGAGCAAGCTGAGGGACTTGCTCAAGAAAGTGGTGGAGGCCTGAGCTCTGGCCCCTCCTCCTCCAGCAGGTTCTCAGAGCTGCTAGGCAGGAGGCATCATCGGGAAGAGCTGAAGTCCTAACTGCGGCGACAAACACCCACAGCTGGGGGGTCTGGACACGCTGGGCCCAGAAAGGCTTCTCCACAGCCTCAGTTCCAGAGCCAGGGCTTGGGGAGACACTGGCTACTCCATTTTCCATTCCTGACCTCGCTGCTTCCCCGAGCCTGACTGTGCTTTGAGGGAGAGCCAGGAGACCCAAGTTGCCAAACTCACGCTCCAAACAGGTGCTGAGAGTGTGGATGGGGGAGCCTGGGTGGCTCAGTCGGTCAAGCATCCAACTCTTGACTTCAGCTCTGGTCGTGATCTCACGGTTCTTGAGTTTGAGCCCCACACTGGGCTCTGTGCTGACAGTGAGGAGCCTGCTTGGGATTCTCTGTCTCCTCTCTCTCTGCCCCTCACCTGCTCATTCTCTCTCTCTCTCTCTCAAAAATAAATAACAACTTAAAAAAAAAAAGTGGTCACCTGCCCTGGACACCAATAATTCCTGGCCACCTTGGAGCAACGTATCCATGTTCTTGGTGTCCCAGTTCTGCATCTGTGAAATGGGTATAATAAGCACACCTACACCCTAGTGTTATCGTGAGAGTTAAATCAGATCATTTATGGAGAGCTCAGACAGTGCCTGGTGCTCACAGTCATGTCCCTTTTGCAAAGGCATGGACTCCCAGGCCAGCCCAGGCCTGGGCAGCGCAGCACTGAGCAGAGAGGGCCAAGGGGAGTCTTGGACACATGCCCTCCCTTCTCCAGGGCTTCGTTTCTTCAGGAATAAGGGGAAGGTTTCATTCCTTTGGAAGTCAGTGAGCTAAGAAACAGAGGGGAGGGCCCAAACAGCCTTCTGCTGACCCTCCATCGGTGGCCGGTGGGAACTGGGAACGGGGGCAAATTGCCTGGGGGACTCACCACAGCAGAGATGTTTTCATGGTAGTGTTTGTAGGTGTAGCCCTCCTGCATCCCGATGGTGGCCAAAGCTTCCAGGACAGAGGCGCTGAGGTAAAACAGGGCAGCAACACAGTGGTAGGCTGCATCCTGCAGGGTCAGGAAAGGCCATCAGAGAGATGGGCAGCTGTGGTCCCAGCAGGGCGTGGCTACCAGCCTTGTCCCCTCCTGGCGCGGCTCAGGTCCCGCCCTCATCTTCTGCTACTTCCTTTGGGAAGGAAGGGCCTGCCCGCCCAGACCCCTGCCCCATCCCTCCATTACCATAGCCCAGCCCCCTCCTCACAGAGCTGGTTTCATCTCACTGGTTTGGGGGCCAGAGTCAGGACTTAAGGGAGAAGGCACGCTGCCTTCCCTTGACTCGGGATCAAGTAAGAGGTGGGGGCAGGGAGGGGCAGCCTGGGATCTAACAGGTAGAAATTGGCTCTGGCCCTGAGAAGTGTCATATGTGGTCCAGTCTCAGTTGAGATGTGGCCTCGGTGACCAGTGCAGGGTGAGAGGCCCAGGCCATTTCCACTGTGGTTTCGTCTTGTTATTGTCAGTTTTTTGGGGGGGAGGGGGGTGGGGGAGCTCCA
>NW_024412419.1:36346861-36351970 GCF_014898765.1 Herpailurus yagouaroundi
GGTCCGGGAGTTCGAGCCCCGTGTCAGGCTCTGGGCTGATGGCTCAGAGCCTGGAGCCTGTTTCCGATTCTGTGTCTCCCTCTCTCTCTGCCCCTCCCCCGTTCATGCTCTGTCTCTCTCTGTCCCCAAAAAAATAAACGTTGAAAAAAAAATTAAAAAAAAAAACAAAAAGCAAGAAAATACAAAGCAGGGGTTTTGAGTAGCTGGCATTTGGAGGTGATTTTGAAAAGCCTCCGTAGGAGGCCTTTGGAGAGTAAAGGCCTGGCCAAGTGGCCCTGCCCTCTTCCATGGTAAGTAATGGCCAGGTGTCCCATGCATACATTTTACCCCCTTTGTGGGCCTTAAGGCAGAATTTACGCAGTATTATGTCCACGGGCCATCCCCTCCCCCCACCCCCCAAGCCCCTCCTTGGGGACCCTGCTTTAGAAGGTCATCACTGGACACTGGCCAGTAAGCCTGGCCTCACACAGGGCAGCCAAGGTCAGCCTCCGGGACCCTGCCCACCCCCAAGATGGAAACCAGCCCTCCTGGATGTTGGGAGATGCCAGCAGGCACCTGGCAGGTGCAGGTGGCATGGGGAGGGGTGGTTGGGCTGCTGGTTATCCATGAAAAAGGCAGTCATGCAGGAGAAAGAGCAGGCCCAGTGGGAATTGGGCAGCGGCAATCCAGCTCTGCCTTCACCTTCTCCTGACCTCCTGGCTGTGGGGAGCCCTCAGAGAGCTGCTGGGGAGAGCTCAGAGCCGAAGGGCTGGCCAGCTGAGCCTTGGAACGTGGCTAGGAGACATCTATGGGCAGCCTCACCTAGCCCTGGAAAAGCCAGCTTGCCAGGGGAGAGGGTCCAGCACCCACCCACCCACCCACATCAGCCATTCCGGGCTGGGACTCACCAGGGTGACCCAGGAAGTCTCCCCGCCGTGGGCACCAACTATGTACAGGATGAGCAGGGCTGTGGTGGCCATGAAGCAGAACACAGACACAAACATCACCCAGCCCTGGACCAGGGGGATGGGCACCAGGGACGAAGCAATGAGGATCCACACGAGGCCCCCAAAGACCTGCAGAGGGAGGGAGGACAGGGGTGAATAACAGAGCAGGAGAGCCCATACCCAGGAAGGGCCAGACCTACAGGTCACACTGGGGCATTAGGGGCAGCAGAACAGGAAGGAGGCAGAGAATGGCAGTGGGCATTTCCCTCACCAAAAATGACTCTTTCTTCCCCCTCAAGGCTCTAGCCTGCACTGACCCAGTCTTCCCAAGCCCCTGCTTGCCTGCCTTTGTCGTGCCTGTTTTAAATACAATTTCAATTTTTTATTTAACGAAAACGTCTATCACACTCACATGCCAGGCACTGCCCCAAGCACTTGGCAAATATGAACTCCGTTCATTCTCACAACCCTATGAACGAGGTACCGACCCATTTGTCAGATGGAGAAACTGAGGCATGTGGATGCCAGGTAATTTGTCATCCCAAGAAAGGACTTACCTCATCCAGTATTATTATTCTGAGGTGACATCCTAGATTAAATCCTAGTATTTTGACATTGAAATATCGTTTCTTTTACGAAAGGTTAGCGACCAGCAGATTCTGTTGGTCTTTACTTGGCAAAATAGATTGGTCACGCTATGTCATAAGCATAATTTTTTAATTTGTCCCCTTCGATCCCCAAGCCCAGGAAGTGTTCTGATTACTAGGGTCAGGGCTGGAGTGGAGAGTCTCTTCAGGTGGCCTAGGACGGGCATGGGAGAAACGCTTCCCTGCCGTTATCCGGAAGACGCCCCTGTTGATGTCCGAAGGCTCAGTGAGCCCCATGTTTTCAAAGAGGTTCGTAAGGACAGTGTAGGGGTCCCGGCTCGCCGGGGACAAAGGCGCACAAATCCAAGCTGGGACCTTCCGTACTTCTTTCTTCCCCAGGAAGTCAGCCTCATCCACCGTCTCTCACCCAGATAAGGCTGGGACGCAGGCGGAGGGGGCTCTGTAGTCAAAGGTCTCCAGGGTACTTCGAGCATCCGGGGCTGTGGACGGGCTGCCCTCCTAGTCCTACGTCCCCTGCCTTGTGAACTCAAACAGTACCTTGATTCCACCTCCTGTACCTGCTGCCCACCTGCTACGTAAGAGACCACTGTCCCTGTAGGTGTTCTCTGAGCCTCTCAGCTGAGAAGCATCAGGAGAGAATCACATTTGAGTAGCCAAGTCAGAGCAATGAAGAATCTGGAGTTATCAAAACCAAGCTGGGCCTAATGAATCAGATATGGGCATCTCTGACCAGAAAACCTCCTCTACTGTGGAATCCGAGGGTGCCTGAAGGCCCCGGCAGAAGCAGTGGGACACATTTTACAACTTGAAGCCATTGGAGCAAACAGAGAAATACAGCAGGTAAATAAAAATCCTTAGACCACTGTAATATAAGATATGTGTGTGTGTGTGTGTGTGTGTGTGTGTGTGTGTGCAGATTTCATCCAGAGTTGCCTTTAAGATCACACAGATTGCTTGGCCTTTTCCATAACGGGCCCTGACAAAGGGACATGAACATGCCGGTGGCTGAGAACTTGGATGTAGGAGGCCCAATTGTGGCATGGAAAAGTGGGAGAACTCGGCATGCCTGTGTGGAGGGCAGAGGCAAGGGCCTGGGATGCTCCTCTCCTGACCATCCAAGGTGGACCAATCTCAGTTAGTTCCCTGTTCATATGGTCTCAGGGAGCCCTGCCCTTCTCCTTTGCAGTGCCCAGCACAAAACAGGTGCACTTGTGACAATATGGCACTATCCCCGACCATGTGATGGAGGGGGTGAGGTCCCCCTTGCTCACGGCTAACTCCCAGGTGTGGGACACCTTCCCAGCTGTACCTTAGTGTCTGAGTTAGTTAACTTGCCTTCAGGGTCTCCGGTCAGATATATGGGTAAACTGGTACGATTTATGCACCAATCCCAAAGGGACAGTTTGCATTGCATGTGGAGGGGAGAGCGTGGTGTCAGGGAATCCTGTGGGGGACTCGGTGCCTCAGAGGTGCTTATGGGTGGCCAGTGGACATGGCTGTGAGGAACACTGAATGTCACATCAGGAAATAAGTCTTTTTCTTCCTTTCTTTCTTTTTCTTCCTTCCTTCCTTTCTTCCTTCCTTCCTTCCTTCCTTCCTTCCTTCCTTCCTTCCTTCCTTTTTAATGTTTATTTCTTTTTGACAGAGAGACAGAGAGAGAGACAGAGCTCGAGCAGGGGAGGGGCAGAGACAGAGGGGGACACAGAATCTGAAGCAGGCTCCAGGCTCTGAGCTGTCAGCACAGAGCCCGACACGGGTCTCGAACGCACAAACCGTGAGATCATGACCTGAACCGAAGGACGCTTAACCAACTGAGCCACCCAGGCGCCCCAGTGATTCTCTTTTTCACTCTCTTTGGTTTTTCTAAGGCAAGAAGGGCTTCGAGTTGAGCCAGGGGTCTGGAGCTCCCCAAGAGCGTGGACTCCAGGAACGGGTAGGCAAAGGTGAACTGGATAATGACGCTGCTTTTATTTTTAAGGTAATGACACAGTTATTTCGGACACAATTAAGTGTAAAAAACATACGAGGTAAGTTGATGCACAGGTGGTCCTGGAAATGGCAAAATCTGAGAAAATGACTCTCAGACTGGTCTGCAGGCTCATGAAACTTAACCTCTTTCATCTAGGTGTCTCCCTGTGTGGCTTGGGGGGTGGGGATCGAAGTCAGAGTGAAGCCACCGCATTGAGGGCCTGCCACGGAGTCCTGAGTACGCACCAGGTAGCTTGGATGCTGAGCATGCAGAGGGAAGCTTTAAGGTAATCCAGACACTTGACCTGCTTTTGGCTCTCTCTCTCTTCTCTCCCTCTCGCAGGTTCCTGGAGCCCATGGTAAGAATACCTGTCCATAGGAGCAAAGCCCACCCTGGGTTCAATCCCAGCCCCTGCCCCTTGGTAGACCTCGGGACCCTGTCCTGCCTTTGGGTGTACTACCTTGCAAAGATCTTTTTAAAAATTATGCTTTTTCTTTCTTTCTTTTTTTTAATCTTTATTTATTTTGAGAGAGAGACAGAGTGTGAGCAGGGGAGGAGCCAAGGGGAAGGAGACACAGAATCAGAAGCAGGCTCCAGGCCCCGAGCTGTCAGCACAGAGCCCCACAGAGCCCGACGTGGGGCTCAAACTGTGAGATCCTGACCTAAGCCGAAGTCGGTCGCTCAACTGACTGAGCCACCCAGGCGCCCCTATGCTTTTTATTTCTTTGTGTGGTTTATCTATAGCAGTAAGTTTCATAGTAACATGGTGGGAAGCAATTCTCTTTTAGACAGCTTTAAGGAGATATAATTCACATACTATACAATTCACCCATTTAAAGTGTACAATTCAATGGTTTGGGGATATACACAGACATGTACAGCCATCATCCTCAGACCAATTTTAGGGCATTCTCATCACCTCAAAAGAAACCCTGTAGGGGTGCCTGGGTGGCTCAGTCGGTTAAGTGTCCAACTTTCGATTTTGGCTCGGGGGATGATCTCACGATTCATGACAGCCCCACGCGGGGCTCTTGCGTTGACAGTGTGGAGCCTGCCTGGGATTCTCTCTTTCTCTCTGTCCCTTCCCCGCTCTCTCTCAAAAATAAATAAACATTAAAAAAAAAAAAAAAGGAAAAAGAAACCCTGTGGCCTTTAGCTATTGTTTCCTTCCCTCTCTCTCATCCCTAAGAGGCCACTAATCTACTTCCTGCCTCTGTAGATTTCCCTATTCTCAACTTTCACATGAGTTGAATCACAGAAAAAGATGGGCTTTTGCAACTGGCTTCTTTCCTTTAGCATAATGTCTTTCAAGGCCAGCAATGCTCTCTCAAGGGCACCTTTAGAAAATGTCTCCACCATCACAGCACGTCCCACGGTCCCGTTCTGACCCCCACCATTTGGGGGAGGGGAGACACTGAGTGAATGTATCCCATTTCTCTGGAGCCTCCAAGCCGCAAACAGCTGAGGAAGCACTGATTCGCAGGGAGGTTCCTAAAGCAAGCATGCGGCGGTCCTGCCTGTCCCTGGAATGTATTTTAAGTCACATATGTGAAGGTAAGGTCCTCACAGCACGGATGAAGTGATTAGAACCGGGGGGGGGGGGGGG
>NW_024412419.1:36352070-36385574 GCF_014898765.1 Herpailurus yagouaroundi
GCAGGAAGGGGCCGCAGGCTGGGAGGGGTGGGGCGGGGGGAGGCATAACAATCGCGAGGACAGGAGGGGTAAGTGGAAAAAGATGAGGCTGAGCCGAGGAGGGAGTCTATTCCCAGAGGCACGTCTGTGGAAACGGGCCCTGCTCTCTTGAGAAGTCCATTGCGGGGGCCCATGGGAAGCCAACAGCTGCGCATGCGTGGAGGTCTTCGCTCTCAGCCGGCCAAGGCCAGCGCCCCGCAGCGCCCGCACCCCGCACCCCGCCGCGTTGGCACCGCCAGCGGCACGCTCGCGCTGATGGGGCGCTCCTCCCAAGCCACTGGCGGAGGCCGCAGCAGGAGCCAGTCTCTTGGGCCTCGGCTTCCTTGTCTGCAAATGGCAGTTTGCAGCTGTGTCTCCCCACTGCAGGCTGGGGCACACTGGCCGGCACTGCGGGTGTGAGTGCGAAGCTTCTGGCGCTGTGCCCAGCCACAGCGGGGGTGAGACACTGTTCACCCCGGAGGCCAACAGCCCTCAGAGACAGAGGCGGAGGCAGCCAGTTTACAGTGCAGGGTGGCAGCCAGCCCTGAGTGGGCAAAGCGGCTTGGACTGGTGCAGGGCCTCAATCGAGTCTTGAAGGGGGGGGGTAGACTAGCTGGTTAACTGGGCCTAAGGGTCAACAAGGAGTGGCTTTCTGGAGGGAGGAAGGATAATAATATAATATAATATAATATAATATAAGTAATAAATATATAATATAAATAATATATAATATAAATATATAATATAAATATATAAAATATATTATAAATAATAAATATATAATATAGAATATATAATATAGTATAAATAATAAATATATAATATAATATAATATAAGTAATAAATATATAATATAAATAATATATAATATAAATATATAATATATAATATAAATAATAAATATATAATATAAATAATAAATATATAATATAAATATATAATATAGTATAGTATAAATAATAAATATATAATATAATATAATATAATATAATATAATATAATTAATATGCCAAGTCCAGAGAATGCTGAAGCAGCAGTGAGGGCTTCAGAAAACCAGGGAGCTGGGCATAAGGTAGGCAATGAGAGGGGAGAGTGGCTGGAGATGGGGCTCAAGAGGGGGTGAGGCTCAAGACAGAACTGATTGCCAGGCCAGGGTGAAGGCCTTTAAGGCCCCATTGCGTGGAAAGCTGGGGTTCAGTGTGAATCATGGGGCAAAGCCAGTGCCCGCCCCACTTCACCTACTAAGTGTGCAGAGAGCAAACAGAGAGAGCAAGCAGAGCACCCACACCCGGGGAGATAAGGCATCCTGGGCAGGGAGCAGTCCACCCCATCCTGGCCTCAGGACCCCACTGGCCAAATATTTGTCAAGAGAAAGGGGTAGGTGAGGGTTCAAACATTTCCCTTTGTAAAGAAAACTCCAAGCAGCTCCCAGCTCCCAATGCTGAGAAGCAGTCATTTTGAAACACAAGTGGAGGCATGACCCCAGTTTCCATTCATCTCTGTCAACAGGCTGGACTTCCCACCACCCTCCGCCTACACCCAGGTCACCGTCTTCCATAGCTGAGATGGTGCCGCTGGCTAAGGTGGTGGCAGAAAACGGTCTCTAAATTGGGCGGCCCGGGAGTCATCTGCATTGAGCTCTCTCTGTGGGGTCCCGATCCACATGTTGGAAAATGGGGGTGGGTCTGGGCTAACGCACACGGTTTGCAATCCTCACTCTACACAAGAATTGCCTGGGACAACCTGAAAACACAGTAATGCCCAGGGTTTGACTCTCAAGTGGAGAGAAGGAGAATTATAGCACATAGAACAGACGTCCCAGGCTGTTTGCCAAAAGCCTTAGAACCCATTTCCACAACACGAGCCGTTAGATTATGTTCTGGTAATTCCTATCAAACAGAATACCAGCTGGCTCCTGTCTCCAGTGCCCAGCTCGGCTGTCCCGTGGTGCCAGTTGAGACACCTCTCCAGTTCCTGACTGGGCTCTGGGAGCCCAGGGGCAAAGCTCCCTTACCTCCCCTCTCCTCAAGCTTCAATCCCTGTCTTGCCTTGAATATGAGAGTAGCTGGTCCTTGGGTGTCAGGCAGATGTATCTGTGAATGGGAATGCGCTGGAGATCTGAGGCCCCTACCCCTGCTGTTTCTGGACTGGAAACCGCCTGTTTTTAATTCAGTCCAGTTTTAGATGCTGAGCAGGGTCGAGGTTCCCTAAGAACCAGGGGTGATATAAAAAACCAGACCAAAAAATTTCAAAGACTTAAACGACTTTATAAATCGTGGCCTGCCCAATCCAATGATTTTTGTGGAAAAAAATTTCCTCAGGAGACAGTCTTCAGGGGAGCTCTTGTGTAAACTCAGAGAAGCTTCTTAATTTTTCTTTCGGAATTAATCCACAGGATTAGCAGGCTAGCATGGTTAAGGGTGTAGACTTCAGAGACTGAGTTACCAAGTTTCAGTCTCAGCTCTGCCACTTACAACAGGATGGCCTGTTGTCTCTGGGCAAGTTACTTAACCTCTCTGTTCCCTGTTTGAAAAATAGCGATAACAATAGCGCCTACCTCATGGGATGGGGGTGAAATGGGGTTATGTCTGTGGAGTGCCTGAAAGATGGTACGCAGTCTGAGCGCTCGCTGTCTCAACTGCCATATGATGAGGCAAAACCTCGTCTGTCACCATGTGAAAATTCCAGTAGGTCTAGGATCTCAACATGCACAATTATCCACTCCGAACCCTACTGGGACCCAGAATTTAATAATAACTTCAGAGGTGCCTGGGGTAGCTCAGTCAGTTGAGCATCTGACTCTTGATTTCTGCTCAGGTCATGATCCCAGGGTCGTGGGATCGAGCCCTATGTCGGGCTTGGTGCTGAATGTGGAGCTTGCTTGGGATTCCCCACCCCCCGACCGTCTCTCTTGCCCTCTCCGCCTCTTGTGCGCGCTCTCTCTCTCTCTCTCTCTCTCGCACAAGTAAAAATAAAATAAAATAACTTCAAAACCATTAAAAAGAGAAAAACTGGTGATCTTCTAGAAATCTGAAGTTGAGAAAAATGTGTCTGCCTTTGTGGAAGGAAACACAAAGGACATTAAAATATGAGAGAGGCTTCCTTCAAACAATGAGCCTTGGTTCCAAAGGGGGGGAAAGGAATCCTCCAGCACATTCTTGAGATTCGTGTGGTGTTTCCATTGCTTGACCAGGGATGAAAGAGTTCTGCATCCACCATTGTGCAGTGTTTCTGCTGCACAACTGGGATAACCGAAGTCAACTCAGAAGAATTGCTCAAGTTCTCTGGATATTTTTCTGGATATTTTGCTTTGTCAGGGTCTTCACAAGCAGACACTTTTCCAGTAACAAGTCAAGGCGTGAACTAAAGAGGACTTCCCATTCAGGGCTTTCCACATACACACATACGCCTTGGAGCCCCGCATCGGAATTCCCAATGGCTCTGAGGGCATGGTGTGTGTGCCCTGAAGGCACGTCTGGACAGGAGTTTGTAATTCAAACTCTTGAGGAGGAGAGGAAACTTATTACCGAACACAGACTGTGCATCTAACACTGAGCTGTCTTACCACTTTGGTCAGGCGGTCACAAATCATCTCCCCAGGAAGGCAAAGGAAAGATGGCCACACCAGAGGAGACGGGTCCCAGCTGCTGTGAGCTCCGAGCACTTTGGCCAACAGGCCGGAAAGTAACCTCAGTTTGTGTTTCTGGAAAGGTCCCTACTCGACTGGACTATTTCAGTAGTCAGGGGTTATTGCAATGCCAGACAGGCATGTTGTGTAGGTGGTCTGACCAGTACAATAACTGTGCTGGAGGAGAGACTCAACCAGCTCCAGGGTTGGGTGGCTAAAAAGATTCATCATTCTGTGAGTTAGAGCAGAGGGTATTTGTGTGTGTGTGTGTGTGTGTGTGTGTGTGCATGCAGGTGTGAGTGTGTGTACAGGCTGGTTATGGATGAGCTGTTGGAGAGCAGGGGAGTGGCAGCAAGGGGAAGTCAAGGGGACAGAAGCACCAGGTGGTAGGAGAGGGCGCAGAGCGAGGCCAGAGGGAAAGACCAAAACCCCAAGATCCTGAAGCCTTTCCCATACTTCCCTTGGCTCCTCAGAAAACAGGTCTGAGAGGAAGACGGGGGGACTCTTTTCCCGTGGAGACAAGATGGCCAGAGGCACACATGTGGGGCTTATGCCAGCTTCTCTGGTTCTTGTGTGAGCCCCACCTGCCTGGTGGAGAGGAACTCGGCTCCCAGCAAGTCAAAGGAAAAGCTCCCTTCGCTTGCTCCCTTGCTCACCCACTGATTTATTTATTCATTCATGCACGTAACAGATGCTGAGTGCCCCTGACCGTGGCCAGTAAGCACCGAGGCAGGTACACCTACGGAGGTAGACCTTATCCAAAGACATGCACTAAAAACAGAGTCCATCCCTCCCTTCCAGTCTTGCTGCCAGGCTCCACTGGAGCGGCTCTGGCCCGCCAGGGGCAGAGTCAGGTCCTGGTAAAAGTATCGGGACCCCAGTGAGGGTGACCAGCTCAACACCTCTGCCTGGGAGAGGGACAGAGCCCAGCAATTTGAACAGATCCCTTATTCTTACCCTGTAAGGAGGTGTCTGGGGGGAGGGATCAGAAGGTTTTCCATGTGCAGACCCCTGTCCCCTCTGTCAACTGACAAGGCAGCTTATGGGGAATCTGACCTTTGAGGCTACTCCCAAGGCAAACACTGGGAGTGGTGTTGAGGCCACCTGACTCAGTTTACTAGTGCAAGTTGCTCTGATCTCCTGGCCCCTTCATCAGCAGGCTCATCCTTCCAGAGGGACACATCATGCCATTATCCCTCCCAAGGCAGGCTTATATGGTGTCCTTTTGTCTCATCTGGAGGTAAGGCCAGGACTCAGGGGGCCTGGAGTCGGTTTGTGAAGAGGGAGATAGAGACTTGAGATTCAAAGGGATGGGGGTGAGTTCAGGTCTGCCGTCGACATTAACATGGTGGGTGTGAACTGAGAAAAGGCCCCTGTCCAGGCCTTCGATCCCACTTCTCTCAAGTCCTGGGGAGATCTCTTCCACAGTACCCATTACCCCTGTACTTCAGGCACTGGCCACTGCTCACTGATTAATGCTACCTCCTTCCCTATGCGGAGGACAGTCACTCATTCCTGAATGAATGAAAAGTTCTCTCAGGTCCACAAAGCTAGGGGCTTTCAGATAAGCATGTCCTCGTGTGAATGGAAAAGTTTCCTAACCACACCTACACCCAGGGGCTTTACCCAGCGGGATAAACAGAAACTAGGAGATTCCATGAAAAGTACCAGCAAGGTACCTATAAAAGAGCAGCAAATCCGTGCAACTACTAGACCAGACGGGAGTGGCTTCAGTGCAAGAAAAACAAAAGGTATTAATGGGAATCACCAAGGAGGATAGCAATTTGGTGAGCCACCGAATAAAACAGGTGTGGATTATGCAGTGCAGGGAGAAGGAACCGGCCACCTAGAGGGCCCGGGGCTTCTTTTCAGGGTCCTGGGGGTTCTTTCTTGGGAATCGGTGGTAACTGTCAGTTTCACCTTCCATCTCCCCTTGGGAATGGGTGGTAACTGTCAGTTTCACCTTCCATCTGTCCTTGACTCCTCTTGTGATTCATAAATATTAGCCAGGTGGGAGGCGAGAAGTTAGCCCCTGTCCTACCCATGCAGGCTAACGACAAATGCTTCGGGGTGCACAGTTTGTGCTGGGAACATGGCTGGACTTAGGGTCCAGGCGGGAGACATACCCCAAGCAATGGCCTGCAATACAGGTGCCATGTGGCAGGATCGGGGTGCTCTCAGGGTGGGCACCCCTGGTAGAGGTATGAGGAAAGCCCAGGCCTGAAGGATAGATGACTTAGTCCCACCATGCCATCTGCGCTAAAGGAAGACCTCGAATGGAGACCAGTGGAGGACTACGGGCTGGTTCTGGAAAGAGTCCTAGGACATAAAAGCAAGGTGGAATCCTTCCTGCCAGTCCCCTCCACCCAACTGTGCTCGGCTTATCACCAGCCACAGGGCAGGATGGAGGCTTGGGGAGGTGAGGGCACACTTTTGTGCCAGAGGCTGCCCTCTTCCTGAACCAATGCCCTTCCAAATGGTGATACACGGACACTGAAGACAAATCATTTTTGGAAGGCTTAATCCCAGGCTCACTGGTAATTGGTTCCTTCCCCTTGGGCAGACGCAGCAATGTGTGTGGCACTGAGAAGTCACAAAGCTGGCACCAAGCTGGCAGGGTGGTACATGAGAGAGGCTTAAGATGTTCCCCGCCTCTAAGGCAGAAGGCAGGGCAGGACTGCCGGGGCCTCCCGTCCCCCGGGCCACCCCATCAGGCTGGTCAGGGGCAGCTCTGAGCAGGGGAGCCAGAAATAATCAGGCTGCTAAGAGGGCCCTACAGAGGGTGGTGTCTATGCAGTACTTGATGACCCCAGAGACACGGCAAGTGGGCCCTCAACAGCCCTACCCACTTCCAAATCTCACGCACCCTCTGCCTGTACACTGCCCGAGAAGGGCATCGAAGGCAAAAGGTGGCGTGGGATGGGTCTTATGGTCCCCACCGTGCAGTTATTTTAGCAGGGATTGGCTAGTTGCTCTCAGAGCAGGTGTTTGAGTCATTAGAAAATTAGTAAGAGTTGTACTTAATAGCTACTCAGCAGTTACTACGTGCATCATGTTATCTTAAGAGCTTTGTGCATAATACTCCTCACATCAATCCTTGAGGTAGATGCTGTTATATCCCCATTTTACTGATGCAGAAACTGAGGTGCAGTCACAGGCTCACATCCCCACAGCTGCTGAGTACCAGCTCTGACAGGCTGGCTGGGGAGCCTAGGGCAGTTACCCAAGCCCACCCACAAGCAGGTCACCATGAAATCCCGCCCACCCACCATGTCTAGGGTCCCTTTGGAAATGGCCGGGAGAACAGCCACAGAGAATGATAGGACACTAGCCCATTAGCCTTCACCCTGCTCCCTCCCAGCTGCCCTGGGTCCAGAGAGAATTGCAAAGGAGGTGGCTTCTGGAAGCAGGCTTCCCCTCCCCCACTCCTCCGCCTGCTCAATGGGCTCTGTTCTTTCAGAGGAAAAGAATACCAAGGTTTGTGTTTAAGACCAAAAAACAAGCAAAAGGTCAGAACGCTGAAGGACATCACTCTCTTCTGCAGGCACAGGCCCGTGGTTCTCATTCCCGGGTCCATCAACAGGATGTTTGTCATGACCTGCACCCCCCCCCCCCACTCCCCGACCCCTACTAACAGGTACAACCATGCCAGCTTTCACTTCCTTCCCCATTTGCTCCATTCCTGGACTGTCTACCTGCGCCCCGCCCCCCTCGCCCCTTAAAGCCTGGATTCTGGGTTCTCTTTAGGCCTTCTTCAAAGCTGGATCCAGGAGTTTTAGGGATATCCTTCTCCTCTCTCCCCCCTTCCCCTCTTCCTGCCCCTTCCCTCCCAGCCCAACTGCATTATTCTAACAGGAATCCGGGGCTATGGTGTGGAATTTCAGGTCAGCTGAGCCTGGCCGTGCCTCTTCCCACTGCCCGTGCATATCAATGTGTGATGGCTCACGACAAGGCTTTTCTTTTAGCTCCTACATATTTTTCTCAGGCCTTAGGGAGTTGTTTTGCCCCGATGTGGGCAGAACATTAGCTATTAATGAGGTGGGAGTGGTAGAGAGCCTGGGGCTAAGCATGGCGGAAAACCAATGCCCGTACATGACCCTGGAAAATAATCATGCGGCTGGTGTCCAGCAGGAGCCAACTAGGAGCTAAACCTTTCCACCAGAATGTAGAAGGTAAATCGAGGCCCCACAATGCAGAGAGTACCAGGAACCTGCTCCAGGACCCCAGGAATAATCTGAAGCCTGTGAGGGGTCAGTCTATACTTGTCCATGGCATTAGTGCTTTAGGGTCTAGGGGGCGTCGCTTATTTCACTCACTCACTCACTCACTGTCCTCACATCCATCAGCACCGCAAGAGAACACCCACTGGAATATTTTAGTGCCCCTCTCTGGTGGCCTTTGGTCCAAACCAGAACTATGTCCAGGGACCGCAACTGGAGAGCCCAGAAGGAAGCCCCAGACAGGCTTGTGTTGGGGGTGGAGGTGGGGCTCAACGATGAGTCCATTAGGACTTAGCCCCCTAGCCCGATGCAGATCTCCACTGGCTGGCCCCATCCCACCTCAAGGCAGGCCCCAGGCCCCGTGTGGTCCAATCCCCAGCCCCCTGACCCACCCACAGCCCTTCCCTGAGGATGTGCCTAAGCCCAGAGCAAAGCCAAGCCATTCCAAACGCTGTGCAGAACCGGCTTAGGCTGGCAGCACAAGGCACTCCCCCCGCCCCCCCCCACACAACCTTTGCAGGGCACGGCAGGTGTAGGTGCAAATAGTCAGCCTTTGTCCCTGGCCCACCTTGAGTGACCCGGTGAGAGCTCTCCCTCTCCCCTGCAGTGGCGTCTGGGATCCTCCCACTCTCTCCCGAAAGCACTCAGAGAGAGAGGATGCCTCACATCACTCTGGGTATGACCCCATCTGCATCAAGCTGGGGAATGACCTATGGAAAGCAACCTTTTTCAGCGTAGCGTGGTTGTGATGGCATATGCGTGACCACGTGGGGGCTGAGCCCCATCATCACGCTAGGCAGTTTCCAGAGAACAGCTCAAAGTCACTTTCTCCTGATCAAAGCAGTCCTCTGGTCCTCTGGTTCTTGAAAAACCAGAAAAGTCACTTCTCACCTCCAAGAACAAACCCCTCTACCTATACTTCTTCCCCTCCCTGTAGAGAGGAGGGAAGGAGAAAAGCAATATCCTTACCCACTTCTAAACAGCTACAGAGAGGGGCCCCCAACGCAAAACAAGGACACAGGGCCAGGCTCAGTGGGCACAGCCAGTGTAGGCCACGCTCAGCCGTTGTCCTGAGCTGGCCAGCAGGGTCAGCCCCCACTGCCTGGTGACTATAGAAGAGGTCCCTGCCTGGGGCAGCAGGGAACTTTCCACAGGAGCATAGGGGGTGCCTGCCTTGAACTGAGGAGAATATTTAGGGCACCTGGCTCCCTGCCCCAGCCTCTCACTGAGCACTGTCTCCACTACCCTGTCCTCGACAACATCGAGGGGTGGGCTGGCTTACCGACTGCCCCTCCAAACCTTGCTGAATCAAAGGCTTATGAAATGCAGATTCTTGGGCCCAGCCTCGACCTAGTGACCCAGATCCTTCAGGATGTATTTGTGACAAGCAGAGCCAGGGGCTGTGAGCTCCCCAGTGGCTCTGAGCTGCCCCTTCACTCTCTGGGGGGAGAGAAGGGAAGAAGGGAACCAGGCCTGCCCAGGGCTGCCAGATGGACATGGCCGCCCTTTCACGATCCTTTCTGCTGCAGGCAAAACTTCCTCGTGGGTGTTTGGGTGAACGCAGAAACCTGGATGTGACTTGCTGTCACTACAAGAAGTGCCACCCTGGAGACTGAGTTACCAGGGTAAGCTGCGCACCACCCCCCCCCCCCCCAATCCGGCTCGCCCAGCCTCAGTCTCCTCCCGGCTCCGACAAATTAGGTTTCTGTGATTCTACATCTCTTATCTCCTGTGAGTTCTCCTGCTGTCTTCTCCACGTAACCAGAAGGTGGACCACCCACCAGAAAACTACTTTCCCATCCTGCTCCCACCCCACCCGCACCACCCAATCCCGGCTCTGCAGGGCCGCTGTTCCCAGGCAGGTGAAAATCTAGGGCAGGTCTCGGGACTTGTCTGGTCACTCTCAAATAATGAAAGTCCCCAGTCACTTTGGGTCAGGGAAACGGCCTCATTTTACTGTGTCCGGTTCACTGGAAGAATCACAATGACAAGCCCAACCCGCGTGCCCCACCCCCCGGCCCCCGCCCTGCTCCACCCCACAAGGTGCACCCCAGGAGCGGTGGCTCTCAGCAGTTGACCCTACTTGTCTGCGCTCCCCAAGTCTCTCTTCATTCCCAGCCATTCGGTCAGCAGTTTCTCCTCTTTTATAGGCTGGGGAGGAGGGAGCTGAGTTAATGGTTTCATAACCTGTTTTCTGGCATTTCCTTTACAAGTTCTGAAAGGGCGGGGGGGGGGGGTAGCTGTTGTCTCTCCTGGCACTTTGTTTTTTTTTTTTATTTTTTTTTTCAACATTTATTTATTTTTGGGACAGAGAGAGACAGAGCATGAACGGGGGAGGGGCAGAGAGAGAGGGAGACACAGAATCCGAAACAGGCTCCAGGCTCTGAGCTGTCAGCCCAGAGCCCGACGCGGGGCTCGAACTCACGGACCGCCGGTCCGTGAGATCGTGACCTGGCTGAAGTCGGACGCCCAACCGACTGCGCCACCCAGGCGCCCCTCTCCTGGCACTTTGTAAGAGAAGTTTCCTCCGGCCCTGGCCAGAGCTGAGACAAAAAGCATCCTATGTTAACCTTTGTTCTGTGAATGGTGGACCAAGTGTCACGAAGGCCCTGGCTTAGAAGAGAAGAGGAGGAAGAGGAAACAGCCTGTGGTCCCCAGAGGAAAAAATCCTCCTTGGGTGGGGACAGGGGAACAGGCCAGAAGCAAAGCCCTGGGTTTGCTCCCATGTTGGGAGACGGGACGTCCCACCCCGAGCCTGCCCATAAGGGGGACACCAGTGTCCCTGTGGCATACAACAGCCGTACGGCCAGTGTGACTCTGATGGTGCTTGGCGCTCGGACAGGCGGGGTCCCGCCACCTCGCTGGATCTGCCTTCCACTTCCTGCGACGACCCTGCAGCGTTCTGGAATGGGGGCGCTGGGCCAGGGTGAGGTTGCCATACACCCCCACCCGTGCCTCGCCGGAGCCACCACCCTTCCCTGTCCCTGTGGGCAGTTTCCTTGCCTTGGGAGGGGGGTGGGGCTCCACCCTGTTCGCTTGGACGCTGGCATCTGTGACTCCCAAGCTATTGGGAGGTCAGGCGTGGGCGTGTGAACTATGACTAATCAATTCAATGGACTACAGATTTTATACATACCCAAGCATTTCACACCCACTGGGTTCGCTGAAAATTACAAATTCTGATGTTATCAAGTGTGGCACGGATGAGGAACAACGGGGGCTTGTTTATCTCCAAACTTGTACAATTTGGGGCCCTTCTTTATTAAAGAATACAAAATGAGGCAGGGTCTTGGAAGGGACCTGAGCTTAATTATGCTTCATCAGCCTCCAGGTCCCTCTGCTTCTGGAGTATGGAAACTGGAATTACCCTTTTTGGACAGGGATGCGGTGACATCTGGGGAAACAAAAGAGGTGCATTCCCCATGAACCAGGAGGTCAAACCCTCCCTTTGGGAAGAAATCCCCAGCAGGTAACTAAAGAGGCACATACAAGAATGTTCTTGGCAATGCAACGGCAGAAAGCAACAAATCGAAAATAGCAAAATGTCCATGAACAGCAGACGGGATAAACAGTAGCAACCTGTGTAAGCCTCAAAACAACTTTGTATGAAAAGCCTGCTGCAGTGAGATAGGTAATATGTGTGTGTGTGTGTGTGTGTGTGTGTGTGTGTGTGTGTGTTGTGTGTGTGTTCTTTTTTCACTTTATGAAAAGTGAAAACTTAAAATAATGCCATGTGTAATCTGCCCATAGTTAGGTATGCAGTGAAGGTCTAAATAAACCCTGCTCCGGGGTAATGAACACTACTACATTTAGCCTCGAGATTGCCCCAAGGACGGAGGGAAGAGAAGATAATGGTGGAGTTTCCAGTGGGCGTGGTGCCATCTGAAAAGCTTTATTTCCCTCATACTAAAAGAAAATAAGGCCAACTATTAAGATTTGACAAACTGGAATGATAATTATATGGGTGCCGTTCCTGTAATATGAAATATTTCTTGACGTTTGTTTCTTAAAAAATTTAAGTCTACATAACATAAAGTCAACCATTTTAATATATATATATATATATATATATTAATTTATTGTTTTTGACAGCGAGAGAGACAGAGCATGAGCAGGGGAGGGGCAGAGAGAGGGGGAGACACAGAATCCGAAGCAGACTCCAGGCTCTGAGCTGTCAGCACAGAGCCCGACGCGGGGCTCAAACCCGTGAACCTCGAAATCAAGACCTGAGCCGAACGAAGTCAGACCCCCAACCGACAGGTGCCCCCAAATTACCCATTTTAAATTGACCAGTTCAGTGGCATTTAATACACTCACGTCGTGCAACCACACCCTCTGACTTCAAAACATTTTCACCACCACAAAAGGAAACCGGGCCCCTTATCCCTCTCATCTCAGTCCCTGGAAAACCACCAGTTTGTGCTCTGTCTCTATGGGTTTACCTATTCTGGATATTTTATATAAATGGAAGCATACATACGTGACCTTTCGTGTCTGGCTTCTTTTACTTAGCATTGTGTTTTCAAAGTTGATCACCTTTGTAGTATGTATCAGTATTTTTTGTTCCATTCTATGGTTGAATAATACTCTACTGTATGGATATATCACAATTTGTCTCTCCAGCCATTGCACTGGGGCTGTTTCCACCTGTTGGTTATTGTGAACAGTGCCTCTAAGAACATGCGTGTATGTGTACCTGTTCAGGTCCCAGCTTTTAATCACCTTGGTTAAAAACCTAGGCATGGAATTGCTGGGTCAAATGGTAATTTTTTTTTTTTTTTTTCAGGAACTACCAAACTGTTTTCCAGAAGCAGATGAGCCATGTTACATTTCCATCAGCAATGTGTGAGGGTTCTAATTTCCTCACATCCTGGCCAGCACTTGCTATTACCTTTTTTCTTTTTTTAATAATAATCACCATAATTTCATGTGAAATTGTACCTCATTGTGGTGTTTATCTCATTTTCCTAACAATGAATGATGCTGAGCATCTTTCCATGCGCTCCTTGGCCGTTTGTACAGCTTCTCCGGAGGAATGCCTATTCAAGTTTGTTGCACATTTTCTAACTGGGTTGTGTGTCCTTTTGGATAGAGGTTGAGAGAGACCACTGAGGCACCCTAGGTCTCTCAGGAAGTTGGGGGGAAAGGAGGGAGGTGAGGGAGCAGGGCAAGGGTCGAGGAGAAAAAAAAAATCACTTCTCAGCCGAGAGGAAAGTTCCAAGCAGGAAAGAATTATTTCTTCCTGAAGCCCCTACTATGTCAGGTCACAAAACCGCCCCGGGAGGAGTAAATTTCCACTAATCCATGGTTCTGAGATTTCCCACCTCCAGCCTTCCGCTTTCACTTGGTGGGTTTTAGCAGTGGGGTATCCTCCTGTCCCCACCCAGCAGATCGCCCTGTTTGGCTCTGCCTGGCTGGGCGGTTCCTACCCTCGGGAGCACTCCTTCCCCTAAGCTGTGATACCGAGAGGAGGCATTGGGAGGCTTGTCCCCTCGGTGAGGCCAGCACCCCTCCACCCCCACCTGCCACCCCCTGCGGCCACCTGAGCCCATTCTTGTCAGGGCGGCAGGAGGATGGGGACCCGGTCTTCTGCCTGGAGCTCAAGTAACACACTCTTTCCTGATTCTTGTTTTAGTGTTCCTCGAAGAGCTACAAAGGCAGAATCAGCCACTCATGAGGGCAATGTAAGAGACACTAAGGAGACCTTTTGCTGCTTAAAAATCTCCCTTGCCCCATCACACCTCAGCATCAGCCCTCATCTCTTTTGGTTATGAAACTCCTGCCTTTGTAAAGAGTAGCCTCTGAAGGAACCACCCAATACTTATTCCCAAGCCGCAGGTCTATATGCTCTTCAGAAATCCAGCGTTCGGCAAGCACAGGCTGACTGCTGAGGAGAAGCACTCAGATGAGCCATCTGGAAAAAGAATGTTCCAGGGGATGCAAGCCCCTCCCCTCTGGGCCTATTGTAGGTAGGGCTGGGCTTAGTGGTGTCCAGAGTTCCTTCTAGATGTCACTTCCTTGATTCTGGCCAGCTCCAGGTTTTGAAGTCATTCTGGATACATCCAGGTTTGGGCTCAACCCAAGTCACACAACTGCAAGGATACGTGCCCCAGGGAACCTCAGCCCCCTTGGCCCCTTCCTCCACCATCTCCACGGAGACCAGAACCTGCTCCCTTTGCTGTTCACACCCTCCTGCCTCCAATCAGACAGTAAGAAGCCGGGGTCCCGTTTATTTTTACACAGTCAGGTGTGGGCAGTTTCTTTTTCGACCGACTTTCCGGGCGGCCACTTCTGAGATTGGGGTGCAGGGAAGGAGTCTCTGTGACCTCAACGCACCACACCCACAGAGTAAACACACCATGCCCTCTCCCAGGTAAGGGGCCGCAGCCCCTGCGGAGGTTAGGCTGAGGGCGGTCGGAACTTCCCCACAGGGTGATCACTTCACCAGAAGCCTAGAGTAGGAAGCGCTCTCCGAAGCCGCCGGCGGCGGAGGCTGTGCGGCTCGGGCTTAAGGACCGGCCAGCCGCGGGTGCAGCGGGGTTCCCGCTGCTCAAGGTCAGCCGAGGCACAGGACCGCTCAAGGCCAGTCCCTCTTTCTTCCCCCCCACCCGTCGCTCAGGGCAGAATGACTGCAGCGGAGCAAACCACGCCTGTTGATTTCCCCGATCAAAGTTGTGGCAAGTACGGCCACTCGCCAGAAACTTTCAAAAGCCAGAAGAGAATAATCCAGATTCTGCCCCTCCTACGACACCAACCCAATCTGCAAACCTCGGCTGGTAACACGTACTCGGGTTCCTTTTGATTTTTTTTTTTTTTTAAAGAAATCCTAACCCCGGGAAAAGCTGGACGCTTCTACAAGGACGTCGCCCTCCAGGAAGGGCATACTCGGCGCGGCACCTGTGAAGCGGTTTGGGAGCGCAGCTCTGGAACGGGCGCGCTACAAGTGGACCCGGGGCCTGTTTCCAACATCTGACCCATCCTGGGAATTTGGTTTTTCCACCGAGGTCCTGGGGACTGTTTACCCCATTGCCCTTGGCTAGAGGGGGGTCAAACGACTGGAAGGTGGGAGGAGAGAGACTTTTTCCTTACTGTGGCCTCGCTACCCAGGTGCTCCGGGGACCCGCGCAACCACCACCATTTCCGCCCCTTCCCTAGCACAGGCGCGGGCGCGCCGGCGACTCACAAACTCTAAGATGAAGAGCAGGTCCGGGAAGGTGGTGAAGACCGCGAAGCCGCTGGGCAGGGTACTGCCACCCGACGCCGCTGCGGGGGCCATGCCGGCGTGCTGGCGTCGGCCTCGGGTCTGGACGCGCGCGGCTCCGGCTTTGCACTGACCGCTAGCTCGCTCTGCGGAACCCAGTGGCCCGGGCGCCCCCGCGCGCGGGTTAAGAATAGGGAGCCCGGGGTCGAAAAGGGAGGAGCCCTGGTCACCGCCCGCCCCGTCCCCGCCCAGGTCCCCGGTGCGCGCCGCGGGCGCCGCCCTGCCCCACCTGGAGAGCGCGCCGCGGGCTTGCGGAGCTGGAGGCGGGAGCCTGACTCCTGCGACCCACTCCGGCGCCACCCCCCACCCGGAGGGGGACAGAGCCACTTTGGCGAGGCGCTTTGCACGCTTTGCACGTGGTCACCATCCCTTGAGAAAAACAACCGTCAATAACTAGGCCCCGCAAACTTCCCATTGTGACACCCCTAGGGCCACCTCTGCTTTACCTGTTCTTAAGTTGGTGTCCTTCATCTTACCTCTGGGCGCGTTGATACGCGCGACCTTCACGTTCAGGCTCAAGGTGGGAAGAGTAACCCTCGGCTGCAGCCTGGCGGTCTGCAGGGGGTCGAGACCAGCTCTCCCACCCACCCCTTCTCCCGTCTGAGCGTAGGGGGCTGCTCTCCTCCGTGTGATCCCTGGGGGAGGGCTGCTGGTGGTGGTGCCGGGGCAAGTCCGCATTGAATTTAAGGACAGAAAGGAGCCCTTTAGAGCAAATTTATCCCCTTCTCTCGGAGCAGGTATCCCGGGGCTCTGTGGGTGGGAGGACTCCTCCTCCCCATGTCCTCTGACTGCCTGGATTGTGTGTGTGTGTGTGTGTGTGTGTGTGTGTGTGTGTGTGTTTCTGGATTATGATTTATTTATTTATTTATTGCCTTTATTTTAAAACAGGTATCAGACGCCAGCAGTTGCCCATTTATTTTAATTTAGATACTGAGTGTTCTTCTCCAAATCCTAAAGCCCAAAATCTGCTGGCAGTTCAGGACGTGGCTCCAGCTCAGACTTCCCGGTGCGTCACCCACAGCAGATAGCAGGGCACAGGGCTCCCTCTTCCCAGTGGGACCTTCCGTCTTTCCCCTCTATACAGCTTTTTCTCCCAGTCCCTACGGGGAGAAGTAAATTCTTGGACACACTTTCCAAAGCAAAAAGCCATGCCCATGAGTTGTTCATTCTGACTACTCATGGAGAGACACCAGGCAATTGAAATGAGAAAATCCCACTGTGCCCCTGTGAGCCTTGGGGCTGCTGACTTTGGTGGCTTGAGTCCCAGGGTGCCATTGTGGCCTCCGCCAGGTCCCCCAGGGCCAGGACCTCTCCCGGCCGAGGTCAAGAAGAGGCTTTGACCTCTCTGAACCTCTGACCTCTCTGAACACCTCATCTTACCCGTAGTCCTTTGCTTGATGTTTATTTTCCTGACCACACTCTACCTTCTGCAGGGCGCCCGCCACCCCCATCCCCCATCTGCCTGCTTCCTTCCCTGTTGTATCATATCTTTGGTGCCTAGCCAAGAACCCAGCCCATGGTAAGCGCCCCAAAAATGTTTATCCCATGCCAGGATGGACCCAGCCTTCTCTGTGCTGACTGCCCAAGGAGGAAATGAAATGACTCTGAACATAAAGAGTATCAGTAAGTAGAGACAGGTCTGTCTTCATTTCGCAGCAGAGCTTCTGGAGGGTGCTCTGAGCCGCTTGCTGATGGTTTAGGTGGTTCATATTTATAAGAAGCCCAGGACATACTTTGGTTCCCAGCAGGGTATGAAAAAACAACCTCGGTCACTAATAACACACTGCAATGTCTGTGGTCGTGGCACAGTGGGTGTGAATGTGGGGGTCAGTCTGGGTAGCACTGGGGCTTCTGTCAAAATAGTAACATGGCCTAGAGTGGGTTTCTGCAAAGTAGAAAATGACAATTGCGACACCATCCTGGGGGCACAGGAGGTTACTTCCAGCTTGTGTGCCAGGGGAAGGAATCGGGAGGAAGGCGAGGGACATTTTTAGGGAAAGATTCATGGGACAGGAATTGCCAGTAAGCAATGTGATTTGCTGTTGAGGACTTAGAATGACTCCTGTTTTACTGATGAAGTATGGAGGCTCAGAGAAGTTAATAGCTGCCCAGGGCCACACAGCTGGTGACTGGTAGAACTCAGCCTTGAACCTGAATGATGCTGTGTCTCCAATGCCGCAAACATTTGATTAAGACAATACTTAAGATGGGCAATTGCCAACCAAATGCCATGCTCCATGCAGGCACCCAAATCCAGTCTTAGTGGTCATCTTGAGTGTGGCAGTGGGCACCTATTCCCTGGGGGATCTCTGCCTGTCTGACAGGGCTCTGGACTTTTCCTCCCTGACTGGATATACAAGAATGGAGGTCCTGATCCGGGTTTATGGATAGAAAAGCTGGATGAAGGTCGGAATTCAGAGAGCTCCCCTGGGCCAGCACTTATCTCAAGGGATTTTATTTTCATAGTCACCCCACCGCCCCACATTTCCACCCGTGGCATGAAGCAATGAAGGCAGCTCCTGGGCGGAGGAATTAATGGCAGTCACAGTTGCCTTGGCCCCAGGAGAGCAGAGGGAGCTATCATGGCTGATGGCCTACTAAGCGCCCAGCCCTGCCATGTGCACGTTGCCCACTTGACCTCCATTTGACCCCACCGAGCCCTTCCAGTAGGTGTCATCCCACCATGAAAGCTCAGAGTGGACAGGAAATGTGCCCAGACCACACGGAAGGCGGCTGGACCTCCTGACTCTAGAAGGCAGACTGTCCCCACTACCTCCACGCCTACTGAATAAAATCGACACATTTCGAAACTAGAGGTGGCAGTTGCCCATCAGAGAGCTGTCCTTTGGTGGGCGGATGGGCACCTGTGCTCCGTTGCCTCCAGTGACAACAAACCACGGCCTGTGATCTCTTTTGTTTGCTCCCAACCTCTTCTAGGTCCATGTTTCCTAGCGCCAGGGAGACGTGGTGGTCCCCCACCACCTGAGAGAGTCATCGCCAGGCTCTGAGATTCTGAGCACAAAGCAGGGGCTGGCATTGTCTAGTTGTCAAGGGTGCAGGCATGGAGGGTGGACTGTCTTTAAAGAGCGGGGATAGAGGGGCGCCTGGGTGGCTCAGTCGGTTGAGCGTCTGACTTTGGCTCAGGTCATGATCTCATGGTTCAGGGATTCGAGCCCCGCGTCGAGCTCTGAGCTAACAGCTCGGAGCCTGGAGCCTGCTTCGGATTCTGTGTCCCCCTCGCTCTCTGCCCTCCCCTTCCGGTGCTCTCTCTCTCTCTCTTTCAAAAATAAACATCAAAAAATTTTTTTAAAAAAGAGGGGAGGTAGAGTCCCTGCTCCCTATGTGACTTCCACCCAAAGGGACCTCATTACATTCAAAGTAATGTAATGGACTTGGCCAGCACTGGGCGCCTTTCCTGTCCCTGCAGGCTCCACCCCGAGAGGTGGCATGCCGGCCAGTTGCCCCACAGCCAGGGTGCGGTGGACACAGCCTCCCCTTTCTGAGCACCTCTTGGGTGTCCTGAAGATGTAACAGTAGAGTGGATAAAGGCCCCTACCCTCGGTCGTCCCATTAATACCAGTTCAGTAAGCCCTGGGCAACAGGGATAGCATGGGAGCAGGGCAGCCATGACCCCTGCCCTTTTGAAGCTTCTGTAGCACAGGGGACAGAGCAGCCAAACGCCGCATAATAAATGTGTAATGAAGTTTGGGGCTGGAAGGACGGTGCAGGGAGCCCCAAGAGCACGTGCCAGTGCCGCCTGGCTTGGCCTGGGGGTCAGGGGAGCTGGTGAAGGAGTGAGTGAGCAGTGGTTGCGTAGGCGGAGGGGAAGAGAGCTTCTCTGCTGAGGAACAGCGGGTGCCAGGCCCCTGGCTGTTTCCTGGAGGGGTCGCAGGCACTCTCTGACACTGACAGGGCTGTAGGTAAAAGTAAGGAAATCCATAAGACGAGTCCAAGGTACTCAGGTAGGCACAGGAGGTAGAATGCGAACAGCCACAGGAGTCCAAGGCAGAGGGAAATCGGCACAGGCAGCAAGTTCTGGAAGAGGAAGGCGGGACGGAAGCCAACAAGGGAGTGAGGAGAGAGCCCCTGCGGAGAAGAAGGGGAAGAGGGCAGGCTAAGGGAGCATCAAGAATGAGTCCTGTGAGGCCCGTTGAGTCCTTTGATTTCCGTGGGGAGCGGGTCGGCGCTTGGGGCAGAGCTGGTAAGGCCAAGGGCAGGCTGGGCATCGGAGAAAAGAAGCAAAATTCAGAGGGTCGAAAGCATACATCAAGCTTCATCATTTCCTCCCGCTCTGCCCAGAGAGTGACTGGGCTCATTGTCTCTGCCCCTTAGTGGGACTGGACCCTGCACCTCTCCATGAGAGCTCACAATCTGCCTGGGCAGTTGCACCCAGAATTTGGCCCAAGTTGCCTGAAATATCAGTGAACTTCAGGTGCACAGAACAGGGCTGGGCCAGTGGCTCTTTGGAATGTCGTCTCGGCAGGTCCGGGGCTGGCCTGCTCCCAGCTTAGCACTTCCTTCGAGGTTCCACTTACAACACCCCTCCGATAGCCTTTGCCACACAACGTGTTTCTTAGACGGGGAAGCAGTTGTTGAGTAAATATCAGAATTGGGCAGATGCCTCCCAGAACAGCCTTGTTCCCCAGACTTTTTACTCTCAAGCTCACTTCCACCGCGGGTCTTTCTCCAAAGTCCTCCCCATGGGAAATAATCCCTTCCTGCATGACCAGGACCCCACCTTCTAGAGAAGCTGCTTGCCCTCCAGCCTTTGAGACAGTGAAGGAAACCTTTAAGCTCCCCCTGGCCGTGTCAATGGGTCCTGACTTGCTATCTCCCGTTAGCATTTCTGTTTTCCGTTGGGAAAAAATATGCTTACAGATAGAAAACGCAGAAAAGAGCATTGTACTAATACCCCTTGATTCTTCTAAATCAAGGTAACTATTCTCATTTCCGCATCTTATCTCCTAGAACTCATGAAGAAGCGGACTTTTACCCCTTGGAGTTTCTATTTCCATGTAGCGACTTGTCTATTCATCCAGCTTCAAACGTACCTTCCCAGTGAGAGGCTCAAGTGTCTGGGCACAGGTAACCAGGCAGGAAAGGGAGGTAGGCGTGGGAGCCTCGGTGGTGGAGGTGAAGCCAATGAACCTGCAAGCCATCAAGGCCTTAGTGAAGGCCAGTGTGAATTTTCTTCTGGACAAAGCGAGGGGAGTCCAGCATGTGCTCTCGTTCCTTCAGCCTTTGGAATGCTTGATCAGTACCCACTCCTCAGAACAGAGCCAAAAGAAACAGGGGTCTAGGGACCAGCCCAGAGGTCTCAGAATTGGCTTAGGGACCCTGGAGATCTGGAAGAGCATGAGATCACAAAATACAATAAAATCATAAAACGTCAACTAAGCAGAATATGAAACTTGGTGCAGAAGAAGAATGAATATTCTTTTTTTAAGAATTGTTTTTATTAAAACATTTTTTAAACATTTATCTAATTTTTGAGAGACAGAGAGAGACACAGTATGAGTGAGGGAGGGGCAGAGGGAGGGGGAGACAGAATCCGAAGCAGGTTCCAGGCTTTGAGCTGTCAGCACAGAGCCTGACTCGGGACTCAAACCCACGAACTGTGAGATCATGACCTGAGCGGAAGTTGGATGCTTAACCGACTGAGCCACCCAGGCACCCCAGAGAAATAAATGTTCTTATGGAGAATAGTAGGAACTTGCGAATTCATTTCTGGGTGCCCAGTGCTTAGCCCAGTGCCTGGTGCATGGGAGGGGCAGTGAGTGTTTGTTGGACAGGGAGAGAGGGTGGGGGAAGGGGAGAGAAGGAAAGGGAGAGGGAAAATTTGGCATTCAGGCAAGCTTCTGGAAAGCAGGGGAACCCCAGACTCCACTGAGCTGTTTTGCTTGTTCCCAACTTCTTCTAGGTTCCACTGGTGTTCCATTGGTTTCTTCGACTTGCCATCCTTGACACAAAGTGTGTCCTTTGGGTAAACTGATTCCTATCATGACAAACAGACCTGTTTTTCCAGCTCTTGGCTGCCCTGGGTCTTTATGACTCAGAGCAACCAAGACCTTGGAAGGCAGAGAGGGGATCTGCTGCTTCCTCACCCTGATGACAGACGAGGAGGCTCCAGAGAGGTGCATGCCGGAGGTGTGCAGGAAACAGCCTGGCTGAAACAATGGGCAGCAGCCACAGCTTATGGGGAGGAGGCCTGGACCCTTGTCTGACCAGCCCAACTGGCTTGGGAAGTAGTCTTGACTGTGCGGTGCTCGCCATTACATCCTGGGAGATGGTTCAGACCCCATCATCGCTGCATCACCTCCCTGACTCAGCTCCTCACAAACCCATCACCTCCAGACCTCACCATTTCCCCAGACCCCATCGTCTCTCAGATCCATCATCTCCCCTAAACCCCATAAACATCAGGCAGACCAGGATCTAGGTATTACCAGTTTGTCTGAGACACGGCATCCTCTCCCCACCTCCTCTCACCTCTCATCAGTTGCTCAGAGGGGGCAGCTCTATGGGAAAGGATGAGCCAGTCTCAAGATGTCCACTCAGCATAAGACAAGTCACCCAGATACACAAGGTCTGTGTTCCCAATGTAGATAGGATGCCATGCCAGTGCCAGAAAAGAGAGTAGACATCCATGTGCTAACATAGGAAGATGGCCAAGAGAGTCTCTTTTGGAGGTGAAAAGAGGAAATTGCAGGTGGTGCATAAAGCATAATTCATGTTGTTCCTTTAAGAACGTATAAATTTGTAAATGCAGAGATAAATAAGTACCTGGAAGGACAGAAGTTACACTTTCCACGGTGGTTCCCTTTGGGGGCAGAATTGGTGGGTAAGGGTGAGATGGGGCTGGGGTAGGAGAGAGACATCACTTTTTTCTTAAATCGTGGACATAGCAAATGAACTTGTAATTGGAAAACCCATTAAAGGAAAGCACGTCTTGGCTCTAGCCTGCTGACCCGTGGAGGTCTCTGTGTGGAGGTCTCTATGTGGAGGTCTCTGCCACATTGGGAACTCCTGCATGCTGCAGAACCAGATAGCTGGGGGCAGGATCTCAAAGCTCCCCACTTCTAGAAACGTCATTGTTTTCTCCCTACCCTCAAATGGCCGCAACCTCTGACAGGCTAGAGGTGTGGCTGGACAGGGCTGGTTGCACATCTGAGGTCAGGGATGGGGAGGCATGCCCTGGAGGCCCCTGGCCGATGAACACCCCACGCTCTCTGCTTGCTTGGGCTGCCAAGGTCAAGGTCTTGGTCAAGGTCAAGGTCTGCTTGCTTGACCTGCCAAGGTCCTGCTTGGGCTGACCAGGTCATCTGGTCGTTACAGCCCTCTTGCCTTGGGGTTTCCTTCCCACAAGAAGAAACCGAACATTCCGGCATCTGACCTTCTGAACTTTGGTCTCTGCTTTTCTCTTCTGCAGATTGCCTCCCACAAAGATGGCCATGGCCGGGGTCAAGGCTGTGCCCCTAATGTTATCACAAACGTCATCCTCCCTCTGGTCCCATGTTGAATACACAACATTTAATGAGAGACCTTGGAGAGTCCTCTGATTATGGTTAGTGCACTTGAGACCTGGGTTAAAAATCTCCCTTCTGCTATTTCCTCACTGTTCAACTTCAGACAAGTTACTTGATTTCTGTGCTTTGGTTTCCTTGTCTATAAAATGGCAATAGTGATCCGTCTCTCACAGGGCTGTGTGTGGATTAAGTGAGATGATGTGTGTTGAGTGCTCTCAGCGCCTGTCATGAGATAAACTTCAAGATGGGAAAGCTGGTATTAATCTGTGCTCACACAATCCCCCTGGGTTCATCACCGACCTGTGTGTGCCTTTCACATACCTTCACTCTTAGACGTTTTCTCCCCTACTTAGCTGCAGATGCCATTGGAGAACATTCTGGCTCTCCTCACACACCTGCCTCACCGCCTCATTTCCTGGCAGTCACCTCCCGGGCCTGAGGCAATTTCTGTTCCTTGTTCTTACAGCAAGTAGAAGTTTCTGTTCTAGTCCCTGCAGGAGCCACCAACCATGAGTTCCTCTAACTCAGAAGATGGGAAGGCCACGAGAGCCAATCCCACGGTCAGCAGGTGATGAACAAAAAAACCCAAAGGATGACAATGTGTGAGTGTCACTGCTGCCTAACTTTGAGCTCTTTTAAAAAAATTTTAAGTTATTTTGAGAGAGAGAGAGAGAGAGAGAGAGCACGCGCGCGCGTCAGGGGAGAGGGGCAGAGGGAGAGAGAGAGAGAATCTTAAGCAGGCTCCACGGTCAGGACAGAGCCCAACTCAGGGCTCCATCCACGACCGTGAGATCATGACCTGAGCCGAATTCAAGAGTCAGATGCTCAACCGACTGAGCCACCCAGGTGACCCCAAGGTTGTGAAGCTTTGTCCTATGTTTTCTTCCAAGAGTTTTATGTCTTACATTTAGATCCTTGATCAGTGTGAGTTAGTTTTGTATATGGTGTCATGTAAGGGTCCACTTACATTCTTTTATACAGAGACATCCAGTTTCCCAAGCACCGTTTGTTGAAAAGACTGTCCTTTCCCCATTGAATGGTCTTGGCATTCTTGTCAAAAGTCATTGGACCACAAATGCAGGGGTTTAAATCTGGGCTCTCGATTCTATCCCGTTGGTCTATGGCATTTTTGCCAATATCACACTACTTTGATCACTGTAGCTTTGTGGTAAGGTTTGAAATCAGGGAGTGAGTCCTCCAGTTTTGTTTTGTTTTTTTTTTCAAGATAGCGTTGGCTATTTGGGGATCCTTGAGATTCTATATGAATTTTCGGGTAGGTGTTTCTATATCTAAAAAACAACATTAGGATTTGGTAGGAATTGCATGGAGTCTATAGGTCACTTTGGGTAGTACTGACATTCTAACAATATCAAGTCTTCTAATTTATGAACACAGGACTTGTTTCCATTTATTTATGCCTTTTTCACTTCTTTCAGCCATGTTTATAGTTTTCATTGTGCAAGACTTTTACCTCCTGGGTTATGTTAATGCCTAAGTATTTTATTCTCCTTGATGCTTTTGTCAACGGAATTGCTTTTGTAATTTCCTTTGCGGATTGTTCGCTGTTCATGTACAGAAATGCAACCGATTTTTGTGTGTTGACTTTGGATCCTGCTACTTTTCTGAATTCACTTTTTGAGTTCTAATAGTTGTTTTTGGTGGAATCTTCAGGGTTTCCTACACATAAGATCATGTGGTCTACAGAGATAGTATTGCTTCTTTTTTTTCCAATTTGAATACTGTGCTGGTGGTTACTATTTTTACAATTCTGAAAAAGGTCACCACATGGCAAGTGTTGTCCTGAGTTTCTCATGCGTTTTAACTGCTACTCCATTTGTGTTGATGGCTATAGGCTTAGAGCAATTTTACTGCTTTCTTTTGTTGATTGCTTTGCTCCTGTGTCAGGGCATATTTGCACTTTGTTATGGTCTTTCCGTCACCAAATACTTGCATGGGAAAGCAGGGATAATCAGGTGGCTGGTCACCAAAAACCTTGCAACCCTTGGCTCAAAAGCCCACAAGTCAGGGCCTTTGCCTTCCCTCCACCTGGAGGGCTCAGTCCCATGATCTCCTCTTAGACCTTCCCTACGGTTCCCCCGATCCCAGGTGCCCCTTCCTCCCCACATCACTTATTATGTCTCCCTGATCATGTCTCATGGAACTTTCTTTGACAGAAAATTGTCCAATAAGCCCTTGTTTAATGAATACTTGCCCTCTGGAATGCCTGCCTTGTTCTCTGAGCCCAGAATAATGCTGGCATGGAGAAAGTCCTCAAAAATAGTTGTTGAGCGAGTAAATGAATCCCATAAGGTGATATAGTGAGATCCTTTGAGAAATAGGAAGCCAGTCTAACTCATCAAGCGTTGCTGGTCCTCGTTGTTTCTATGGACGAGAATTAATCTGTGGTGGGCACCTGATGCTGAGGGCTCGGAGCCAGCGCCGTGGCTGTGTCCTGGGATGGAGACCCACAGGTCTGTGGGCAGGGGCAGCAAGCACCACGTCCTGAACTGTCCAAGCTCTGGTTCGTGATCTGCTCTGCCTACATGATGCTGTGCTACTTTCTTAATTCCCCGATCAACACCCTCCTTTTTTCTATCAACGCACAGTGCAAATGTCTTCTCCTTCAAGGAGAATTCCTTCAGTCGGCTCTCATTTTGCCCTCGATGTCTGATGTGGTGCCCACAGGCCTTTGCATCGTGACTAGAACCTTCCTCGCCCTTCTCTGTCTCTGTGCATTTGCCTTTCCCCCTCTCTTCCACTTAATGCATCTCGACTCCAGGTACCACCTGCGTGGCCCCCACTACCTCTCCTTCCTGCACCCCCGAGGGCAGCTCCTTCCCAGAGCTCTCGTGGTGCTTTAGTTACCCAGCCTCTCTCCTACAGTAAGTATTTGTTATCCCATGGGAAGGGCCTGGGAACTTCTCAAGGAAAGAACAATCTTAGTCGTCTTTCTTTCCTTAAGGCCTAGAGCATACATGTTTGGGAAACAAGGGAATGACTGAGTCCGTGAATGAATGAGCGACTGAGTGAATGAATGGTCGGTCCTTCCTGGCTGTCATGGCGAGCATATGGTGGTTCTGACACAGGACTTGCAGGGGATAGATATGGATGGGCAGCAACGTGTGTCCTTTGTGGCTGACCTTGGAAGCAGCCTACTCACTCTCAGCCCCGACTTGCTTTCTTCTTTACTCGAGACGCTGAGTGTAGGGGGGGTCCTGGGTCCCCATAAGCTGCCTGGCATCTTCCCAGGCCCCGTGCTTCCCAGCCTCTCCTGGGTCAGAAAGCATTTGGTGCACTGGTCTCTTAGCAAATTTAAAGATTATTTTGATGGTGAACCCAACACACTCACAGTCGGTTAGATGAAAAGCGGAATCTTTGGTCACTTGCACCTCCAAACTGGAGAAGGCCTACTCACGGCAACTAATGGGACAGAGCGTGGAGCTGAGAGGGCAGTTTTTTTGGATCAAAAGCCCACGGGCAGCTTCTGGACAGCAGGGGCCGTCCAGAGAGCCCAGGAGATACAAGGGGAGGTGGCTAAACTTCTCTAATGAGGGAATTTCTGAGGGTGGTGTCTGTTGATTTTCATTCGAACGGCTTTTTAGAGCCTTTTGTTGGTGAAAGCCCCCTTTAAGGGGAGCTGATGTCTCGGTAGCAGCGTCAGTGAGATTCGGTAGAACCCGTCAATGAGGAGCATGTTCCCTGCAGAGCTCAGAAAGGACTGCAAGAAGTCGGACTTGGTGTCCTTAGTGAGTGCTAGCAAATCTCCGGGGAGGAGGATGTTATCGGTGCGATGTCACAACTGGCCGAAGGTGGGTGCTGGAAAGATCTTGCTTGTGAAGACTGCTGGATGGCAGAGCTGTTGCCGTGCCCCACGGGTGTGGGGCTGTGTCCCCTCGCAGCGTTTTATTTTATTTTATTTTTTTTTTAATTTTTTTTTCAACATTTATTTATTTTTGGGACAGAGAGAGACAGAGCATGAATGGGGGAGGGGCAGAGAGAGAGGGAGACACAGAATCGGAAACAGGCTCCAGGCTCCGAGCCATCAGCCCAGAGCCTGACGCGGGGCTCGAACTCACAGACCGTGAGATCGTGACCTGGCTGAAGTCGGACGCTTAACCGACTGCGCCACCCAGGCGCCCCCCTCGCAGCGTTTTAAAACGTAGATTTTAGGGGCACTTGTGTGGCTCAGTTGGTTGGGCGCCCGACTTTGGCTCGGGTCATGATCTCGCGGTCCGTGAGTTCGAGCCCCGCGTCCAGCTCTGTGCTGACAGCTCAGAGCCCGGAGCCTGTTTCAGATTCTGTGTCTCCTTCTGGCTCTTCCCCTTCCCCACTCACGCTCTGTCTCTCTCAAAAATAAATAAACATTAAAAAAATAAAAAAAAAACATAGATGTTATTATTATTCAGGTACAGCGAGGCCAAAAGATCCGTTTTCAGAGTGCCGTTGAAAAGACAGTTTGCTACTCACAGTTCCCAAGAGAAGTTACATAATTTTTTTAAAGTTTATTCTTTTTTTTTTTTTTTTTTTTTTTTAAGAGAGAGAGACAGGGCGTGAGCAGGGGAGGGGCAGAGAGAGAGGAAGACGCAAAATCTGAAGCAGGCTCCAGGCTCTGAGCTGTCAGCACAGAGCCCGACGCGGGGCTTGAACTCACGGACCGCGAGATCGTGACCTGGCTGAAGTCGGACGCTTAACCAACTGCGCCACCCAGGCGCCCCTGAAGTTACATAATTTTTTAAAGCAAATTTTGGATTTTCAATTGAGTCAGATTATGGATCATTGTTTCAATTTAATTATACATATGTATATGTCTACGTGTATAATCTATTATTTTTTTAATGTTTATTTTTGAGAGAGAGAGAGACAGAGCATGAGACTGGGAGGGGCAGAGAGGGAGGGAGGCACAGAATCCGAAGCAGGTTCTAGGCTCTGAGCGGTCAGCACAGAGCCCGACGCGGGGCTTAAACCCATGAACTGTGAGATCATGACCTGAGCCGAAGTCGGACGCTTAACTGACTGAGCCACCCAGGCGCCCTTAAGTGTATAATTTAATTATATAAATATTAAATGGATCCAGGTTTCTTTCTCTGTCTCTTTCTCTCTCTCTCTCTTTTTTGTGGCAGGGTGGGAGGGAAATTTCTAGCAGCCTAAAGTGTGGTTTTTGGTTTTTGTCTCTGATAACTGATCATTTGGACCTTCTTTTAAATTTTTTTTTTTTTTTCAAAGTTTCTTATTTATTTTTGGGACAGAGAGAGAGAGACAGAGCATGAACGGGGGAGGGGCAGAGAGAGAGGGAGACACAGCATTGGAAACAGGCTCCAGGCTCCGAGCCATCAGCCCAGGGCCTGACGTGGGGCTCGAACTCACGAACCGTGAGATCGTGACCTGGCTGAAGTCGGACGCTTAACCGACTGCGCCACCCAGGCGCCCCTCATTTGGACCTTCTAGGAGGTTACAGGGAAAGGAGGGGAAGAGGTGTCCCCTCCCAGAGGTCAGGGTTTGCACTCAGGAGAACTGGTAGCAGCCTCTCCTTGGGGCAGTGCGGTTAGCCGCCACGTCCCAGGAATCAGTCCCTCTTCATGTCAATGGCGGGAGGCGCTTGGGCCCAAGCACACTGGCTAGAGGGCTCGCGTTATTTAAGCAATTCAGTAACTTCTGCAGGAGTTGGGGGTGGGGAGAGAGTGTGACCCATGACACCCCTGAGGGTCTGGGAGGCAGGAAGGGTGCAGATGACGACGAGGTATGGAGCAGCAGAGAAGACAGGTAGACTGCACCCCCCACCCCCACCCCGAAACAAACTGATAGTGAGACCCGGCATTGGTTCTTGTTTTTCTTTCATTTTGTGCGAAGTCCAACCAACACCTTCTTCCACAGGGTCACCCGAAACACACAGACAAACCAGGGTTCTACCCCAAATATTAATAATAATAAAGGACATGGAAGAAGTGATAAGTTCCTGGAAAAGGGCCTCCACTAAACCCTGGCTGTTCTGGAAACACACTGGAACCCCCAAGGCGGAAAAGCGTGGCTCAGGTGGCCAATTGCCCTAAAGCGGGCCCCGCCTGAGCTCGTACGCAGTTCCCAGAGTTTGGTCCACTAGCAGCATTCCCATGCTGAGGAAATTCGGGCAAGTAGAGAGCAGCAGGCCACAGGGCTCATGCACAGGCCCGAGTTCTGTCCCAAGCACCCCTTCACCGAGGTCTGGAACCAAATAAGAAACCAAGAGCAGTCTCCCGACAAAACCACCCAAGGGCCAGCGGTCACGGCCACGCCATCCTGCTCAGAGCACCAATTGTTTTCTAAGATGTAAAGGTTCCTTTGATGGTGGACACAACACAAAGACACTCACACAGATGAAAGGCGGACTCTTTGTTACTTACAGCTTCAAACCAGAGCAAGCTGCCAAGCAGGGCCACACAGAGGCTTGCGCCACGGACGAGGTGAAAAAAGGCAGCGGAGCTGGAGGGTGCACGGGCGGGCGTGTGGCAAGCGGGTCTCTCAGGCGCCCTGTGGATTGGCTAATTTGAATAGTGTCTCAGGCTCTGACAAGGACAGGCTGCAGGACAGCTGGAGGGCTGCGTCTGGCCGTCTGATTCGGGCTGGTATGTAGGCTCCAGGGGCGACAGCCCCATAAAGGAAGTGGTGGGGACTTGGCTGCTCAGGTAGGGCATCTGACCAGCCTCTAGCCCAGGTCAAGACAGCATTAAAAAACCAAACTGTAGGGGCGCCAGCATGGCTCAGTCGGTTGGGCATCCGACATTGGCTCAGGTCATGATCTCTCGGTCTGTGAGTTCAAGCCCATCGTCGGGCTCTGTGCTGACTGCTCAGAGCCTGGAGCCTGTTTCAGATTCTGTGTCTCTCTCTCTCTCTGACCCTCCCCCGCTCATGCTCTGTCTCTCTCTCTGTCTCAAAAATGAATAAACGTTAAAAAAAATTAAAAAACAAACAAACAAACTACATTACCCCTGGTGGGGTGGCTGGGGCCTCTTCCAGGGCTGAGGGAGGAATATCTCAGCACCCCTGGGACATGCTCACTGAAACAGACCAGATGGGAATGGTCTATGCTCAGTCATGGTAAAGCTGTTCCCAGTTATGAGTGGAGGTCTGGACATGTACTACAACCCTGGTCAGTTATAAAATTCGTTTGTTCTGTTCATTTGTACATGTATGCCACCAATAGCTATCGAACCCCTCTTCTTTCCCAGGCACTGTTGCGGGCGCTGGGAAGTTTGCGCTGGACAGGACAAGGTCCGTTCTTCGCGGAGCTTATGCTCTAGTGGGAGAAGTCTCTTGCGAAGAGGCTGGGTGTTTGAGTCCCTCCACTGTTCTTGTTGGAGCCGACACCTGATGCTTGGGGGTGAGCAGGAGCTGGGTCTGGCCCCCTCCTTGGGAGGGTTGTTTGACTCGGAGGCCTTATCTATGGGATTAGAGTGGGGATCGAGCAGATAGGCCACTGAAGTCCCTTCCCAGTTTGACCAGATGCCAAGGTGGCACATGATCTTAGGCCTTAGTTTTAGGCACTAAACTGCAGAAGGATGCTCCTGCGATGTGACCTTTTTATGTCTTTGGACCTTATTATTGAAGATATGAGGCTTGGAGCTGTGGCAGCCTCCCTGAGATGATGAGGGAAAAGCCATGGAAACAACAGAGAGGCTAACCTAGGACCCAGCTATGATTGAGCTATAGAATTAATCAACCCTGAGTTGCCATGGCTCCGGTCTTTTCATTATATGAGGAATGGCACTAAATTCCTTACAGTCTGAGCCATTTGGGGTTGGGGATTCTGTTCCTTGCACTCAGAAGGAGCGCGATTCAATGGTCATACTGCACGATTGCGTGCATGTCAGGGGCCCTGACTCTACGACACCAAGGAACTGCAAGCAGTTATGGGTTCCCTCTGTCTTTGTGTGTTATCTGTTGCACCATTTATAAAAAAAAAAAAATCCAACAAACCCCAATGTCTCACTGGAGGGTACTGGAGGGAAGAAGTCCAGTGAGGGGCTACCCAGCCCTGGAGAGCCAGGGTGTGGTCCTCTAGGAAGGATGTGCCCTGTCGGACAGGACTTGGAGGTCAGCAGGGCTAAGGTAGGTCACAGGCCATCCTGGCAGTACGGGGAGCTCCGATCCAGTGAACCACACTTAACCAGACAAGAGGAAACTGTAGAAGAGGGAGTGTCCTTTCTGTTGTTGTCACTAATGACCTGAAGACCCAAGAAGCACCAATGGCTTGACCCCTGGGCCACAGCCCCCAGGAGGTAGGGGAGCTTTTGTGAGGGGTGAGGCCAGCAGCCTGTCCTAGGGCCAGAGAAAACTCACCCGTGGGCTGGTTGGTGTTTGGGGGTGCTCCCTTGCAGCCCATGACTTGCAGGCAAGGTGGTTGGTGCAAGAAGGTGGTGTCTCGAGCCGTCTCCTGCCTCTCCTGCGGAGAATTAAAAGGTGGAAGTGACTCTTTATTGAGCACGTATTAAGCACCAAGGGCTTTTTACCTGTGATGGCGCATCTTCACAACCATCCTATAAACAAAGAAAGGGATGGTCAGAGATGCCGGCGTCTTCCTGAGCCCGGACACAAGGGAAGAAGTGGTGAAGCTTGGTTTAAATCTATGTCTGACCCAGAAAGCAGAGCCTGTCACCCACCTGCCCTCACCCCCTGGCCACCATCCCGGTGTCCAAAGCTTTGGGCAGTGTCCGCAGTGGCCAGCATGGGGCAAGGGCAGGCTCGGCCTTACCTGGCTTCTGAGCCTCAGTCTCCCCCTCTGTAAAGTGGGGGTGGATGTGTCTGGTGCCTGACGCAGAGCAACCCTTGACCGCTGCATGACCTACCTCCCGGCGGACCGCCTCTTTTGAATTCCCGTCTATCAGAAGAAAAAGAGGAGGCAAAGCTGATGATGGCATCAGGGAGTCAGGCCCAAGGACTCCGGGCAAATCGCAGATTTGCATCGTCTTGTTTCCCCCCGCTGCAAGGCCCCAACGGAAGGCCTCTGGCCTCCCGGTCCCCGATATGCTGAGAGCTGGAGCGACTATGTGCACACAGGGGTGGGGCTGTCCACAGCCTCCAGGGTTTATAGCCTGGCGACAGACCCTGGAATGTAATCTGAGTTTCCATCGCTCTACAGCTGGAGCAGAACTGGCCATCACCAGCCCACGCCGGCCTGGACCGCTGGTCACTGGGTACCTTTAATACTCTGTTGGTGCTGGACGGGTAGGCCTGGAGCCCAGGGAACCCACAGCAGGACTGACCAACTCGGGGGAGGGCTGGGTCTCCACCCCTCCAGCTCTGCAGACTCTAGCAGCACCAGATCAAGCGCTCACGTGAGGGCCTTTTCTAGCTCCCAGCCTCCCAGAATGGACAGGGTCTGTGGTGGTTGGGGGGCAGGGACAAAGGGGGCCCTAGGAATTGGTCCTCAGTGGACGCCGCGAGGCCTGCTGGGCGCCAGGTCACAGAGCAGGAGCTCGAGCCCACTTCCGTGGCCCGGAAGCTGCGGCAAGTTAGTCCTCTCCGCTAAACCTCAGTCCCCCAACCTGTGAAGTGGGTACCCCAGTGGTACCTCCCCTCAGGGTTGCTGAGGGATTGGACAAGTCTTCCCGTCTCATGCCCATACCTTACGAATGGCTGGTAAAGGAGAGCCTCAGGCACTAGCTACGATCCGGAGGGCCTCCCTATCTCTCCCCGCTCCGTATAACCAACCCAAGCTGCATTCTCCCGGCCCAGGACAGCTTCCTCTCCACTCCCCAAATCCTGCTTCTCTTGCAAGCTCCTCTGTGAAGCTTCCGGCCTGCAGGAGCCTCGGCGCACAGACTGGAGACGCTCATTTGAGACGTTATTTAGCCCACCGTGGAAGCCAGATGCAGCAGTCAAAGAGCATGTTTGGTATCTTCCGGGCCGGCTCCCGCTGTCTCTGCTTCGTGCCTCTGCTCAGCAAAGATCTTGCCCCTTGCCACGTACCCTCCCTCCATGCCCACCCTCCATGAAGCCTTTTGCTGCCAAGGTGCTACTGACTGCATTCTCCTCAAGTCCGTATGGTGAAGTCCTGACCCCCACTGCGATGGCATTTGGAGTGGGGACTTTGGGAGTAATGAGGTTTAGCTGAGCTCGTGAGGGTGGGGGCCCACCATGGGCTTAGTATCTTTACAAACCAGGGTTTGCTTTCTCTCTGCCATGTGGAGACGGACAGAGAAGGCAGCTGGCTACGGCAGGGGTGAGAGCCCCCTCCAAGGACTGGAACTGCCAGCGCCTTGGTCTTAGACCTTCCAGTCCCCAGAAATGTTGAGAAATAAATGTGTGCTGGCTGAGCCACCCAGTCTATGCTATTTGGTGAGTGGTCTGAGCTGATTAACAGGCAGGGAGAGGACCTCCACCCTTTGTCTTTGGCTGTGAACCAGCAGCAATGTTTAAGCGCTGTCTTGCGGTCTGTGCAGGAACCACTGTGTTAAAGCCCACATCTGCTCTGTCGGGGAAGTGTTGCTGGGATGCTTATCGCCCGCCTGTCGTAAGGATAAGAATCAGAGGCACAGGAAGATGACAGGACAGCTAGAAAACAGCAGAACGAGGATTTGCTCCTGGTTCTCTTGGGCTCCAGGGTCCCTGCCTTAACCACAGAGCTATGTATTCTGCTGCAAAGCAGCAAAGTTGTCCCTGGGTCTCATTAATCAAATTTAAAATAGTTATTTGTATACTCGCAGTTTGCAAAATGTACACAACACTTAGCTATGCGTATTGCCAGAGCTCTCTCCCAGGGCATGGAAGGGCCTAGAAGCGGAGGCTTCGCAGCTTCGTGGCAAATCCTCTGCTGCTCGTGCTCTAGGCCATCAAGCCTTACAAATAGCTGAAGAGTAGGTTTATTAAATAGGATAT
>NW_024412419.1:36390574-36419729 GCF_014898765.1 Herpailurus yagouaroundi
CTCAGGCTTTGGTGGTGGTAGCCATGGCGGGGAAGCCATTGTTCTCCCCCTCTGTCAGGGAAGTCATTCTGGCTTCCACAGGCGGGCTGTGGGCACCAGGGGCTTCTGGTACTTCCCCTGCAGCAGGGTCAGCAGTGATGCCCTCCTGGGCTGCGGGGTCACCACCACCCCCCCCTCCTCTGGCCCCCAGGGCTGTGCCCACCTCCTGCGGCTACTAATCTCTGGGTTACCTCTCCTCCCCACCATTGGTCACAAGTGGCTGAATTCAGTCCTCTCTCTGTGAAATACCTAACGTGGCCTCTGTTTTCCAGCTGGACTCTGGCCAATTCAGTCAAGCACGTTGCCAACGCCGGCATGCGCAGCTACATGGCCACAGCAGCCCTCTTGTCACTCTCCGCTCTGTGGCTCCCGGCTGGCTCTGCCATGGGCCGGGTTCTCTGCCTCCCACAGGGAGCAGGCATGCCAACGGCTTGGCCCTAGGCTAACTTGTCCCTGAGCCCTACAGTAGCAAGCGACTCCCAGGCCAGGACTCCCCCAGCACCTAACATCCTGTGCCTTGCCTGGTCCCGAGACCACCCCTCACCCTTGCGGGGACAGGGCACACCCCGGGGGGGCCTGTCGTGTTCTGTGCAGCCTATCATCTGTGGCCCCAGGGCACAGCATCTCCACGGCTATGAAGGACGCCTTTGGGACACATAAACCTGTATCTTCCACATAAGGAGCCAAAAGGGAAATGCAAGTGAAGAGGTGTCCTGCCCAGGGTCACACAATGACTTAAAGGAACGGCATGGCCAGATCTCAGGTCTCCCGTCTCCTGATGCAAAGCCCTTCAAAAGGAAACCAAAAACTTTAAAATTTTAGATCATCGTAGATTCCCACGCGGTTGTAAGAAATGCTACAGAGAGATCGTGTGTGCCCTTTGCCCAGCTTTCCTCAATCAGGCTCACTGCTGTCAGCACGGAGCCTGCTTTGGATCTTCTGTCCCTCTTTCTCTCTGCCCCTCCCCTGCTTGAGCTCTCTCAAAAATAAAGAAAATTAAAAAAAAAAAAAAAAAAAAGAATCAGCAGCTTAACTGACTGAGCCACCCAGGTGCCCCTTTTAATCGTGTCCTCTGAAGCATGAACTTTAAAATTTTCATCGAGTCTAATTTATTTATTTATTTATTTATTTATTTTTAAATTTTTTTTTTTAACGTTTATTTATTTTTGAGACAGAGAGAGACAGAGCATGAACAGGGGAGGGGCAGAGAGAGAGGGAGACACAGAATCTGAAACAGGCTCCGGGCTCTGAGTTGTCAGCACAGAGCCCGACGCAGGGCTCGAACTCCCGGACCGTGAGATCATGACCTGAGCCGAAGTCGGATGCTTAACCGACCGAGCCACCCAGGCGCCCCGAGTCTAATTTATTTTTAATATTATTATTTTTTTGCTTATGCTCTTGGTGCCCCATTGAAGAAACCACTGCTTAGTCCAAGGTCATGAACATTAACTCCTAGGTATTCTCATAAGACTTCGGTAGTTTTCGCTCTCATATTTAGGCTTTTGATCCCTTTGGAGTCAATTTCTGTATCTGGTACGAAGTAGGGCTCCACCTTCATTCTTCTGCATGTGGGTATTTAGTTGTCCCAGCATCTTGTTGAAAAGATGATTTTGCCCCACTGAATTGTCTTGGCACTCTTATCATAAATCAGCTGGCCATAAATGTGAGGTTTTAATTTTGCATTTTCAATTCTATTCCTTTCATCTGTATGTCTAACCTTTGCCAGCACCCTCCTTTATTGCTTACTATTGTTTGTTGTAAGTTTTTTTTTTTTTTCAACATTTATTTATTTTTGGGACAGAGAGAGACAGAGCATGAACGGGGGAGGGGCAGAGAGAGAGGGAGACACAGAATCGGAAACAGGCTCCAGGCTCTGAGCCATCAGCCCAGAGCCTGACGCGGGGCTCGAACTCCCGGACCGCGAGATCGCGAGATCCCGCGAGATCGCGAGATCGTGACCTGGCTGAAGTCGGACGCTTAACCGACTGCGCCACCCAGGCGCCCCTGTTGTAAGTTTTGATATTGGGAAATGCGAGTCCTCCAGCTCCGTTTTTCTTTTTCAAAATTGTGTTGTTTATTCTGCGTCCTTTATGGTTCTATATGAACTGGGGGTCAGCTTGCCAATCTCTGCCGAAACTGCCATTGGGTTTTTATCAGGGATTGCGTGGAATCTGTCAGTTAATTGGGGGGAATATTGTCATCTTAAGAATATTAAATCTTCTGAGGCACCTGGGTGGCTCAGTGGGTTGAGCATCTGACTCTTGATTTTGGCTCAGGTCACGATCCCAGGGTTGTGGGATTGAGCCTCACGTTGGCCTCAGCACTGGGCATGGATCTTGCTTAAAATTCTCTCTCTGTCTCTCTCTGCACCACCCCCCCCAATCTCTTTCTGACCCTCCCCTGCTCTCTCTCTCTCCCTCTCTCAAAAAAAAAAAAAAAAAAAAAAGAATATTAAATCTTCTGACCCATTAAGCATGGGATGTCTTTCATTTATTAGGTTTTAAAATTTTTCTTTCACTAATGTTTTGTAGTTTTCAGTGTGCAAAATTTGTTCAGATTATTAATTTTGAGACAGAAAGAGAGCGAGCGAGAGAGAGGACAAGTGGGGAGGGGCAGAGAGAGAGAGAATCCCAAGCGGCTCTGTACCATCAATGCAGAACCTGATGTGGGGCTCGAACCTACAAACCGTGAGATCACTACCTGAGCTGAAGTTGGACATTTAACAGACTGAGTCACCAAGGCACCCCTCAGTGTACAAATCTTGTACTTTTTAAACTGAGTTTATTCCTAAGTGTCTTTTTTTTTTGATAATACTGTACATGGAATTATTTTCTTAATTTTACTTTTGGATTATTAGCATTTGGCTTCTATTGAAAACTTAGTTAAGGAAACTTAGTTAATACCTTCCACTATTTTAAACTGTCTTTCTAAGTTTACTATACATGTTCTCATTTTAAAATATTTCAGGGGCGCCTGGGTGGCTCAGTCGGTTAAGTGGCTGACTTCAGCTCAGGCCATGATCTCATGGCTTGTGGATTCGAGCCCCGCGTCAGGCTCTGTGCTGACAGCTCAGAGCCTGGAGCCTGCTTCGGATTCTGTGTCTCCCTCTCTCTCTGCCCCTCCCCCCGTTCACACTCTATCTCTCTCTCTCAAAAAATAAAAATAAACACTAAAAAATAAATAAATAAATAAAATACAATACTTCAATGGTCTCATAAAGTCATTTTGAGCCTTTTAATTTCAAATATTGAATTTGACATACAGTGAATTTTACATTCTCTTGAATGTTCCAACGCTATTTAGAAACTTAGATTTCTGCCTAAAACCTCCGGTCTAAAGCAGTTATGCAATTATACATAAGCGTCTGAGAATCCCAAATCTCGAATACATCACATGCACAAAATTCCACTTATGAGATTCCTTCTGGACACTTAGACCCTAATAACTAAATATTTCTGACCTCGTGTGCAGCCCTTCCGAGATGGACCCTTGGGTGCCTACTGGGAAGGTTAGTCACCTGCAGACCTTGGGGACAATTCCATTCACTCAACTGAGGAATGTTCTAAAAGTCTTGGGGAGGAATTGGTGGTAGCCAGTTCAAGCAAACAAACTTCCGCAGAAAAGTATGGACATAAATGCAAGCACGAATTCTTTTGAAAAGACTCTATGTTGATGTTTTATACGAATTCCACATGTAATGTGTCCCCTAATACTTTTAAATTATTTTTATTATAATTGTCTACATAAAGATAATGTCATGAGGTTTTGTTTTGTTTTGTTTTGTTTTTGCTAAGCCCCATGTAGTTTTCCCAGTTTGTCCCAATGTGCAATAAATTGTATTGTTTTCTGTGTGGCCCACGATGGCAAAAACTTGGGGAATACGACGCAACCAGGGTCTGCTATGTGCCAGGCTGCTGACCCACGCTACCTTACTTCATTCTCACAACAGAGGGACCAGAAGGAGAGTCAACTGCCCAGGGTCTCTGACTGCTAGCCAACTGGTTCTCAACAAACATTTGCAAAGGAAGGAATGGCCGGTGTTAACCATTTGCACGTTAGCGTGAATTTATTTCTAGAGCATTATTTCACTTCTACTTGTGAAATAAACGCCAAATGTTTCATTTCAACTGCACCAGTCAGAGATCCTGGGAGTCTGGCTGGTTTCAGCCACACAAGTATTTTGACCTGGAGCTGTAGAATATTCTGGCCTAACTGAGCACTGAAAGCACAGAAGGTCCGTCAGGAATTGTGACTGCCCTTTAGGCCTGAGGGGAGCCAGCCACTTCCTGTGGGAAGCCTACTACTTTGCAGACAGGGGTCCCCCCAGAGCCAGGGGCATTCATACCTCTGCTGGATTGCACGGGAGGTATTACTAGTCTGTTCTCTCCCTAGCCAAGCTGGCTGCTGTTGGCTCCCGAAGCTCACACTTCCTTACAGCGTTCCCTATCCCAATTGCCCTCCCCACCTGGCCGCATCATATCCTTTAGAAGTCCAGCTAGGTGACCCTAGGCCAGGGCAGGGCATGTGGTTGTCCACTGATCGTCCTGGAAACTTCCTAGGGGTCCCATTTTCTAGGAGACCCCTTGTAAATTCCTCCCCTCTGCTTCCAGTTGGGGTCAGTGCCCTGTCACCAAAGGATATGAGCCCTCTGGCCCCTGCCACACCCCATTCCTGAGTTCTTGAGAGCGAGAGGGCTCAGGCCAGGGCCGGTCATGCAGCAGAGGTACAGCAAACATGCACGTAACGGAACTAAACCTGAATTTTCGCCGAAAGCAGACATCACGGCTGCTCCCAGAAGGCTTGTACCCCGGCAGGGCTCTGCCCAGCTTCTCCAGCTCTGTGTCTCCTGAATCCATACCAGAGGAGCCTGGCTTGGCGGGACCTCTGGGCTTGACTTGGGCTTCATGACCTGCCCTCTCTATGCAAAAGTGCCCTGGTGGTCGCCCTCCTTGATTTTCCCTTCCACCCTCCCTGTCGAAATAGTGGCTCCAGAGGGCCTCTGAGGGCATCTCTGCACGCCCCTCAAGATACGAAGTAGACTGAGGTAGACAGAAGGCACATGCCTGAGACCATGGGAATCAGTGCATGCTGGGCTGGACACTTTTTGGATTCGGCTACAGAATGTCCGCAACGGGTGTGGCCAAATAGCAAGGTGCGGGCTCTGGACCACTTGCATAAACGTGTCTGTTCAGGAACGCGGCAGGGGGAGGCTGGGGTGCTCATCAGGCTGGGGGTGCCACTGGTAGCTTCTGGAAACCCGGGCATATACCGAATACACAGAAGCTGATTAAAGGAATAGGATAGTTTTTACCCATATTATGACATTGTAATTCTTCTCCTATAAGCCTGTGATCTGACATCCTCCCTGCTCCTGGGAGCTGCCATGGTAGCTCAGCTCCTGCCCAGCATGTGTCCCTCTGTAGTGCAGGTTCGCCACCTAGGGGCCCAGGAGGGCTCTGGGCATTCGGTGAACATAGCAGAGCAAAAAAGGGGCACGGGGGGTGGTGATGGCCAAGGAAGGGCATCAGACAGGAGCCCCTCATTCCCCCTTCCAGGCAGAACAGACATTTTCTCATGGCTCGGGCCCAGCTGTCATTCCACCACAGTGACAGTGGAGGGACAGACGGGACCTCTGTGCAATGCCCAGCCTCTTCCCGTGGGCTCTGATTCAACATAAAAACTGCAAAGGCACAGTCTGTCCTGGGCCTCGGTTTCCCCATGTGTGAGGCAGTGGGCAGAGTTCTGAAGGCAGGGGACACCTCTGTGTCACTCCCTGTGCAGGAGAAGCCTTCCCTGGCGGGATCTCCAAAGATCCCACACCTGCCACTTCTGGTTCTGACCACCTGCTCTCCCCAGGAACGCCCTCTCCTCATTCGAGTGGAGCCCCCACGCCACCCAGTGGGACACTTGGGTAACTGCACCGAACTCTTTCAACTTGTTTCCCACCTCAGTGGGGCCGGGCTCTTGAATGATAATGCATTAAAAGGAGTCTTAACTCTAAAAGGAGAAATAGTTCTAGCATTCTGGTGATGATGAAGTTGTTTTCTATCATTGCAGAAGGAACTGACATGATCTCAGGGGTGCCTCATGGGTTCCTGCCAGATTCCATTACACAAGCCAGGAATGATTACACTTCATAGGCTCCCAAACCTACTGCTGACCCTGCTTTCACCTGTGCCCCACAGCTGCACCTGTCCCCTATGTGCACCTTGACATACCTTGACGTAAATGCACCTTGACGTTACTACACCTTGGTATGATCACACCTTGACCTAACAGGACCTGTACCTAACTTCACCTTGACATGACCTCACCTTGATCTCTATCTTGATGTATTGCACCTAGATATTATAGTGTGGGGAAACACGTGCGTCGCTATTTATGGACAGAACATGTTTCGAAACTGTGGCACGTCTTGCCCGAGTTCACAGAAAGATGTGGACGCAGCATCCTCTGGACTCTCCTCCCTGACCTCCACGATCTCCCAATTCAGGGTCCCGGGCAGGTAGCCTGCCTGGTGGAACTGGCCTTGAGACAATTGTCCCCTGCATTTCCTTCTTCCTAGAGGTCAGAGTGGGTGCCCACGTAAGGCAACAAAGGCACGAGGAAGGAGGCGGCCTGGCTGCCGGCATTCTCCACGCGGAGAATAAAGAGGACCCCTGCCCAGTCATGCTCAAGGCCACAGCTGCCATCCCGGCCCCCAAATCTGGCTAGGTGCCTCTCAAGTTTGGCTCAGGCATTTTGGAGGCAAGATTTTAGTAGCTGCTTCAGAAGAGCTCCCTGTTACAGGGGCCTTAATACTTTTCATTAGCCCGACTCTGTGTTGGGCTCAGAACCAGGAACGGATGGAAAACAAGGCAGCCGCCCCAGGTAGCTCGGGTCATATGTGTGCCGCCTGCAGCAGGGCCCCACAAAGCCACCAGAGCTGGCCTAGGGTTCTAGGATGGCAGGAGCGAAACTGCCACATGGTAGTCTGGGAGTCAGGGCCGAGCAGAGAACAGCCTTCTGCTCAGGATGTGGGACTGTGGGTTGGAGGTGAAGACAGGGACGGCTCGGGAGCCAGCTCGGCCTTCAGTCCCTGCCGACCAGCTGTGGCCTTTGCAAGTCCCCATCCTTGTCAACAGTGTGGGGCAGAGCGCTCAGCGCTGAGGCTGGTGAGGCCCGGCCAGGGAGGTCCTGGTGATGAAATACCCAAGGGCCAAACCCTTGCCCGTGAAATCTCATGGTCTAGTCAGGGAGACCCCGTAGCACACGGGGTGACTCAGTGGCCAGCGGGACATGCCCCTGGTGCAGAGGGGTGGAGGTTAACTCCGGGGGATGAGAAAGATGTCCTGTAAGATTAACAAGGGTTTTTCATGTAGACAAGAGGGACAGGAGCTTCGTGTTCCCAGGAAGAGGGAACAGAATGTCCAGCACATGCATGGAGGCAGGACTGAGCTGGTCACAGTAGCTCTTCTGACACAGGAGCGCTGGGCTGGGGTAGGGCAGGGGAGCAGCTGGACATGGGGTAAGACACCTGCATTTAGGGCCTAGGCAGCCACTTCCCAAGGGTCTTGGACTTTATTTTTGACAGTAGTAAAGGGATTGGGGGCAGGGAGGGACAGAATTTGATCCATGGCTGGAGGACTGGCCGAATGTTCCTGGAGGCAGTGCCTGGCTCTGGGGACACAGGTCCCGCGATACCCAGTGAAGAGGGACCGGTGGGTCGCTGAGCTTGGGGAGACCCCTCCCAGATAGGAGAGCCGCCCCCTAAGGCTGGAAGGTGGTGGCAAGCTGGGCCCTGCGGCTGCTGCTGGTGAACTTGGGGGAGCGGGGCTCAGGGCCATGTCCAGTGTCTGTCATGGATGGGGTGCTTGGCAGTGTGGCAAGGGGGAAAAGCAGCACTCCATCAGGGAGAGTGGGAACATGAGGCAGAGGGCTGGGCGAGGGGTCCACTCTGCCTATGGAGGCCTCTTCACCGCCCAGGCCGAGCTAGTGCACCCCCAGCTTTGCCCGAGCTGTGCGTCTAGTTTCTGGAACTTGCTCTTGAGCTGTCCTTACAGAAGTTGGAATGACATGAGCCCCAAGCCCTGGAGACGAGCTGGGCCTCCCTTTCAGCGGCCCCAGAAACAAGGCCGGGTGTGGAATGGATGTGTGCGATGGCGGCCGGTCCCGGCTGCTAACGTCACGAAAGTGACCATCAGTATTTTTTACTGTACAAACAGCTTTTATTTGGATACGGCTACTCAGTAAATATTGAACAGTAATCGTCCCAGGCAACAAAGTGAGAGATAAATGGTGGCTTTTCAAGATATCACCGTGGTGAGAAAGGGAGTGGTCAACGATGCCGGATTTTGCAGCCAGAGAGTTCTCTTTGGTGGCTCCCTGTCCCCACCGCCAGCCCCCAGGGGCAGAAAAAAGTTGGTACAAAACCGTAAGTCCTGGAATTGGCTAAGACTGGTCCCTTTCACGTAATAATTTATTTCATGTCAAAACCATAGCAGACACATGCAGTTATGGGGCTGCGCCCGACTCGCCTGGGTCAGGAAACCCAGTGCAGAGACAGAGGATGGGGCTTGGACCCCTGCGCAGATGAAGATATGTCTGCGAGCACAGCTCTCTTCGGGAAAACACTTTGAAAACAGCACCTTGATTTTATGTGTCTGTGTGCATAACGCCAGCCTTTTCTTTGAGAATGCCCCCAAATCACCAATGTCTTTGCCGCATGAGGCCCCTGCTGGCACCAGTCAAGGGGACGCAGGGGGAACAGGTGCATGTGGAAGAACAGAGACCCTGGCATGGGGTCCTTTCCTGCCTCCTGAGATGTCCCACGAGGTTGGACAGAAGCCCACAGGAGAATCCTTGCGTGGAATGTTCTGCCTCCTTCCTTGATGGTCTTTCCTGAGGGAGAAGGTGGCTTCTAGTCCTTAGGGGTGGGTTCCTGGATCTCTGGCACAGGTGTCCTGTGGCCTGGAAGTTTTCTGACAGCCCGATTACGGGGAAATCGAAGCAGGACCCACACTCCTTCCCCTCTGCAGGTCTTACTGTATAACTGTAGAGTCAGTGACTTATTTCTCCCCACAAATCTACCCTCAACGTTGCTTTTATGAAGCTGGGGAGGAAAGGGAAGGGGGAGTGGAGTGGGGGCTCAGTGTGGCTCGTCCCTGTCAGCTTCCCCAGGGGGGGCAAGGAGGGCGGGTTTGGACCACAGCTCGAAAGCAAAGGCAGAGCCATGCAAACTTGCAAGGTCTGTGGATCTTCAGATCTGAAGGCACTGACAGCACCACTTTGATTTTAAGAAAACAAGACTGAACGTCCCCGTGAACCTGCTCTAGGGAACCTCACTCAGTGCTGGGGCGGAGTCCCCAAACAGGCGTGACGATGGCAGATGTGGGATTCTCAACGGCGGCGAGGGCTTCGGATATCAGTTTTCCAATAGAGCGAGGTTCCTTGTCAGATGAGACAGTTACCTTCCCAGGCAAAAGCCAAGCCAAGCAGACACACAAGCAAACAACCCCCTCCCCCAGCCTTTGCATATTCACCATAACGAATTACAACGTCCAAACAGACGAGCCAGAGTGCGATCTGGTCACTCAGCCTGAAAAGCTGGCCTGTCCATCCCATCGATGTTTTTGTTGATCTTCCGTTTACCATCCAGATGGTGGATGTTGAAAACTACTTTTGGGAGCCGATCATCCAGGTGTTCAGAGGGCATTTCTCCCTTCGGCACGGCTCCCCGATTCTTCAGTGGTAATAGATGCTGAAGGCATGGAGAATGTAGAGCAGGGTGGTCATAAAGGCGAAGAACTGGCAGAAGACGAGAGGTTCCGTGTTAGCATGGCCAGATGGCCGCCCCCACCCCTCCTGCACCTGGGTCCGGACTGGACTCCTGAGATCTCTGTAGCCTCACGAGCTTCATGGGCTCCAGGACCCTCACCTCCTCCCGCTGCCCAAGCCAGACACCAGCCTGACTCCTCCCTTCTCCCACCACCACGTCCAAAGCCATCCCCAAACTCATCTGCGCGTACTGCCTGCCTATCTCTTGGTACGCCCACTTCTCCCTTGTCTTGGCTGCCCTCATCCTTCGTGGCCTCAACTTGCCCACTTCTGCTCACTCTTCCCCTCTGATCTGTCCCAAGAGGAAGATGTGATCGTGTTGCTCCCCTCATGTGGTTGAAACTGTGTGGTGAGCCCTTGCTTCTCAAGAGGGAGGCCATTGCCCTTGATAGGCCTTCCAGGCCTGGCTGGCGATTCCAGCTTCGCTTTGCCCCACTGTCCACTCACACCCTGTTCTCGTTCCTTCCTTCACTCATTCCTTTAGCAAATACCTTTCAGGCACCTGCTATACTTCAAAAATGACAGTAGCTATAACAGCGTACAAAACATTCAAAAATTCCTAGCCTCACGGCGCTTACATTTCCGTGGCAGAAGCAGAAAATAAGCAAGATTGGGGCGCCTGGGTGGCTCAGTTGGTTGAGCATCTGACTTCCGCTCGGGTCATGCTCTCGCAGTTCACGAGTTCAAGCCCCGCGTCGAGCTCTGTGCTGACGGCTCAGAGCCTGGAGCCTGCTTTGGGGTCTGTGACTCCCTCTCTCTCTGCCCTTTCCCTGCTCACACTGTCTCTGTTGGTCTCTCAAAAAATAAACAAGTGTTAAAAAATTCAAAAAAAAAAAAAAGAAAGAAAGAAAGAAAAGAGGCAAGCTAAACCAGTAGAGTAGCTGGTTTGGTGGGGATAAGTGCCCAGGAGAAAATAGAGCAGAGAAAATACAGGGCCCGCTGGGGAGGGGGAAAGGCAAGGCCTTCCCGAAAAGGTGATATGTGAGAAAGGAGCAGAAGGAGGTGAGGGATTTGGAGCAAGGGCGTCCCTGTCGGGGTGGAGGCGAGAGCCAGGCTCTGTGTGTTCAGGGAGCAGCGAGGAGGCCAGGTTACTGGAGCAGCTGACCGAGAGTGAGCAGTGGAGAGAGGTCAGAGGGTGCCGGGCCAGACCGTGGAAGGGTGGTGTGTGGGCGTTGGCGTTAGTTGGGAGTTTAAGGGACTTAAGATTGTTTGAGGAGGAGGGAAAGGAGGCGGACAGGTTGGAAACACCTAGTGCTTGTTGGGCACCCCATTCTTACAATTGGGAATAACACTCCATGGCAACACCCCTTCCTCCAGCCACCGGATCCTTGCAGGAGCCCCCAGACTGACCCAGGCCTGGATCTTTCTGGTCACAGCAACCGGTCGGTGTTGGGCTCTCACCCAGTCTGGGTGTTAGGTCCTTTCCGAGAAGTGTTGGAGGCAGGATTGAGGAAAGTTAGGCCTCCAGAGGAGGAAGCTGCTGGCTGTGAGCAAGCGGCCATGTGAGGGCGCCATTCCACAAAGGGAGAAAGGCAAGCAGCGCTGGCTGAGTCTCTGGTCCTAGTGGACCTAAGGTCTTGGGGGTCCTGCTCTTCCCACGACTGGCCTGGCCACCTGGCCCTGGGTTCTATCAGCCAACGTGTTAGCCCTGTGGACTTGTCCTTGAAATAAAAGGACATTGGGACGGTTCAGCCACGCCGAGGAATTGGGGTTCCTTTCCACAAGCGGTGGAAATTCTACCCATGGAAGAGAGAAATGTGCTCCAGCTTGGGTTTTAGAGAAAAGAATTCTGAGGGCAAGGCTGGGTGGGGAAGCAGAAGACGTGAGATGGCAGCTGAACTTGGGCTTGGTACCCCCTGAGCTCGTGCAGACACACACACACAGCACACACAGAGACACAGACGCACACAGACACATGCACACACACATCTCCTTTCCTCCAAGCCCCCTTCAGTCTGAGGCCCAGGGCCCCCCATTCCACAGCACACAGAATTAAGCCCCCTTCGATGTGCTCCCCACCAGTGGCTCCGTGTTCTGGGCGGCACTCACCGAGGCTGCGGTGTTTATGTAGTAGTTCCTCAGGTCTGCGATCTCAGAAACGATGGTGGCATGTGCTTGTAAGACAGCGGCACTCATGTACAGGATGCCGGTGGTGCCGTGGTACAGGCTGTCCTGGAAAGGAAGAGGAGAGGCCACGGCCACCGTCATGTGGGCACTTACGCAGGTGCACACTTCCCTCTCTGACCACACAGCCGGGCGGAGGGAGCAAAAGAGACAAGCCTGCTCCTCCGACTCCTGCTTTTTTCTTTCGCAGGGTTTCTGGTGAACAATAGCGGATTAATAAACGGCAACGGGGGCACCTGGGTGGCTCAGTCAGTTAAGCGTCCGACTTCGGCTCAGGTCATGATCTCACGGTCCGTGAGTTCGAGCCCCGCCTCGGGCTCTGTGCTGACAGCTCAGAGCCTGGAGCCTGTTTCAGATTCTGTGTCTCCCTCTCTCTCTGACCCTCCCCCATTCATGCTTTGTCTCTCTCTGTCTCAAAAGTAAGAATGAAAAAACGTTAAAAAAAAAAAAAGAAAAAGAAAAAAAAATTTTTAAATGGTTATCAGTTCTGGAAGGAATGTTGTCACAGGTGAATTGGCATTTTGCAACCCCTAATGAGATATTCAACTCAGGAAAACTTATTAGGAGACGAAAAAAAAGTATCAGGGGAAAAGCTGATGGGTAAGCCTGTCACAGTGGAAGAGGGGCCACCAATTGCCACATGTGATACGACTGGAACCCACTTAACGGAATGTTCTTTCCAGAAAGGTGTGAACCCATCTTCACTGCAGGGACTTGGAGGACCAAGTCACATCTCACCAGGAAGAAACAAACAGACAAACCCAAAAGGTTGGACCTTCTGTAGGACAGCTGACCCACTTTCTTCAACAGCGTCCCTGGCAGGGAGAGCCATTGGAGGTTAAAGGTACCCAAGAACCCTCACTACTAAGTGCAACGCACGGCCCCTGTGAGGATCCTGATCGAACTGGCCAACTGTAAAAAGACATTTCAGGTGTAATCGGGTGAATCTGCATACGGTCTGGGTCTTAGATGATACCGAGGAATTATTGTTAATAACTTTATGTAAGTGTCGTAACGTAAGGAAGTTTGCATGTTTCTTTGGAGGCAGACTGAAATGTATAGAATGGAATGACATGTTTTGGATTTGCTTTAAAATTCTTCAGGAGAAAAAAAAAAAGCTAGGTGCTGCAAGCGTGTTTAACACTTAGTAGTGTAGGAATCTGGGTTATGGTTACTTGAGGGTCCATAATATAATGGTCCCTACTTTCGTATATGTCCTAAATTGTTCAATACAGAAAATTTATTTTATTTTATTTTATTTTATTTTATTTTATTTTATTTTATTTTAAATGTGTATTTGTTTTTGAGAGACAGAAAGAGACAGAGCACGAGTGAGAGAGGGGCAGAGAGAGAAGGAGACACAGAATCCGAAGCAGGCTCCAGGCTCTGAGCTGTCAGCACAGAGCCTGACGTGGGGCTTGAACTCATGAACTGTGAGATGATGACCTGAGCCGAACTTGGACATTCAGCCGACTGAGCCACCCAGGAGCCCCAAAACAAAAAAAAAATTTTAAATGGTTATCAAGATGATGTGACATGAAAACAATGTAATGACATAATATTAATGAAAGAACTGACATCCAAAATTATTGGTTCAATGTGATTATATATACATTTTACATACAATTTGCAAGGAATATAGGAGAATGCACCCAGTGATTGTGAGAGCACCATGGGATTGGGGGATTTTTTTCCTACTATCATTTCCTTTAATGCTGCTCCCATGATTTCACCATAAATAAAATTTAAAGGGAAACGCGTCAGGATGCGCTTTATATAGAATATGTATATTCCTAACAAGGAAGATGATGGAGGGGAATACAATGAAAAATTTGCTGTGGCAGAGAAATGCTTTCATTCTGGCTTAATAGTAAACACAGGAAAGGGCACCGGGTGGCTCCATCAGTTAAGCGTCCAACTCTTGATTTCAGCTCAGGTCATGATCTCACGGTTCATGAGTTCAAGCCCCACATCGGGCTCTCTGCTGTTTGTGTGGGGCCCACTTTGGATCCTCTGTCTCCCCTCTCTGCCCCTCCCCTGCCCTTTCCCTGCTCTCGTATGCGCTCTACCTCTCTCTCAAAAATAAATAAACATTAAAAAAAATAGTAAACCTGTGAAGATGAAAAAGTCTTGGATCCATAGTGACCCAGCCCTGAAAAGGCCTCTGGTCCCTGGTCTCTGCTTTTCAAATGCCATCTGAAATGATTGTAATTAGTCATTCTTCGTGCCTTACTTATGTACACCGTTTTTGAAGTGGGGGGGGATCCCCCTTTTTAGCAGTCCTCACCTTCTCCATGGAGCAACGAAGTCATTTACCTTCTCAGCCTTTCTCCTTCCCCACCCAGAAGGCCCTTTGTCCTCACAATACCCAGGACAGACATCAGGAGGAATCCAAGGGCTTGGGTCACCCTCTCTGGTTCTTACCAGGACTCGCCAGGACTCATATCTTTTGTAAAATCCAAACAAGTAAGACAACAGGAACATCAGGGAGATGAGAAAAGAGGTGAGTGAGACATATATCACCCATCCTTGTAGCAAGGCGTTTGCTACCTGGGTGGCAGCTACCAGCATCCAGACCCAGCACCCAAATACCTGTAAGAAAAAAAAATAAAACAAGAACCTTCATTTGCTTGTGTCGGGCATAGTTCCCTTTGCAGGGCATCCCTCTTCTCCTCTGTCTCCGGTTACGAGCTCTGCAGATGAAGTTAGGGGGGAAGCAAGAGGGAAATGGGGAAGGAAGGCTGGCCCCGAGCAAGAGTAGACTTTGTTAGAAAACCCAAGTGGTTAACACAGAGGTCACCAGTGGAGGGACTTGGGCAGTTTGGTTTGTGGATGTGTCTTCTTGGCCCAAACAGTGTTGACATATACAGCCGTTATATACATTTCTGAATAAGTTGCCAACATTTAAAACAGGATATTTCACAGGAAAAATTTCGATTTTAGACATCTCTTGAGAAGTCTATAGTTCTAGCCACAGTTGAACACATTCCCAAGCCAGAGTGGGCTGAAATGAGTTGTGACTGTTTCTTTAAAAAGGACCCAGAGTCCTCAGTGGACTGCATCCCCTTCACCCCCAACTCCACGCCCTTGTGTCGCACGTTTTATGTTGCTCACTTTCTCTGTGGAATAGTGCTCTCCTATTCCTGGTTCCCTTTACTCACTCACCATGCCTGCCTGGCCCTGTGTGCATTTAGTTTGGACCCCTGTGTTATAGTATCTGACACCCTGTGGTCAGATAGCAGTTGGGCAATACTATTCCAGTTTAATCGTCTCTCAGCTCTGTCCAACCTTTTATTATCCTCTTGGTGGAGAAACCAAATCTTTTCTATGGACTCTGCCTTGGTTTGCTTTTAGCCTGGGTTTATACCCATGTTAGTGAGTCCAGGGAAAGAAATAAATGTCCACTAAACAGCATGTTCAGTTAGAGGCCTGAGGGAAAGGGTCAACATGAGCACCAAGTAGTTTTGCTATTGGTTTGTCTCAGAGTTTCTGTGCTCCTCTCCTTCCTGGGTTCTCCTTAGGATATCCTTGTGAGCCTCCTTGGTTCTCCCTCTCCTCACTCCTGTTAAATCTATGCTTCTAAGCATGGTATAGGTTGGCAATTCCAGGTCTTCAGGCCCACACATCCACTTGCCACTGGATGTCTCTACTCAGATGTTCCATAGCAGGGGTCAGCTTTGTACTTGCAGGATCCTGAGAATGAGCGCCTTATTAAATTTTGCACCCTGAGCATCTCATTTGCCCCACCCCAGGCCTATCTTTGCCCCCTCAAGATCCTCAAATCCAACAGTTACAAAATCTGAACTCATTGCCACATCCTAATTCCCTAAGAACCCACTCATCTCTGCACCTTCTGAGAATGACCCTTCTGAGGGAGAGAGTGATGGGTTTGGGAATGAGTGTAACAAGTGATAATGTTCTACCTCTCACACTGCGTGGTGGGAAATTTTTCTTTTATAAAGCAATAAAATAATTACAAAAAATGTGTTGGACTATGAGACCACTGGAGATTTGGAGTGATGAAGAGACAGAGCCAAGGATGGCTCCCAGATTTGAGGTATGGAGGAAGCACACCACCAGATTTAAAACTTTGTGTAAAGTTACAGTAATCAAAAAGAGTTATCAGTGCAGGTAGCTCACATTTCTGCTCATCTCAGGAGATAACTCATCCCTTTCCCTAGTTCTGTTGCCTTCCACACAAACTTTAGAAGCAGATTGTCAAAATCTACAGTATCTTCTGGGGCTTTGTGTTAAATTTATGGATCGATTTGGAGGAGAATTGACATCTTTACTATGATGAGTTTTCCAATCCATGAACATGGTATGCCTCTCCAATTATTGACGTTTCTTTGTCTTCTTTTATCAATAGTTTGTAGTTTTTAGCATACAGATATGGTACACACTTCCTTATATTTATGGCTCAGTATTTTATTTGGGGGGAGCTATTGTAAATAGTATTGCTTTTTTAAAAATTTCATTTCCTGGGGCACCTGGGTGGCACAGTAAGTTAGGTGCCTGACTCTTGATTTCAGCTCACATCATGATCTTGTGGTTTGTGGGATCAAGCTCTGTGTTGGGCTCTGCACTGACAGCTGGAGCATGCTTGGGACTCTCTCTCTGTCTCTTTCTCTCTCTCTCTTTCTCTGCTTGCATTCACTCTCTTTCTCTCTCTCTCAAAATAAATAAATAAACTTAAAAAAATAAAAATTTCATTTCCCAGTTGTTCAATGCTAGTAATACAAACATGACTGTTTATTTTGTGTGTTAACATTGTATCCTGCAAGTTGCTAAATTCACTTACTCGAAGAAGTTGTTTGGTAGATTCCTTGGAATCTTCTGTGTATCTCATTAGGTTTTAATTTTTTTGATTGCAAATAAGATTGAGCTTACGTGCATACATTTCATCTTCTGTAAAATTTTTAATTGTTTTTTTATTGGTTCCAAACTTCTTATGGGTTTGTTTTTCTTACTGATTCATAGTAATTCTTTCTAATAGTGTGGATCTTGTTGGCTGTGCGAATTATTGCAAATATATTCCTCGAGCACGTGTTTCACACATTTTTATGATGCCTTTGATGAACAGAGTTCTTAATTTTAATGTAATTGAATATGCTCACCTTTTCCTTTATAGACTGTGCTTCGTTGGTCAAGTTTAACAAATCCTTCCCTACCTTGGGTCATGAAGATAGGCTTTCTGGGACCACTTTCTTCCTGCAGTACAATCATTACTAGTTTCTTTGGGAAAGGTCAGTTGGTAGTAGTCAGTTTGATTTGTCAGAAAATATTCTTATTTTTCACCCTGACAATTATTTCCTCTCCACACTTCTAAGGTATTTTCTCAATGGTTCTACATCTTTCTATATTTTCCATTATATTCCAGCTCCATTGTTGCTGCTGAGAGGGCAGCTGTCCATTGCACTGCTGTTCTCCTGGAGGAATCTGTCTTTGGTATCTGGCGGCTTTGGGAGTCTTCTGTCTTTGAAGTTCTGCAGTTTGTGTTGAAGCGGGGGTATCTTTGTACTACTTTTGCTTGGCATTAATTTCATATTCGATACCTGATAATTCCATTTCCTCAGTCTTGGTGCCTGATTCTGCAGTTTGTGGCTTTTGTTAACTTTCATTCCTGTTCATTTTTTCCCTCCTATGTTTGGTGAATTCTGGTTGTGAATGACTGTGGGAGTAGCTCACTTCCGAATGATGCTATTAGAGAACTTCTGGATTAAACAAGTCCAGTTATTTCTGTCTAGGTGAACTGAAAGATATGCAACTTTCAGTTCTCATTTTCATAACATACCCCTGGCTTCCTGGGACGAGCAGTTCTCACCTTACAAGTAAGCAAAACATAGACATGGACATGTCCACTGTCCCTGATGAGGCTTCCACTGCTGTTATTCTGGAGAGGAAAAGCACTTTGGGATTTATAGAGAATTTATGAGCCCTTAAGGAGAGAAAAGGAACAGGAATTGAGAAGCCAAAACAGATTAGGAAGGTGACCACAAACAAGGCTCTCACTGGGCTGGACAACACATTCAGAAGCTTCAGCTTCATGTAAAGACCAGCTCTGGGAGCACATTTCCCCAGGTCTCAATAGTCAGTGTCCATGTGAATTTTGCAAGTCTTAGGTTGAGCCTGGGACCACCTGTGAGTAAGATGGCTAGCGTGTCCTGAAGAGGGGGTGTTGAAGGACAAAAGCCGCTGTGCCCCTTGAACTGGGCTCCTGCATGTTGATCTCAGTGACAGGGGTCTGCTGGTGCTTTGGGGCACCTGCTAAGCATCCTCCCCACCGAGACTCGGGAAGTGCATAAAAATGCTGGCACCCTGTCAACACCCAAACGATGTGCTAGCTGCTAGTGGCAGTGGTGTTTGGGACTTAGTGACCGCACCGGAGCTCGTCAAATTTTAGACTCATTCTAGACCTCGGAAGGCAGAGCATGCTGTGTGCCATTCACCGCTGTATTCCTGGTGCCCAGCGCAGGCCCTAATACAAGGTGGGTGGGCATGGGGTCAAAGATCATCCTTCAGAATGAGTCAATGATGACACTCCGTGTTCATCAGGTGCTTTGCAGCTGATAAGATGCATTTGCTTAGACAGCCTTGGTTAGTCTACACAGCGGTTCGAACTCCTTGGACTTTCTGAGACCAGAGAACTGCCACTTCATACCTGACACTGCTTATTGCCAGTTCGCCTCTGCCAGACCTGGGGGGTGTGCCAGAGTGCCTGAGCCCCACTGAGCCTATCAGTGCCTGCAGGGGGCCCCCCCCCCCCCCCGCCTCCCCGCCATCAGAGGCTGCCCTGGGCGGACGCTGCCAGATGCACATTATTTACACGTCACACTAAGTTCTCCCCACAGTGTGTGAGGTGGTGCCGTATTGGAGGGGGGACCGAGACCTGAGGTCACACAGGACATGGGGTAGGACAGCTCTGGATCTCTTCTGGCAACCAGAGTTTACGCCTGAGGGCAGGGGCCTCCGAGGGCTTGGGTATCTACTCAAGTTGCCTGAGAATCTTCTTGAAATGGCTTTAGTGTTGCATAATCAATGTTATGAAGGGGAATGTTATTTGTTATTTCTCCACCCTCTACCTCCTGGACAGAAGAAAGGACCAGGGCCAAGGACAAACTCCGGGCGAATTTAAACCCGGTCTTTTCTTACCTCGTTTCTGCCTCAAGCAGTCTAGATTGGATTCTTTATAGGTAGGCCCGTTTCGAGTATTGGTCTTTACTTTTTTTTTTTTTTTTTTAAAATCTATATTTAGCTTTCCAAATTTTCTTGGCAGGCTAAACTGCTCGCTTATTTGAACCTTCAGTTTGCATTTTCCCAAGAGCAGGAGATATTTTTAGATGTCTGGGGCTGGCCCTCAAAGTGGAAGAATATTTTATCATAGTAAGATATTGTGATCGAGTGGCTTTCAAGCACGACTTTGTTCAGAGTCTGTTTCTTACGAACGGACACAGATTACTCGTCTATGCATTCTGCAAAGGCTGAACCGAAATCTGAAGAGAGCTTTTACCGTAGGATGGAGTTTAACAACAAGTTTGGTTGCTTATTCCTCCTTCGAGCATGGAGAAGAGCTCCTTCGCGTGCAGACAGCTGGTGAAAGAACTAGAATACAGAAACCGAGTAGCCTCACCCGGATTGGCGCCTGGGAGAAAAGCTGAGATTCCAGGCCTGCGGAGGCGGAGAAGTTGGGCTCCGAGCATCTCATCACACCACAGAGTGAGAAAACTTTCAAAGGCACCTGGGGTTAGGTCAGGAGGATTCAGAAGGGTCTTGTTGACAGTTTGATAGGACAATCTGAGCTTCAGATAAGGATAACGGCTGTGGGTTGAAATACAGCAACTAAATTGAAGTCCGTGAGTTGAAAAAATACTTTCAGAAAAGCCCCCTTTTGGGGTCGTTTTGGGGGGGAGGATGCTTATTATTTCGGAAGGCAGCTGTGCCCATCGTTATACCCACCCACCCCCCCGATGTTTATTATTGTGATTGCTGCTTAAAAAAGGAAAAGAAGGAACAAAAAGTATGGTGTAGAGGTAAGGAGATTCTAAAATACGTGGATGCCTGGGGCTTCCCCTCTGAGTCCTGTTACTCCTGGGGTCTTTGAAAGTCCATCTGGGGACTCTGAGAAATCCCCAGGGTCTAGGTCCTGCCCCAGAGATTCTGACTGAGCCCATTGTGAAAAGTTCCCCAGGCGGTGCAGTTAGGACCTGAGAACCCTGGGAGCCTCTCTCTTTGTTTCCCGGCTGACCCACCCTGTTTATGGACGCAGCATCCTTCCTCCTGGGTTCCAATTCAAGCTCTGCCTGCTCGGCAGGTTATTTGACTCATCTGTACTTTCATGCCCTTGTCCATCAAACAGAGGAGGTGGAGATCGCCTTTCTCATCGGATTCTTGTGAGAACTAGCTAAGTCTCCCGAGCACACGGTGAGCGTGCGGTAACCACTGTTGGCCATGTTAGCCATAACCATTTGGAATGGCACAGAAGACCGGAGGCAATGTTCCCCGACAAGGAGCCAGAGGAGGGAATGTTCAGGGCCAGTCTTGCTGAGGGAGGGGAAGTTCACTTCTGGGGGAGCCGGGAGAACCACCAGCTGGGTGAGTGAGAGAACATTTAGGGGACACACATCCTTCTGAGGAGTCGATGGAAGTTTCGGTCATCTAGAAAAATGTTACCTATGTACACACACGACTTTTGTCTACAAATCTGGGGACTCGCAGACCCTCAAAGCCCACCTGCGGCTCCCAGGTTGAAATCCGTTGTCATCTCCAGGCTAAGTAACAGTGCCATCAACTGCTGTATTATTTTGACAGTATCAACCGAAACATTAAATACACATATTGTTTGATCCAATCATTTCACTTTTTCAAGTCTGTCCTCCTATAAATAATGCACAGGAACAAAATGGTGAAAGTACAAAGTTGTTTATTGGGGCCTTGCTGGTTATGGAAAAGATAAGATACATCTTAAATGTGCATCCAGAGAGGACCAATCAAAGCGATTATGTTTGCACAGTGGAACACTCAGCAGCTTTCAAAAAGAATGAAAAAATCTTTGTATGCCAAAGGGAACAAGTTCTAAGTACCGTAAAAGGCACAGACCAGCGCGCCCAGTGTGCTATGATTTTTGTAGAAAAAGAAGAAAATGTATGTGTGCGTGTATGTGCATTTGTTTGCAGATGCACAGAATGTTTCTGGAACGAGACCCAATAAACCAACCAGTGCCCCAGGCTCCCAGGAGAACTACTTGACAGGGTGTTGAATGTTTAAACTAATTAAAAAAAAAATTTATATTTACAAAGCAAGAAAGAAAACCCTGTGCCAGATGATGGAGGCTGGCTTCAAAGGTCAAGACTTTTGAATGGGAGAGACAGGAGAATCACCTGTTCTTTGGGGAGGATGAATCCGTCCACCCAAATAGAGCAGGTGGGACCTGAGGCCCCTGATGGGCAGAGCAGGTGAACTTCATGCATGGAGAGGTTCTGAAGACAGACACCGCCCTGGAGATGACCCCATGTGAAAGGCAAAGGAGGAGTCGGAAGGATGTACGGTCTCAGATTGCACGGGGCCGGGACTCCGGGATGAGGCGGGAGGTGTGGGCTCGGGCGGGGCAGGTCAGGGGGTGAGAGCCAGGGAGGAGCACTGGGGCGATACCCTGCTGGCAGGTTTTTCTGCATAGCTGGGCAGTAGCTCAGCATTGTGGGTCTCACCACCAGCACCGCATTCCTTTGCTTACCACTTAATTTTCATGAAGCACTGCCTCTCTTTCCCTTCCCTGGGACTTGGGGGAACGCAGGCTCCACCACAAAGCCTCAGAAACTTCAGGCCGGGAGGACAAGGCCCACATGAAGACAGTGAGGCCCAGGAGGTAACGGTGCCAAGCGAGCTGGGGGCTCCTGGTCCCACTGATGGCCCCGGGCGGGGGGGTGGTGGGGGGAAGGGAACAGACTCCGTGAAGGACAAGCTCTAGCATTGCCCACTGTGGGAACCCAGACTCCCTGGAGGTAATGAGGTAATCCACGGTCCCTCACATTCAGGAACCCCTGGCCCATGAGCTTTAAGTCCGGGGTCTCTTGGCCATTGCAGAAAATTTTTAGAAAATTATATAGGGGCGCCTGGGTGGCTCAGTTGGTTAAGCGCCTGACTTCGGCTCAGGTCATAATCTCACGGTTCGTGAGCTCGGGCCCCGCGTCGGGCTCCGCGCTGACAGCGCAGAGCCTGGAGCCTGCTTTGGATTCTGTCTCCCTCTCTCTGCCCCTTCCCTGCTCACGCCTTGTCTCTCTCTCTCTCTCAAAAACAAGTAACATTAAAAAAAAAAAAAAGAAAGTTCTATGAAATACACAGGACACCATTTACCATCTTAACCGTTTTTAAGTGGTACGATGCTACGGTGCTAAGGGCATTCACGGTGTTGCGAAACCATCGCCACCGTCCACGTCGACAATGCTTTTCATCTTGCAAAACTAAAACTCTGTACCCGTTGCCCACTCACTCTCCCCTCCCCCTTCCCCGTCCTAATCTTTTGTCTCTATGAATTTGGCTACTCTAAGGACATCATGTGAGTGGAATCATACAGGATTTGTCTTTCGGCTACTGGCTCATTTCACGGAGCATAATGGCCTCACGGTTAATCCCTGTTGCGGCCTGTGTCAGACTTTCCTTCCTTTTTAAAGACCGAATAATAGGCCATGACACGAACACAGCACATACATAGTTTGCACATCCATTCCTCCAGTGATGGGACGCTTGGACCGCTTCCTCTTTTTGGCTGTCACGAAAGGTGCCGGTGTGTGCAACTATCTGACGCACGTTCTTTAAAAGGGAAAAAATAAGACGAAACTCATCCTGGGGCTGTGCTTTGGACCCCGTAATTCTGGTGCAAAATGCTCCTTTAGACAGACCCACTGTGTTTGTGCTGGAGCACGTGTCCGTCCCTGGGTGGGGGTGGGGGTGGGGGTGGGGGGGGGTGATATCAACTCAAAATGCCTTCACTCCAGGGCGATTGTAATGACTCAAACCCAAACCACGTGGCAGGAAGGAGAGCTGTTACTATTTTTCAACCCTAAGATTTTTTTAAATTGATTGTAAAAAATGATGTTAACAGCAAAGGAATTTTTTGGTATATTAGGTCCCCTTCCAGCCCTAGTGCTCGCGCGTACGTATTTTCTATAAAGCTGGAAATCGTGATGGACATGCATTTTGTATTCTCCTTTATGTATTTTTGGATTTTGCTACGTGGCTTGATACTAAAATTGATTCTTGGTACGCAAGGTCGTTCTATTCAGTTGGCCTGAGCACTGAATCTGTGAACATGGAGTCATTTGCTCCCAGGGGAAGTAGGCATTAGGTTCCTGCAAAATCTCTGGTCACAGTATTTTCATCAACTGATCAACACGTACCTTTATTTGAGGTGCTTCAACGCATAGCTTTATGTTAGGTGTGTGTGTAAAGACACCTTATTTAATATATGCTCTTGAGTCATTAACACTGAACTCTTGGCCAACAGCACCACAAGCCTGTCGAGCACGTATTGTCTATGAAAGGCAACTCACGGGGTTCTCGTGCTGAAGCCCTAAACAGCACTTCAGCACGAACCGAGGGGCTATTTTAAACAGCAAAATCACCAACGAGAAGCACAAAAATGTGAAAGATGTGCCCCCAGACAGACTTTGGAAAGGACTCTTGTTTACAGGATGAGAGCTGAGACAAGAAGGCACAGGGCAGCGTCTTGCTCGGCCTCAGCTGGGAACATGCACCTCAGACAACCCAAACGTTTTGCTGCTCTGCACGGGCCCGCCAATAACCACGAGAGTGCTGTGAGTATTGTTTAGTGACTGCGAATAAATTGTCGCGACTACATACGTTTGCAAAGAGAGAATCCAGTAATGACAACTGACTGCACTTTTCAATGCCACAATTACACTCCATCAGGCTGAAAAATGTCACTTACTCAATGAGGCCCCTGTGCCTGCACATTGGATGTCTCCGGCTTTTCCCGTTACAGACAATGACACAGGAAATAGCGTTACAGAGATGGTTGCCTTCGTTTAACTTGTATCCTTGAATTTCCCAACTGGGCTTACTGGTAGGAGGCGTGGGCAGGGAGGGGTGACTTTCCACCATTCACTAGGCTCGTCGCAGGCCCAGGCTGGGACATTTGTGTGACCGAGTCTGGCCCTTCCAGGGGGAAGACATCAGGGGACCCCCGGGAAAGGGTTCTTCCTGCCTAAGGAGACCAAGATGAGACTGTCTCCGTTCTTGCTCTGGTCATTGCTGTGTCTGGTATCAGGCCTGGAGCTATGAAACGAAGAGGACAGAGGTGGAGGGAAACGGCTTGGGCCCTGGCGATGCAGCTATGCTGCGAAAGAATCAGCCCAGAGGTACAGCTGGCCGAGACTTCCCAGAACGTGACATGGTCCGTTCCCTTCTGCTCAAGCCAGTCTGAGCTGGCGACGGCCCTTGGCACGGCACTGCCGAGGACCAGCTGGGATGCCTGGGACCCCACCCCCCTCTTAGAACGCCCTGCTGGCTCCCCGTGACCCGCAGACCAAACTCGGGCCATGGCCCTGCAAGCCCAGCCTGCCTGACTCCCCCCGCTCTGCGTCAGTCTCGCTGAGCCTCCGTCAGTGCCCCCAGCCCTGGGGCTTCCAAACGTGGGCTGAGATTCATGGTGAAATTAGTTTGTTAGTTCGTCACCAACAACATTAAAAAACTAAGTAGGCTGGACTAGCAAGTAGGAGTACGTTACCCATGGGAAAGGGAAACAGTGTCCTGAATCTGTTTCATTGCACACACACACACACCACACATGCACACCTGCACACACGTGTACCGGGTTGCCACGAAAGCATCTCTCTTCTGTGGGCCCCAGTCGGTGTGGGGGAAACCTTTGCTCTGGAATGCCTTCCTTCCTCTAGCCAAGGGCCTCTGCCTGTGCTGGTGTGCACCCCCTTCCACAGTCCTTTCCTCCACAGCACTGTCTGGGGCAGACACTCTTGACATTGGGTCCACAGCACGGCTGCCATAGCAGGAGCCCATCGGGGACCTGAGGGCCACACTGGGGCCCATATGGGCCGCGTGAGCCTGGGAGAGGAAGGGAGTGGGAACGAAACTTGACAGGAGCCCTGGGTGGGACAGGTGGGAGGGGTCCTGGAGTGTCCCACATCTGCAGTGACTAGAACTCAGTGTGGACGAGCCAGGGCAGACACAGCTGGGTGACGCTGGCCTCCTCTGGGCTGCCTCGGGGAGCCGGGCGCTCCTGGGTGGTCCTCACCCAGCTCGGAGACCCCCGTGCCCACGTGGGTGCTGCCTACAGCCCATGGGGCAGCCCCCGTGCCTGAGTCAGTGGCTGCCAGCCTGTGAAGTTTCTGAGCAAGAATCATTACCTCCTCCGCGCGGCGGGGGGGAGGAAACCGGTTCTGGGAGGCCAAGCGACTTTCCCAAAGTTACTCATGGGAGCGCGCCAGGCCTGGACTGGAATCCAGGACCCGCACACAGCTAGCTTTGTATGGAAGTTCTACGCTCCATAATTTAACCTAGGACACTTCCAAACACTGAGTCACTACATCCTGATTCACAGAGGGCGAGTTTTCTCTGTGGCTTTAAGGTTAGCAGGAAATTGTGGCCCAGGGCCCTTGGCCTCCGGTGAGGGCCCATGTCTTATCCGGTCCACTCCAGGAACAATAGTGCCGGCCAGAGCCCCAGCTACCACCGCTCCTGGCAGAACAAATCATATAAGGAGGCCTTGGTACCCATAAGGCAAAGGAGGGGCTGGCCGCTGGCTGGGGAAAGTCTGTGCCTACCTTGGGGTGTGTGCCTGGGAGGGGCAGGATGCCGCCGCAGGGGGAGGGGCTGGTGAGTCAGCGGGGGGCCTCCTCCGCCTTCCTCCCCTCCCTCCTGGCTTCCTCCCCCAGGGCCACTGCACCCCCCACTGACCCAGCTTTTTATTGACCGAGCAGTACAGATTTTCATAAAGTAGGGTAATAAAACCATTCTTACCCATCCAAAGTCTAAATAGCTTTTCCTTCTTGTCTCTTTAAAAAAAAAAAAAAAAAAAAAAAAAAACAAAAAGCATTTTTGGGGAAAAAGTTTTTTTTACCCTCCCTTTTTAAAACTTTTTTTAACCTTAGAAAAGTTAGAAAGTACAGAAAAGATGTAAAAGCAGATAAATGCATCCCGCTCCCCAAGGTGGCCTGGTGGACAGGCTTCCTCCAACCTCGGTCTCTTTCCCTTTGGCTCCCACTATGGTTGTCAAGCTCACACCCCTTCGCATGTTACCAGAAAGTCACCAGATGAGCCCAGGAGTCGGGCTCAGGGGAGATTCTCCACCTGAGCCCACAGATGTTTTGTGCCCAAGATGGCCGTGATCCTGTTCTTTGTCAGGCACTGAGGACCCATAGTGATATCACTATTCACTCTAGTCCTGGTTGACTCCTGCTCAGCTCCCCCTCCCCCACCTGTCTATGAGCAGACCTTTGAGGGCAGGGACCAGACCAGGGTCACCTCCTCCAGGAAGCCACTCTTGACTGCCAAGCCCGAGTGCATCATGAGGAGTGACCTCCTCATGGTTATTTTCTCTCTCCACTGCCTCCTCCCCAGGGCCCGAGCTCCTGGATACAGGACTCGGCCCTGTGGTTTTTGTGTCCCCAGTGTAGGGCACAGACACTGGCACAAAGCAGGCTGTACGTGCTGCCGAGTTGAGGAGGAGACAGGAGGCGGGTTGCTGGACCCTCCACTCCCTAGCTGCTCAGTCTCATCTCCCTGGGCCTGATTACCATGCAAGTGGCCCCAGCTGACACCTTCTGGGTTTGCCACTCTGGCCCAACCACAGACTGGCATTTCTGCCAGAGCCGGGACAGAATGGGGACAAACACCCATTTGTTTCGTCCCCACCCATTTCCTGCTCCATTACTCCACAGGCCCTAGAAATTCTCCAGGTCGGGAGCATCCTCCCTCAGAGAGCAGAGGGGCTTTCCTGGGATGCTTTCCTACCCCTGCTGCTTTTACACCCCTCCCACCACCCCCCCCCCCCCCCCCGGGCACATAGGAAGGACTATATAAAAATGTGTGTCAGAGAGGACGATGTTCAAATAGACGTACCACCCCCCTCCCACATCCATCCAGCATCACCTGGGCAGGGAGAAGGTCCAGATCGGCATGGGGGGTGGGATGGGCTGTGACCAGCTTGGAAAGCAAAAAAGGCAAAGCTCAGAGATTCCCTTCAAGGGGAGGAGCTGAGTTGGGCTTTTTTGATACAGGTCAGAAGACTCTGGGGGCCCCTGTGATATCTGGCCCTCCTCTCAGACCCACCTTGGACCTTCTAGGTATAGCTTGAGGTGGGAGGGTGGGGTCTGTGTCTCAAAGGCTGTGGAACCTGAGTTATGGGCTGGCCCTGTTGCAAGCCCTGCATCGGCCCCAAGCAGACATCTATTCTGGCCGAGATGGGGAAGATCTGACCGTGTGGTGACATCTGAGAGGCAGCGCTGGTTGGCAGGTATGGGACGAGGCAAAGGAGGGTCTGGCAGAGATGAGGCCAGGGAAGCCTGGTGTGGGCCCCCCACCCCCTCCCCACCCCCCCACTTGGGCCCACTTCCTGCCACTTGCCAATCTGGACAACATTCCAGAAACCTCTTCTGCCTCCCACAGATCAGCTGTGCCCCAGGGGAAAGTTCTCTAGGCAAAGAGCTCCTGGAAGGGTGCTGGCAGCAGGTGGGGCACTTTTCATTGACGAGACTTCTTATCTGGGGTTCCCTGCGTTCCCAGCAGGTCAGAATGTGCCCTGCTACTCTCTGCAAGAGGACCCAGTTATTTCCTTGAAAACACCTACTAGTTAAGGGAAATCGTCCTGGCGGGCTGACCTTCCAGCGGCAGCTTGGAGCCTGTCTTGTCTGAACTGAGACTGGCCACCAGTTCAGGGATGGCCAGGCGGTCGGGGGAAGTCCAGACTGGGGCAGGAGGGCGTGTGCAGACGTGGATCATACCGGTTAGTTCCAAGGGTCTCTCAGCTCAAGCCCGCCCTCGTGTGGTCTGCTCTGTGATGTGGGCTGGAACTCTGCACGCCACAATTCCCAGCCCCCTTAGAAGTTGGAGTTTTGCTCGGTTCTGGCATTGGTGGGGGCCTGGAGGGGGCCTGGGATGGGAGGAGGGTGGTGGGGGCTTCCTGTTGGCTGGTCTGGGTCCTGTCACTGTCACTCTGGCAGCAGCAGCAGCAGCCGTTGGCTCCGACCCCCAAGGTCCCCGTGCCCCTCCTCAGAGGCCTGAGAACCAGCCGGGCAGGTTTTCCTCTGGATGTCCGAGCACTGGCCACCCTCTCCGGACTCCGGCCGCTCCGGGTGCTTATTTCTGGCTGCCTCAGCATCTCCTGTCTACTCTTTCAGCTTTTCAGCAACGCCATAAACAAGTCCCTGTGTTGAATCCCCTCTGTGTGCAGTACCTACTGTGGTTTCTGCTTCTTCCTGCACCCTGATGGCCGAGCTCCATTTATGGATCTCCTTGGCTAATCTCCCTTTGCCCCATTAGGCACCAAACTCCAGAAGGCAGGGGTCATGTCTGCCTTCGTCATCTTTATATCCCCATGCTTGGCACAGAGTAGGCGCTCAATAAATACTTGTTGAGTGACTACGTGGCATTGAGGTATGGCAGTCCCCTCTTTTCTTACAGCCTGATGGCCTGTATTTGTTAACTGCCTGGTCACAGGAAGTCCTTGCCCGAACAAGCGAACATCTAATCCCTCAGTCCAAACCGTTCAAGAATGCCAAGCCCCTGCCTTGAGTCAGCGTATCCTAAAGCCTACCTAGTTCCTGGAGCCTTTGGCAATGGGGGGGCTGTGCATCCTGGCTTTTCTCTCTTTCCTGTCTTGGGAAATACCCTTTGTTAATACCTTCTTAGCAGTGGTAGCATCTCAGTAAATAGCTGTTGGTTCACAGCTGGAAGTTTCTCACAAGAGACCCATACTTTCTTTGAAGAGGTCCAGATGACAAACAATAATAAAACACGTGGGCTCACATTTCTGGAGCGGTTGCAACGTGGTATTGTCTTCTGGGAATGTCCTTACTGAGACCCCAGGGCTGTCTTACGAGATCTTTGCTGTTACTTTCTCCATTGTTGAGGCTCAGAGTGGTTAAGTAATCTGCCCAGGGTCTCACAGCAATTAAGTAGCACAGCCAGGCTCTCCACCTTGCTC
>NW_024412419.1:36419739-36500957 GCF_014898765.1 Herpailurus yagouaroundi
GTAGGTGGAGGCCAGATGGGGGTGAGGCGGGGGTGAAGGGAGGGGCAGAAGCAACAAGGACGAAATAAAATGGGCAAACTGAGCTTACTTTTGAGTAAACAAACACTCCCCACAGTATGGAGAATCGAAAGGGAAGCACAGAAAAACAAGGGAAAGGATTTCTCCCTTTGAAAACCCAGCTTTAAGGGGATGTCACAACAGAGGGGAGGGCACCTGCCCTGAGCCAGGCCTGATGTGAGCCCTGACTCCTTCTCTCAGCCTCCGCAGTAACTTCAGTAGGCACAGGTGACCAGAAACCGCTTGAGGGCCAGCAGGTTTTCGGACAGGCTTTTACATATAAACAGAGTAAAAGGAGAGGCAGGCTGAAATTACGGTAAAGCTGGGGATTGGGTTTAAGCAAGACATAACGGTGACCTTTCTCAGCTGGAAGATTCTGGAATGAGCTTCTAGGGGCATCACAGTGTTTCCCTCTGGCCACAGTGCAAGCGAATTAAGAAGCTGAACACATCAAACACCAGTGTGTCCGAATTGTTTCATCTTTTAACTGGCTGACTCCAGAAATCTTCTTAGCTGTGTCTTTTTTAATTAAACATCGAATCAATTAAGTTAACTAGTGAAAGGTTTAAAATCAAAAGACTTCCTTGGACTCTGTTTCATAGAACACTCCCTGGGTCACAGTAGCCTGGGTCAGCTCTTGGCATCCCCCTGTCATCTTGTAAAAAAGATGAGTCAACTCACGCCAGGCAGGTAATCAGGTAATCAGCGCCCACCCCCCCCCCACCCCCCGCCCGCCCCCAACTATGTGTACGCTGAAGAGCTGGGCCTGGGTCATCAGGAGCTGGGGGGTGTGGTGCTGTGAGTCACCCGGTCGCCAGCCTGCCCCGCTTGGGCACCAGCCGGCTCACACACTCTCTGAACGAAAGCCGGATGGAATACACCACGTCTGCTCTCACCTTAAAATACACTGATTCGCCCTCGAAGATCACATTTTGAAATTAACATCGTTTTCACACGGGAAATCTGAATTCAACAGCAAACCGAACAAAACATGAATTTTAAAGTTAAAATCTAAAAAAAAAAAAAAAAAAAAAAAAAGTCTCCTCCGTCGCTGGTGGGGACGTAAAATGGTACAGTACAGGCACTCTGGAAAAACAATTTGTCAGTTTCTTAACAGGAAGTAGGCATACACTCATGATACGACCCAACAGTCACACTCGGGGGTTCTCCCAGGGAGGTGAAAACAACATCCACACTAAAGCCTCCATGCGAACGTTCACACAGCTTTATTTAGAATAGCTAAACACTGTAAGTAAGCGACTAAAATGTTTCTCAATGGGCCCATGGTTAAAGAAACCACGGCATGTCCCTGCCCTGGAATACTAGGAGCAATCACAGGAAGGAACTGTTGGCACACCCCCCACAGCTTGGGTGCCCCTCAGGAGGGTTCTGAGGCATGGAAGAGGCCAATCTGTAAAGGCCACATGCTCTATGGCTCCATTTATTTATATAACTTACTTGAAATGACAAAATTATAGCGATGGGATTAGTGGTTTCTGGGGGTTCTGGGGGGGCGGTGAGGGAGGACAGGGTGGGTTGGGGGGACTATAAAAAGCAAGCAGGAGGAAGATCTCTGTGGTGATGGAACAGTTTTGTATCTTGACTGCGGTGCTGACATGAATCTACATGCGTGAGAAGACGGCACAGAAGTGTGGACATATTTTACCAACGTCATTTACCGGGTTTTGATGGGACCAGTGTTATAAAAGATGTAATCACCGGCGGGGGGGGGGGGTGGCGTAGGGAGCTGGGGGAGACCTCTCTGAGCTATATCTGTAACTGCCTATGAATCTCTAACTACTGCAAAATACATGTTTTTCAAATGTGCATTTTAATGTTAAAGAGTGTAAGATAAAGCAACTTAGGCAAAGACCTGTAAGAGCAGTCTCTGGGTGCAGAGCAGGTAGGGAACATGGAAAATTCTCTTGGAATCTATGCCACCCTAGTTTGTCGTTGTCATGACTGCAAAAGAGCCCGACTGCTTGCTGCTGGCAGCCGGGGTGGCAGGGGGGCCTCAGGGGAGCCGAGGGGAAGAGCTCAGGGCCTCATTGGAGCTCCTCCTTAGTTCTGTTCTCCTTGTATTTTGGGCCCCTCATTCCCATGGAAAGGCCCTGGGCACAGACCCTGCTCTCCAGATGTCACAGTGGGTGTTTAGGAAACCACCACCACCTCCACTCTGGGCCACCCCCACCACGGACTACATCTGCATCTGGGTATGGATTTCACTTGCTCTGCCCCTTTTTGCTGGCCTGAGCTCCTGGTTTTAGAATGCACCCTCTGGACTCATGTCCTTAGAAAAACACATGTGTGTCTATGATGCCTCAAGCCCCCAGACTGAGAATCTGCTGGGACTCCAAGGCCTGGTGCTCTGGTGTCAGCCCCAGTGTGTGGCAGTGGGCAGCATGCCCAGGTGACCAGGGACAGAGGCGTTTCTGCTGGGCTGATCTCGCCCTCCTCTCCAGCCCAGCACGTGTGCTGCTCAATGGGATCAGAACCAACCGACCAACTTGACCTTCTCCGTTCTCTCCCATTTACCTCCCCATCCCTGGCCCAATATGAGGCAAGCACACTTGATTCTGTAGTTCATGCTTGGAATGCTGATTTAAGGAAGAGGCAGGTGCAGAATAGCATGTACAGAATAACCCCATTAAATCCATATTTATGTGTGTATATATATAATATAATCATATATATAATTATATATATAATTATATGAAATAATATATAAATATAATTCATATTTATGCATGTATATATATATTTATACACATAAATATGGATTATATTTATTTCTGCATTTTCTAAGTATTCCCACGATGAATAAGGATCACTTGTGAATTAAAACTAAAGTTGTCATGCAGAAACATCAGACAAGGCCGAATGAAAGGACATTCACAAAGTAACTGATCAGTACTCTTCAAAAATGTCAAGACAAAGACAGAAGGAGACAAAGGAGATCAGATAAGCAAATGCAATGCGGGATTCTGGACTGGATCCTGGACCAGAGAAATGACATGGGTGGGGAAATCAGCACAATTTGAATGAGGTTTATTAGAACAGTTGAGCAACGGAAGTATCGTGCTAATTTCCTGATTTTGATGGTTAAATTAGCTAAGATGTGGACCTTAAGGGAAGCTGAGTAAAGAGTATATGGGAACCCTCTGTACTGTTCACGCAGCTTTGCGGTAAGTCTGAAGTTACTTCAACAGAAAAATAAATGAAAAAAAAATCAAGCCAATGACGATATCTCACCCCCTAAGATACTTAAGGCCCCAGAGACCAGCATAAGGAGCCCAGCATCATGGGGTTGGGTCCATGAGAGGCCCCTCTCACTATCACTTCCCCCTGGGTTTCTCCCTAGTTCTGTAAGCCCTGTCCCTCCAGCCTCCTGCCTTGCTGGTCTCTCCTGGACTCCAAGCCTTTTTCCTTTTCTTGGCCGCCAGCCTGGAAATCCAGCCTGTCTTTTGAGATCCAACACCAAAACCGCCTCCTGAGTGGTATGCCTGGACCCTTCCCCGGTTTGACAAGGTCAGATGGTCTCTCATGCTGGTGTCCCAGCCCAGGACAGTCACGGCCTCAAGCATAGTCTGACTGTGGAGAAGTGCTCGTGAGTCTCCCTCCTGCAGACAGGGAACCTGGGAAGGCGGGCCCTGTACCAGGGGCTTGCAAGATTGACATAAATCATGCGCTCAGTATGCAGTGGTGGACGAACCAGGATCCTGGCAGTTCATGTGGTTGTTCTGAGGTGAGGAACACGCCTGGGTCCGGGCACAGAGAACTTTCAGGAGCACTAAGATGTCATCAGTCTGGCAGGATGCCCATACGTATGTCCCCCGGGGTTCAGGCCTGGCAGAAACCTGCCTCTTGGGTGGGGCCTCAGCTGGAGCCACCCAAATGCTGGGCCTGCCCTGCCTGCCTTCCCTTTCTTAGTGCCATCAATGGGCGCGCTTTAATGAGTTTGCCACGGGGTCACTCGATCAGGCCCAGCTTTCGGGCAGATGACACGAGAGGGCTGGTCAGGTCCGACTGAAAGCCGGAACCACTTTCTACCTTTCCCTCCCTGGCCTGGGGCCAGCACTGCCAAATTTAGAGCTGGTGAGAAAATATCACCCATAAGCTAGATATTTCACAGGGTGTTTGAAAAAAACGAAACAAACTCCTTTGCCCTGAATTATTCACTAGACTTTAGTGTCCCCACAAGTAGAAAGGGGACGGTGACAGCCGGCTCAGAGAGGACTGGGGTTTGACTGACACTGTGTATGCAGAGTTCTGCAGACTGGAACACGCGACCCCCCCCCAGCCTGCCCCCCGCAGGGATCAGGGCCACCATTCAGCTGTAGGGCACTTCAGAGAGTAAGTTACGCAGTGACACGTTCTAGTGTGTGACCAGGGCGTCTCACACAACTGTTTTATGGCAGATGTTGTCAAAAGCTACCTCCTGAGCAGAGTCTACAAGTCAAAGTTCAAAGTCAGCTGACAAGACAATTAAGAAAATACGGGAAGACCTTCTCTCAGAAGGAAACAGTTCCCCCATTTTGAACTTTAGAAAAGCCGAAACAAGCAAGGAATTGGAGAAGAGAAACCATATAAAAATCCATTTCCAACACCTTCCTGAGGACCCAGGATATTTAAGCAGCATCCTCCCCCTGCTCTTCCCCCCACCCCAGCCCCTCCAATCACCAAGTGGCCTGCCTGTCACCCGTGGTGGGTTTGTTTTGGAAGGAGGAAACCCACCCATACTGCAGAAGTCAGAGGAGCAGAGGGAGGGATTAGGGACGTTCGGGCTGAGCCTGAGTCGTGGGGGAGATCGGAGACCACATCAACTCTGGCCCGGGTTCCCTTTCTCCAGGGAGTGCTCTCTAGCCACCGGCCAGCTTCTCCCAGGCCCTCCCCTTCTGCAGGTGGCCCACGAGGCAACACTCACCAGCTCCGGCAAGAAGAAGGCGTAGGGGATGGTGAGGAACAGCGAGACCCCCAGGGGCACGTCGGGCGGGGAGTAGCTGGTGGCGGGCGGCGGGTCCGGGGAGGCCATCTCTCACCCAGTGCCTGGTGCCCTTGGCTCCGCAGCAGCTCGCCGGCTCCGCGGGCCCGTCAAATATCACCTCCTGCCCGACACACCCATCGGACGTCGCCTGGGAGGGAGAAAAAAAAAAAAAAAAAACGTTCCAGCCGAGCAGGTCCTTCCACTCCCTCCGGCCAAAAGACTCCTCGGTGAAATGCGAATGCGGATTCGGATTTGCATCAGATGGGCCTTGGCCCGCTGGGGCACAGCCTCGGGGCACATTGAGGCAAGGAGGGCGGGAGTCTCTTTTCTTCCTAAGGAATTTTTGAATCCTGGAGCATATTACTGCAGGGGGTGCCAGCTACAGCCACCAAGCCTCAACCCTCAATACAGGCCAAGGCAACTCGCCACGACAAAGACTGTTTGTTGAGGACCTACTATGAGCTGAGCTGAGCTAAGCAATCTGTAGGCAACTCTGGCCCTTCCCACAGCCGTGCACAGGGTTATTTCATAGCCTTCCCAAGTAAGGACACTGAGAATCTGTTAGGTCAAGTTAAGGTCACAGAGCTGGTCACTGACAATGCTGGGTCTTATATCCATCTGGCCTTGTTGCCTGGGTCCCTCCCTCCCCACTCCGGGGGGCCACCCTCCATCTCAGACAGAGGGAGAGGAGCCGCACTCACTTCCAGCTGCGGTCCCCAGAGACTTGGCAGTTCCTCACCACCCTCCTGTCTTCTTTGCTCACACAGCGGATGGAAGACTTCTCCCTCTCTAGAAGAAGTCCGCCCCAGCAGGAGAAGGGCTCAGTGGGCTGGGTGCTGCCTCCCTCCTTCCCTGCAGCGGCCCCCAGCCGGTGTCGCCAGGAGCTGGGCTTGGGGCCAGGCAGTTCCTTCCTGCCTTCCGCCCACCCGCTGGCCGATCAGAGGGGCCGTGACCCAGTGGCCAAGCCGCTCCTTTCGCTTTAAAGATAGGTCCTGGGGACTGGAGTCCTTTTCTTCTCCACCTTAGAGTTGACCACCTGCAGGAAGGCCTGCAACCCCAGAGTCTGCTCAGGGTGCTTGGGGTTGGGGTCCTTTCTCCCCGCCCTCCATGGCCTCAACCTCAGCCCTGGGAGGCCAGTCCATGAGCTGCTCCTTGTGAGGAGGGGATGTGGGAAGGGTAGCCTTGCGTGCTGGGGTAACTGGCATCCTCCACAAGAGGCCAGTGTCTGTTCATTAGCAAGAGCGGTGCATTCCAGGGCCTGCCCTCCTGGGTCAGTGCAACAGCCAGCTGGGCCTTTGCCTGGTCTGGGGATAGCCAGCAGAGAGCCAGGGTTTGGATAAATGAAGCCCAAAGCAAAGCATTGCAAGGAGAGGCAAAGAGCACACCGGTAAACCTTAAGCCAGCCTGCTCATGCCCTTCTCCCAGGCCCGCGGAGACCCAGGGAGAAAGTGAGGCCTTAATCCCACCTGCCACTTGTTTGCAGGTGAACTCAAGCTACACAGGCATCGCCCCAGGAATCCCACCTCTTGCCGCCTCTCCTGAAGGTTGTAAGTCAGCCCTGTGCCTCTCTTATGGCATGTAGGATGCTTTGACTTGACCACTGACAGCACGGCATCATGGGAGCAGCTTAGGGAAAGCAAGAAGGAAAACACGGTCCTCAGGATCCTTTCTCATCTATGAAGCAGAGGTCATAATAGAACCCGGGGCCCCTTAGAGGTTGACAGGGTCTGAGCCGCTTACACCGCCTGAGGCAATTGGGGTATTAAGAAATGAAGCCGTGACAAAACCAGGTGATAAACGCTGTGGCGTAATTTTAAAGATTTTACATCTAACCAAGTGATGTCGTATTATATGTGCCAAAGTATAGCACACTCTACTTGGGCTATTTGTACGAAAGCTGCAAGGATTCATGATGCATCCCAGGGAGGGAGAGCCCAGAAGGGGCAGAAGTTCAGAGTTGTTAAGAACAGCTTCAACTGGGAAGAAATGGAGAGGCAGCTCATGCATTCCTGAAATGATGCCGAGCTTTGTATCCGTATTCCTGGAGGAGGTGTCCCAAGACACTCTGGGGTGACAGCTGTTCTAACGCACTTCCGGCAACAGTTGTGCTGGAACTCCGTTTCAGGAGACACTTCCCCAGATGCATCGGGTCCTGTAGGGGATCTTCATGGATGGCTTCAGATAATCGAACCACGTTTGCAGTGTGATGCCCCCGCAGCATCTGCGAAGCTCTTGGAGACTGCTCTTTGGTGGTGTCTTCCCCCTGCTGGGTTTGTTTTTTTTTCTTCCTTTTTTTCTTTTTGGATCCGGGTTCATTTTTTTTACTTTATGTCCCCAGACACTAACTACCAACACAACTGTTACGTATTCTATACAGAAAGTTGTATTATCTGAAAACGTATCAGGAAATGAGTCTTTACTCTTCACAGAAAATCTCAAAGAAAAATGAGCAAAAGGATGCCTTTGCCATGCTTTCCATCCCGTACAACAAACTTAAAGTTTCATACAAGAAAATGTTTTTGAAGTGAAAGGAAAGTAAAATTTGAAAGCCCAGTCCATGCACCTCTGGGGCTGTGGGTATGAATGCGCTTGCAAACAAGGTCAGAAATCTGGTGTGGGGCCGTGGGGGAATGCCAAGCCCAGAAGAGGGGCCTTCCAGACTCTTCTGCGAAGGGTCTGCTGGTTTCCACCTCCTGGGCTGAGAATGAGAGTTAATCCTGAAGGTCTTGCAAGAGTGTCTGACGCTGCTGATTACCATCACCGTTGTTTCCATTTTCTCCTTCGTTCGTCGGGGTGGGTTCAATGGGATAATCCATATGAAAGTATTTAGGACAGTTGTGGCATATGGCGGATGCTTAATAAGTACTTGCGTGTTTATCTAATTCTAACCCTGAAATCTCTTCTGGCCCTCCTTCCTTTCCACAACAACAGAACCTCCTCTGTTAATACGTCCATCTGGATCTTAAAAAATAGTTTCACGCTGGGTGTTGCATGGAAACCAATTTGACAATAAATTTCATATGTTGAAAAAAAAATAGTTTCAAAATTGTTTCCATTGATGCATAGTACACTTACAGAAAGAGTGCACGAAACATCCAGACCATGAAACTTCCGCCCAGAGCACAGAATGTTGCCAGACTCCCGGTACATTTTTCTCACCCTCCTCCCTAATCCCTGTTCTCATGATGCCCTAACCCCATAGGCCGTGTCTTGCCTGTTTCTGGATGGATTCCTCTGTGTCTGGCGTCTTCCACTCAACATGACGTCTGTGAAACTCGTGCACGTAACTGTCTTGTAGCTCACTCCCTGCCTCAGTATTCCACTATAGGAGTAGAAGACACTTTGTCAATCTATGGTTTCTGCACATTGGAGTCCTTTCAATTGGGGTTAAAATTAAGGACACTGCTGGGGTGCCTGGGTGGCTCAGTCGGTTGAGCGTCCGACTTCAGCTCAGGTCACGATCTCACGGTTCATGAGTTCGAGCCCCGAGTCAGGCTCTGGGCTGATGGCTCAGAGCCTGGAGCCTGCTTGCATTTCTGTGTCTCCCTCTCTCTCTGCCCCTCCCCCATTCATGCTCTGTCTCTCTCTGTCTCAAAAATAAATAAACATTAAAAAAAAATTAAGGACACTGCTATGAACTTCTAGAACATGGCTTTTGGAGCATCTGCGTATGCACTTATATCGGGAATGTCTTAGGAGTAGAATTGTGGGTCATGTGGTATGTGTTTTTTAGCAGATAACGTCAAGCTGTTTGACAAAGTGGTTTAAACTACAGTAAAACCTTGGATTGCAAGCAACTTGTTCTCCGAGTGTTCTGCAAGACGAGCAAACATTTCTAATAAATTGTAACTTGATACGCAAGGGATGTCTTGCAACATGGGTAGTATGTGACGCGGAACATCACATGACCACAACTGAGCCGGTGCCCCAATGCCCCCCTCCGCCCCCGCGTCGCTGCGGGATTGTGGATAATTGTCTCCCATGCTTGGATGCTTGCTCGGTCTCCGACCATGGTGTTTGGCAGAAATGAGTGATTTTTCAGAATGTTGGAAGATGCCCACAGCTGGCACTTTGAACATTTTTGAACATTGACATCTTTCGTCACTTCAAAGCACCTATGGACAGTTCTTTGCTTTTCCATCCAAGAGTAAGCTTAGGAATGCTTTGCTTCATTCTAGGTCAGGCTGCCTGCAGGTATAGACCCTTTCCTCTGCTGCCTTATTGCCAGTTACATTAAATACCGTATACGACAAAAGTTTATTAATACTGTACTGTATTAATCCATGCGAGTGCATACAATGGTCCCCATGCAGAAAAAGGTTGCAAAGAAAGGTGGTAAGAGGAAGATGATTACAGTGGAAGTTAAGAAAGAAATCATCGAGAAGTACGAACGAGGTATGCGAGTGGCTGAAATTGCAAGAGTTTATAAGAAGTCTACATCTGCACCTTGTCTGCAGAGGAGGAGGAGAAAAGGTGGAGGAATCCCTCACTTCAAATGAGATTAGGGAGATGTGTGAAATGTGGGAAACAGTGTAAAATGTAGAAAAGCACCACCTGAATAAGGCTGTAGCAGTATGAGCAGTGGATCTGTTTAACGATGATGCAATATTACATTTCTGTGAAATCCTCGAAAGGAGGCAAAAGCAAGTGTCATTGGATAGCCTCCTTGTTAAAGTTGCATGAAAAGAAAAAGATTCCACTGAGCCAATAGAAATCAGTGATTCCGTTAGTGATTGTGAAAGTCGTCCTGCACAATAACCCTCTTCCTGTCTCCCTCACACCAGCCATGAAGGCTTTCAAAGGTAAGTGCAAGGTAACTTTTTTTCTTTATATTTTCTATTTTCTTTATTATTTTGTATTATATTACAGTATTGTAATCATTTTTATATGAATGTTTTTGGGTTGTGGAATGAATCATCTGGGTTTCCATCGTTTCTTATGGGGAAATTCGCTTTGCTATATAAATGCTTTGGATGACGAGCATGTTTCCGGAACAAATTATGCTCGCAAACCAAGGTTTTACTGTATTCATGTTCCCACCACCGATGTGTGCAAGAACTGATCCTTGTAATTGATGTTTGCATGTATATTATAACACATTTGGGGGTTGCATTTTTCCACCCCTTAATTTTTTTTTAATTTGGTTTATTTTTGAGAGAGAGAGGGAGAGAGAGAGAGAGAGCGAGAGAGCAAGGGAGGAGCAGAGAGAGTGGGAGGGAGACACAGAATCTGAAGCAGGCTCCTGGCTCTAAGCCGTCAGCACAGAGGGGCTCAAACTCACAAACCGGGAGATCATGACCTAAGCTGAAGTCGGATGCTTAACTGACTGAGCCACCCAGGCACCCTGCCGCCAGTTTACTTTCAACTTACTTTTATAACTATATTTACATGTTTTTATTCTGTGGTTATGCTTTAGTTGGGTCTTTTTTCTTTTAAAATCCATCCTGGAGTTTGCTGCCTTTGGTGTGTTTTTGACTATTTCGACTGGATGTAATTGTTGATATGTTTGGATTTAGGCCTACCATTTTATTTTTGTTTTTTGTTTGTTGGCTCTGTGTTTCATTTCTTTGTTTCCTCTGCCCTGCATTCTTTCAGACTTTTGGAATATTTTTAGTGGCCACTTTGGCTCGTGTATTGAGTTTTGACTACGCCTCTTTGTACCCTTTGTTTAGAAGTCTGCTCTAGGAGTTACGACACTCACAGTTAACTTTCCGGTCTACTCAGAATTAATATTTTGTCCCTTCCAGTGGGATGCAGAAACCTTACGACCGTGTAGGCGCCTTTACCCTCTTGTTTTTCCATCACATCGTCATGTGTGTTCTATATACATAAATTCAAACCCCACCAGACAATCCTATGACTTTTGCTTTCAACTATCGCACATATTTTAAAGAACTTAAGAGGAAAAAAAATGGAGTCCATTCCATGAATGGTTTCATTTTGGTTATCAGAGTTTTTATTCCCCAAACTTCAATTCCATTCTTTTTGTATCGTCTGTTTCTATGATGAGACTATCTTTCTATTCGTTTCAAGATTTGCCCATATTTCTTGGAGCATGATTAGGATAGTTGCTTTAAGGTCTCGACTTGAACCCTTGGGTCATCTCAGAGTTGCCCCTCGATGGTCCTTTTGTCTTTTTCCTTGAGAGATGTGGAGATTTTCCTGGGTCTCCAAATATCATGTAATTTTGCATTGTATCTGGACATTGTTAATATTGTTATGAAATTATGGGTCTTGTTTAAATCCTATAAAAATGTTGATTTGTTTGTTTGATCAGGCAAATGCCTGGTTAGGTTCAGGCTGCGAGTTGCTCTCTATCATCTCTGGGCTCTAGGTACTGACCAGTGTCAGTTCTATTTTTAAGGCTTTGCAGTGCTATTCCAATCTGCTCGGTGTGTGTGCGCTAGTCTGGGACTTGGGACCAATCTGGGATCCTGGAGCTCAGTTCTCAACCCTTTGGGATGCTGTGTAGGGTCCATTTTTGGGTGAGCTCAGGCATTCATACACCATTTTAGGGAATCACTTTGAGCTCTTCCCTCTCTGTGAACTCCCCAACACTCTCCAATTTCTAGCAGATCCTGCCCCCTTCCCCTCTCACCTTGGTCCTCTGGCTGCAACGCCAGGATTTTAGTTTCCCTACTCTGCTTTGCCAAAACACACACACACACACACACACACACACACACACACACACAACGAGAATTAGAGGGACAGAGACAGAGAGAAAGGGAGAAAAAGCATCAGGGATTTCCCCCATGCTCTTAGGATTCCTGTGGTCAGAGAGAAGTTCTAGTTACCTGTCTGGCTGCCACTGCCTTTCACCACTACTGTCACAGCTGGGGGCTAGGGCAGGAAAGAATGGGAAAGACAAATATAAACAGAGGTTTTCTACTCTGTCTTGGACCAGGACCTGTAGGGCTCTCTTACCCATTCCTCAGACCAGAAATAGAGGGCTCCTTTGGGGGAGGGGTTGTTTTGTTTTGTTTTTTTTTGTCCGTATCCTGTGCACAGCGCTGGGTTTCGCATTATCTCTGGCCCAGGCCTGGAGATATCAGAGAAGAGAAAATGGGAAAGTCACCACTAGTCTCTATTTGATCAGAACCAAAACGACACCAGCCTGTTTTGATTCTCTGCATAGCACTTATCCCCATCTATCTCTTATGCTTATTGATTCATTTGTACATTGTTTGTCTCCTTGCCTGCCCTGACCCTCCCTAGGATGTTGGCTTCAGGACAGCAGTAATTTTGTTCATGTTGAATACGGCCCAGAACACAGTAAGCACTCAATAAATGTTTTCGAATGACTGAACCTGCGCTTTCAGTCATAACGACTTTGGAGACAACTGCTCAATTTTTGGGCTCCTCTTCCTCAGCCTCTCTCCCTACCGATAAACTGCCTCATACGTTTTTTCAGAAAAGATTTACTGGTTGCCTGACAAATAAAATGCAGGCCAGGAGAAAGCCGGGGATGCCTGGGGAAAGGGTAGCCGGTTGTAGCCACTAAGATTCATCCCATTGCAAGGGTTGGGAGAACCCATTCCAACTTTAACAATGGAGGGAATAGGTTACCTCAGGGAAGTGAGAGGTTCAAAGGGAATCTGCCTTCAGGTGAGGCTGGATCCAGGGACTCAAGCAATGCTACCGGGGGTCTAGATCCCCTCTGCCTGTGAGCTCTACCTGTCACTGTCACTGCAGTTGGTTTCACTCTTAACCTCAGTCAGTGCTACCCCCATGTACACACAGCTCTAGGCTCTCTCTTCCTGGTGGCAATGTCCCTGCAGCACACAGTGGCTTCAGGTCTCATCTGTCCCACTATCCCAGGCAGCGAATGAAAAGTGCTCCGGTGAGTAAATCTCCTGGGATTTGCTCTCTGCAGGTCCATTCCCAGGCTCCTCACTGGAACAGGGCAATGGGACACGCTGATCTGCTGGGGCCAGTCAGGGCCTAGCCCTGGAGCTGGGATAAAAGGGTGTGTGTGTGTGTGTGTGTGTGTGTGTGTGTGTGTAAGAGGTGCTCCTCTACAAGGGGAAGAGGAATAAAGCTACCAGGAGACAAGCAGATGGATTCTGGGCAGCAAAAGTGCCAACGGCCACTGCGACAACTTTCTGCTGCAGAAAAAGGGGCACAAACAGCTCTCCCCCTTGGTGCTACAGAGATACACGCATCCCACTGGCTCTAGCCTCTGGAATCAGACACAGCCAGATTGCAACTACCGCCTCTACAAGTCAAAGCCACCTCGACTCTCAAATCAGGGAGATAGAATGCACACACCGACAGGCCCAGGCTTGGGAGGAGCTTGCGGTTCACTCTGTTCTTGAGACCGTCAGGCAGAACAGAGTCTGGCTCCCGGTGTCTCCGGCGTCTGGGCAGGCACAGAGCATTTCAGGGTTAAAGGGTAACTTTGAGGAAAGAGGAAGGACGCAACGGGATCATGTTTGGGTCATCCGGAGATACCTACCTGGAGGAGAGCTCAGAAAGCTTGGAGCCTTTTTCCGCTATCACCCAAAGTGGCCTCTTCGAAAGGACGAAGTTCTGCGGAGTTAAACTTTGCCAGCAAAGTCAGACACAGGAGAGCAGGGTAAGGTCCAGTCTGTCTCCAGGGCGTGAGAAATGGGCTAAGCAACAGACACGCCATCCTGAATTTGAGCTGTATGCCATGAATGATTTTTGTTTTCTATTCCTGTCTGCAGACGTGCCTGCCCTCATCTGGTGCGTCATCGAGGAGTCGTAAAGCCCGAGGCCTCCATTTTCCTACGTGAGACGGCATAGCCCTTCACTCGTGCCTCCACCCGCCCTCCTCACCCAAACCTATTTGACTACTGCGTTCACCCATCAGGGGTTCAGATGGCAAGTCTGGATGTTGAGAGATACTACGTTGTCAAATCCACGTGTTCCTGAGTTTCAGAGCGAAGGGTGGGGGTTCAGACAGTGAGGCATACAACCAAACGTGGATGGGAAGCTAGTCGGTCCCCAAGGGTCCGACAGTGGAGTTGACGGAGAGAGGATGCAGCTAAGGAGAGATCACTACACCCACCCCTTACTTGCACCTGCTGCAGTGCTGTTAACCTTCCGGGCCCCAGTAGGGTTGGAATGCAGGTAGAACAGCAACAACAAAGCCTCTTCTAACAGTCTGTGCTCTTCCTCTGTGGTTCTTGTGTCGATTGCTGTCCACTTCGTGCATAGTAAGTTAGGACAGGGATCATGTGAGGGCTGCTCTCCCCGTGTCCTCCAAGCCGAATGCCGGGCCTGGAGCATAGTAGGTGCTCCGTGAATACGTGCTGAATGAGTAAAGGAACAGATCGTGATAAAACTCAGGCACGGTGCCTTAGGTAGGTGGGGCTGGGTCTCCGATTCTCCGCTTTGAGCAAACAGAACCCAGCGCAGCTAGGTGACAGCTCTCTCTGATCGCCTCCACGCCCCCAGAGAACCTCCCAACTTGGAAGGCTTCGCAGGAGAGGAAGTGGGGCCAGTTCACGGCGAAGGATATCCTCTAATGCTGCGAACTGACAAAGCCTTCAGCTGCTGGATGACACTTCCTGCTCCCTCCCTCTACTGATGGGATTCCCAGATGCTACCCTGTTGGCAAGTTAAACCTGCTCTGTTTGCGTGTGGTAGTATATACTTCAAATGGTTCCTCTCGAGTTGCTCTGGCCTCATCCCTTGCACCATAAGAAGCCCTCAGGACTGGGATTGTACCTGCTCTTTGGTACATACCCCCAACCCCTCACCGTGATCCGGCCCGTGAGGGAATCACAACCTTCTTCACCTCCAGTGGATCTGATGGATATGACACGCCATCAATTACAAGAGGCTGGGAGGTTGGGGAGGAGAGGGCCATGTAGTTTCCAGTTTCAAATCCCCTCCCTGCGCCCTCCCCCCCACGGTTCTGCTGTGGGGAGTCCCCCTGGCCTCCCAGGCAGGCAGCACATTCGGGGTCACTGGGCAAAGGCCTGTTGCCGTCCCCCCCTCCCCAAGGCGTTGACAATTAACTCAGTGGTGCCAGGTCACACTTCTTGAAACAGACCCCAGGACTCATTTCCAGGATGTTTTTGGCTGCCTGACAACCGCTTCCTGTTTTGGAAGTAGAAAGTGACATTAAAAAAGCCAGGGAGGTTTTATTGTTTTTTCTTTTCTTTTCTTTTTTTTTTTTTTAAGATTCCATTGACTGAAGAGATCATGTGGTGTCTCTCTCGATGGCAGAGATGCACCCGCTCGCCTGAGGAACTGTCCCCTCCTCATAGACTAACTGGCTTCTTGCCTTACTTTTTTGACCCAATCATTTCTGAAACTACTTTCTCTCAGGTTCCCCCAGTTTCCTCCTGTGTCAGAAACTACGAAGTCTCCCCCATTTGTTAATCGTGACACGTTTCAAATGAACACGGAACACAGCCTGGAAACATCTAGTAAAGAAAGCCTGTGCTCTTTGTGTGTACTTGCGCTGAAAGGAATTCACCAGCAATATTTTCTTTCGTTCAAAATGCCCAACCTCTGGCGTAATGCTGAGTGATTAAGAAAATAAACAAGTAGAATAAGGAATCAAGGATTCTACAAAAAAAAAAAAAAAAAAAAGAGCTTCACAGTGGCAAGTCACATGGTTGTATGTACCTTCAAATAAGACAGCAGGGGCCTAAGAGGAGGCAACTCAGTGACAGAACGGGGAAAAGTCCCTGCACACACTGTCACTACCTCCATTTGGAAAGGCAGGAGCCTCCTTCAAGCAGAAGCTGGGGAGGGCCTTGGTCCCTGAGAGAGGGAGGCGGCGCCTGGGGAAGAGGTTGGGGCAACTGCGTCGGGATGGCCATCTGGACATTCAGCTGCCCTCATGGCACAAAGGGCAGAGGGAGAGAAGCTCCGGAAAATGGCTCTTGGAGATCCAGTGACATCTCCTTTTCTTTCTTTTTTTTTTTTTTTCTCAACGTTTTTATTTATTTTTGGGACAGAGAGAGACAGAGCATGAAGGGGGGAGGGGCAGAGAGAGAGGGAGACACAGCATCGGAAACAGGCTCCAGGCTCTGAGCCGTCAGCCCAGAGCCTGACGCGGGGCTCGAACTCACGGACCGCGAGATCGTGACCTGGCTGAAGTCGGATGCTTAACCGACTGCGCCACCCAGGCGCCCCGACATCTCCTTTTCAAGGCCAAGTTCCCTTGTCAGATTTGTGGCTGGGAACCCTTTCATACCATGTTCGTTTCTGAGATGAAGGCCCAAGCGGAGTTTAGATTAAGGGTTTAGGGCAAGCTAAGATGACGGTGAGGAGTTTCAGAATACGGCGGATCTCCACAAGTAAGGGCCTCTTGTAAGGCAGCGTGTGGCCTGCAAAAGTACCTCGGTTGGGCCTCTGGCCATGTAGGTGAAACTCTGATTATGTTTTTCTTGAAGCAATCTTCTCATGTTTTATCTGCACATGCGATTCCTCAATGTTTGTTCTGATGAGAGGAGTATCTTGGGTTGCAGAAAATTACACATGATCTTTACTTGGTATATTGTCTGTGCTACTTAGTAGCTCTGTCTTTGGACCAAACGCTTCACCTGCCTGGCCTGTGTCTCCAGCAGTAATACAGGAACAAATCAGTGCCTGCCTCCCACAGTGGCTGTGGGCATTAAACCTAGTTAACTGAGGATACGTGTACAAGGTACTCGATAAATGCCGGAAGTACTACGCCTATTAACAGTGAAGGCTTGGGACAATTCACCAGCAGCCACAAGTTTATCTGAAATGCAACAAAACCTTTGTTCTCTGACATAGGGGTAGGTTGTCTCATTCCTCAAAGCCTGAAAGGTTTTTATTCTGTTTTTGAAAGAGCACTAATATGGACTTGAAACGGCAAAACTAGATCCTGCTTTTATATCTAATTAGGATAAATCACATTCAAATATTAGACTGAATCAAATGATTCATAGCATAAATTTCTCCAATTCCTCCATTTCACAACGTAGGTTTTATTAGCAATAATCATACATTTATATGTTCTGGATACTAGACTCTTATCAGACATATGATTTGCAATTATCTACTCCCATTCTGTGGACTGTATTTTCATTTTCTTTTTAAAAATAATTTTATTTTTTTCATCATGATAAGTGTACTCTTTAGTCTCCATCCCCTATTTCCCCCATCTTCCCCACTCTGGTACCCATCATTTTGTTTCCTTTAGTTAAGCCTATTTCTTGGTTTGTCTCTTTTTTTTCCTTTCGTTCATTTGTTTTCTTAAATTCCACATGAGTGAAATCATATGGTATTTATTTTCCTCTATTTCCCCCAGCATTATGCTCTCTAGATCCATCCATGTCGTTGCAAATGGCAAGATTTTGTTCTTTTTTATGGCTGAATAATATTCTGTGTGTGTGTGTGTGTGTGTGTGTATCTTTTTTTAAGTGTTTATTTTTGAGAGAGACACAGCATGAGCAAAGGAGGGGAGGAGAGAGAGAGGGAGACACAGAATCCATAGCAGGCTCCAAGCTCTGAGCTGTCAGCACAGAGCCCGACATGGGACTTGAACTCATGAACCATGAGATCATGATCTGAGCTGAAGTCAGATGCTTATATGACTGAGACACCCAGGTGCCACCCACATCTTCTTTATCCATTCATCCATCAATGGACACATGGGCGCTTCCATAGTTTCGCTATTGTGAATAATGCTGCAATAAACATGGGGTGCATGTATCCCTTCAAATTAGTGTTTTTGTATTCTTAGGGGAACCCACAGGAGAATTACTGGATTGTAGGGTAGTTATGTTTTTAATTTTTTGAGGAATATGCATACTGTTTTCACAGTGGCTGTGCTAGTTTGCATTCCCACCAACAGTGCATGAGACTTCCTTTTTCTCCACATCTACACCCATACTTGTTTCTTGTGTTTTTGATTTTAGCCATTCTGACAGATGTGAGGTGATATTTCATCACAGTTTTGATTTGTATTTCCCTTATGATCAGTGATGTTGAGCATCTTTTCAAGTGTCTGTTGGCCATCTGTGTGTCCTCTTTGGAGAAATGTCTGTTCATGTCTTCTGCCCATTTTCAAATTGGATTATTTATTTTGGGGGTATTGAGTTGCATCAGTCCTTTATATGTTTAGGATACTAAGCTTTTATTGGATATCATTTGCAAATATCTTCTCCCATTCAGTAGGCTGTCTTTTAGTTTTGTTGCTTCCTTTGCTGTGCAGAAGCCTTTTATTTTGATGTAGTCCCAATAGTTTATTTGTATTTTCACTTTCTTGAATGATCATAAATTTAGCTTTTGATAAAATCTTGATTTTGTATAAATCTATGGATATAGTCAACTTAAAGTTACTTGGTTCTTGAAAACAAATTTCTCTAAATTTCGATAACGCTATTTCTTTATGAAATGTATTTTATTGTATTCACACATATTCAAATTCTCAGGTTAAGTATTTTTTTTATAGAATGTGGTCGTACAAAAAAGAATAGTTGGTTCTGTCCTTTTATTCAGGAGGATCCATCGAGGAGGGTCCATCCATTCAGTGGGAAGCTGAGGGTCAAGGGCCACCACTGTCAGACTGTGTTCTTTCTTAACTCACCCAAGAAGTCATAGGTCTGCTCTGAAATGTCAAAAGGTTCGTGGACTCCATGTGGCGAAAGCAGAGCTTGCAGACCACCCTCACCATCCTGGTTTTGCTTCAGGAAGTCGGTGATAACCTTCCACCGGGCAGCCTCTGTCTCCTCTTCTGCCCACCTGTATGGGGGCAGGAGTGTGGAGTGCAGAAGAGGTACCATGCAGTTGTGATACACCAGGAGAAACATGGCCTTCAGGAACTCTTTGTCTCTCTGGGAAAACACCACCATCAGAAATAACTGTGAGTGGATCTACATCATTACTTTTTAAGTGTTACATTCTATGAACTCTGTAGACTAAAATCCACCTAAGGGGTGGGACGGAGGGTGCCATTTGTGCCTGCAAGTAATTGGCTCTGAACCAGCTACTCGGTTGGGAAACAGCACTTTCTGAAATGGAAGCAAGCAAGACTCACCGTGGAGGAGAGATAAGCTGTTCTCCCTGAGAGTCTGTGGGTGACTCTTTGAGACCAGGGTGTCTCCTAAGCCCCACAGAGGGTGCCCCACACATGCCATCAAGGACACTGGGGTGCTGAAATCTAATTCTGGTGGTAAGGGTGTGGTTCCAGGTAAACACAACTAAAACACAACGTGAAGGTAGCTGTATCCACTTAATTAGATTATAGCATATCAGAGACAGAGTTAAGTTGTTATAAAAGAAGGGCAGCATGAAATCCAGAGAAAGGAGACCCAAGGAGGAAGAATGTGCAGACTCTCCCCAGATAACAAGAGTACTGCAGTCATAACCAGTCAACCCTGACACTGGCAGGCTGGGGTGGGGCTCTTGGGAAGCACAGCAGTCGGAAGGGGGAGATACTATACACAGCAGATCTGCCCATAGATACTGTTCTCAAAGCAACCATGTGTGAGGGCAATTTCTACAGGCCTGAGGCCCAGCACCTTGTCTACTGCTGTCCTAGAAAAGCATTAAATCTACCAGTTTCAGTAGAGGTCAAGTGTAGATGGTACTGGTCAGATGGTCTTTGCTCAAATAAGGATGCAATACCGTTTATATATATATATGTATATATATATATATATGTATATATATATATATACACACACACGCATATACACAGTGTATGTATATATCATACATACAGTATATGTATTGTATATATTACACATATATATTGTATAAAACACAGTTTATGTTTTGAAAAATTTTTAAGATTTTTACTTTGTTCTCCCATGTTCCTTGCAGATAGTTAACTCTTTAGACTTGAAGTACAGAAACCATGGACCATGAGCCAAATGCAGCCGACTACCTCTGTTTCTAAATAAAGTCTTATAGAAACCCAGCCCCACTCAGATGTTTACAGTAGTCTGTGGCTGCCTTTGTGCTACAATAGCAGAGTTGGGTATTGTAACAGAGACCTTACAGCCTGAAAAGCCAAAAATATTTACTATGTGGCTCTTTACAGAAAAAGTTTGTCAACCCTGGATTAGAGCAGTGAAGCCATTACTCACTGATAAATACAAGTTTTATTTGGTAATCACCAAGCCTCTATGGTAATATAAGCATGAGCCGTGCAGTTTTTAAATGTATTATACAGCTTAGGCCAATCTTCTTTTCCCTTCTCCTTACGTGATATAAACTTTGAGAGCTAGAGGAATTTTTTCAAATAAGAGGAATCTGATAGCCAACTGGCAACTTTGTTCAGAAACTTCTCCTCAAATAACACACTCACCGGTCTGAAATGATTGTTTTGATCGAGTGTTTCTTTTCACGTCAGGAATTGCTCACCCAAACCCTTCTTGGAACATGTCTTTGCAACCAGGATGACACAGTTTAACTGGTTAAGAGGGATTATGACTCTGGCTTCTCTGGCTAAGACGGGCATTATTAGCATGTGTAAGCAAGCAGTGAGCACTGCAAATGTTCAGTTCAGCGTGGAAAATGGCATTACCTTCTCTGATCTCTTTAATGTGCTTTCTTTCTCAGCCCACGAACTCTAAAAAGCAAATCAAAATATCATATTAACCTGAGTATTCACAAGCCTTTGCCCCACTTCTACAACTTCATGGTAATTAATCGTATGGACAGGGTTAAAAACGCTGCACGGACCCTACACGTGTAAGAAGTGAATCCGTAGGCACCTACTGCTAATGACCCAGAGCCAGACTGACCAGGCGGTGAAAGATACCTCAGAAACACCATGGTTCTTACAAGTCGAAACTAATTTAAGAATGCAATCAGTGAAACACTAACACATCCTTGCAAAATGCATAAACGCAGCACCTGAACAATAACATACTATGAAGGTTTTAAGTTCAGACAGTAATGGAAATAGAAAGCTCTGCCAAATACCATTCTTCTGGGCAATTCTGTCTGCCATGACGATGACGGGGATCAGAGGGAGATAGAAATGAGGTACAGCTTTGCAAGTAAATACTCCAATCTGTCCACAAAGCATCACACAAGCTTCCTTAAAGAAGTAAAAAGCCCAGAGTTCAATTAGTCCCACAGACATATGAACTGAAGACTTTCTCAGTGCTAGTTCCGGGCAAACAGTGAGCAAGAGGATGTGCCCATTCTCATGGCTGCTTCTTCCCAGCCACTGTTCCGTGTCTGTTTGTAGGTATTCTCCTGCTGGTGCCCGATTTCATGGATTCCATGAAAGCATCAGCCCTTTTATCAGTAGGGAGGCCCTGGGGTATGGATATGACATATGGGACCAAGAACGAGATGCTCCATGAAATGAAAGAGAAGTTTCCTACCAAGAGACGACAAGCTGTGCCCCTAATGAGCCAGGTCTTGGGATGGTCATATTTACCGTGACCTGTTACCGTGAATGGCCAGTTATTACCACGAAAGAACCACCTTATGAGATTGTGGTCCACCACCCCATCGATGCTGCACCCGTGGGTCCTGGAGAGTTTGAAGAGGACCCTTAGAGAGCCAGGGTGCTTTACTAAACAGGCCAGGTGTTCTCATTATTATTAAACACCAACAGCAAACTAAACTTAGAGAAGGTGACCCTAGGAGGCTCACACGCTTCATAATGTGAACCTTAAAAGGTATCTGGTTTCACATGACTACCACTTAGCAGCTGTCGACTTATTGTCTGGAAAAATGTGCCTGTTGTTTGTTAGTTGTGTCAAGGTCCTCCCTCAGTTTTCACTGAGCCATCAGCAAGCAGTAGGGTGGTTCACTTATAGTAAGTCAGTGGCAAACAGCAAACGGGGGTGTGTGGAGGGTCACGACTGTATACCAAGGTCCACTTCTTCCTTCTGGAGCAAGGAGAAGACTCCATCTCCCAGCTCCCTTGAAGTTAAGTGGGGCCATTAACCACCGAGTGATTGGTGCTGGCCAATGAAACATGAGCAGAGATGGCCCGTGCCTCTTCAGGGCAAAGGTGGTGGAAAGGCCAAGGACAATCCTCTATTCTCTCTTCTCCTGCAGGTGCAACCGGCAACACAGGGGCTGCTTGTTCCAGATGATGCTGTAAGACACTGGAGCCTCCGACAGCCTGCACCCTTGGGTGACTACGGAGCGGGGTCTTCCACTGCTCTGTGCTGGCTAGGTACCACGAGTGAGAAACAAACCTGGGTCAGCTACCACCGCACAGCCTGGCTGATTCTGAGTCGTATGGTGTGCCATGGAGACAAGGCTCCAGAGCGTAAGAATAAACCACTCTTTTTTATTTTTATTATTTAACCCATGATCCAAAGGTAATCAGTATTCCTTTTCTAGAGTCTATTCTTCCAGATATTTTTACAGGCAGATATATACATGTAAATATATATATTTAAATATGCTTACTACGACTCAAATTTTTTTTTTTTTTTTTCCCATTTAACAATGTGTATGAACGACCTTATCTACATGCCTTTCCTTGAGCCTGTGGCCTGTCTGGACACGCCCAAGACTGACCTGAGTGCGCTTCTCTGAGCTATCTGCTCATCAGGGAACGCAGAATTTAGACTAGATCAACCCTAAGGTTCCATCCTCACTTCAATGCCCGGATTCTGTGACTGTTACACACCTAGGGAAGTATGCCAGCACCTTGCACAGTGCCTCAGCTGCAGTGAGCTCTCGTAAAATATTTGTTGAATGAGCCAACGTCCCTGTGTTCTGTATAATGAGTAAATAGTATGACACTGATGACTTTGTGGGGGGAAAAAAGAGAAATTCTGCGTTATCTAATGATACTGCCAAATGAACTTATCTGAAGTTACGGATAATCACAGGCCATGAATACTTTCTTAAGTCTTTTTGCTGAAAACTTCATTGTTACTGTGGACACCCCAAAGCCAGACAAACCATCCTATGAGATCAGCTTCCAAGTCTAAAAAAAATCTCTGGAGGTGACTGCTTCCTCCTTCCATTTCTCTGTCGGGCCCTTACAACCTCTATCCTTTTTGACAGGAATCACCGCCCAGCATAGCTCACCTCTCTCCTGCACGTGTACTTTTCCACCCTGCATGTCAGGAGCTGTCCTACAGCAGAACCTGTACACATTACCTGCTGCCTACCACACACGCTCTTCACTGGCAGTGTGAGACTCAGACCAACCTTGCCCATCCGCAGACACGTTTTACATGCCAAACTGGATCACAAACAGAATATTCTCTATCCCTTTATGCTTCAAAACATTTGCTCATGCTGATCCTTCTACCTGTAATGTCTTCTCCTCCCATCTCAGCATGTCAAAATCCACCTTGGCTCCAGTTATTAGGTCTATCTCACCAAGGACCTCTTCTGGAACAGATTCCTGGTCCTTCTTTGCTGCCCTCTTTAAATCTTCAAGGACTGGGTTATACATGGTCAGTGGCACCTACCGGGTTATCTGAGTACTGCTTTGTAGGCATAAGGGACTCCTAATATTTGTTATTTCTGATATGTTAAATTAAACCTTATGAAACTGCCATTTTTGAAAGCCAAAAAATGGCCGAAAATTCGAGATTTCATGTGGTTCAAACTCATACCCGGTTGCTATTTCACATAGCAGGCAGTAGACGTTGAATTGAAATAAAAATGATATGCATGCCTTGATTCTCTTCTGAAAACTCAGAAGAGTTTATCTAACAAATCATTTCGGATTTTTGCTCTCAGGACATGATCAGTGGCCATCTTAAGTCAAGGAGCAAACAACAGGCAAGAGAGTGCAATAGTGTATACAGCAGGTGCTCCACCTGCTCGCTGGGACAGGGAAGGCAGCCCTGGGGAAGCAGCATTCATACTGAGGAAGGATGAGACCAGGTTAGCTAGACAAATGGACAGGGATCGAGAGACATTGTCCAAGTAGGACAAAAACCCCTAGAGCAGGGGTCAGAACTCACTGACATGGTGTGTTTTACTGCTTCTAGAACCCATCGGGTTTCCGTCATGATTCGTGCTACCCACCCTGAGTGCGTCCATCATGTCAGGCTGCTCCAAGAGCTTGGGGAAGGTGGCCAACACTGTGTTACTAATTAGGTCTGAAATATGAAAGAACAGAAAAGATTTTACATAAATTTCATCCAATGTATTTGACTGCTATAGACATAAAAACATTCATTCAGAGGAAAATGATTGTGCCACATGCTTTGTTGACAACATATTCTGCACACTTTAACCTCTAGGATGTCTCAGAGCTGTCTGCTCAATCTCCATCTGCTGCTATATCCATACGCCAGGGAGTTCTGAAATGAGTCTTGTCCCAAGTAGACAGAGCTTTTAGGGCAAAAGTGTATTTGCACAGAAGAAGACCAGAAAAATTTGTTCTTCTTTCTATGCTGTTTTTCCAACCTCTCTTTCCTTCTTATGATAGAACTGTGGCACGGTGAAAGGAACCAGTTAGGGAATTTATACAACTCAACACCAAAAAACCAAATAATCCAACTCAATGATGGGAAGACAAACGGACATTTCTCCATAGGGGACATACAAATGACCAACAGATACATGAAGAGATGTTCACTATAACTAATCATCAGGCAAATGCAAATCAAAACTACAATAAGATACCACCTCACACCTGTCAGAATGGCCAAAATCAAATACACAAGAAACAACAAGTACTGGGGAGGACGTGGAGAAAATGGAACCCTCATGCATCGTTGGTGGGAATGTAAACTGGTTCAGACACTGTGGAAAACAGTCTGGAATTTCTTCAAAAAACGAAAAATGGAACTGTCATACGATCCAGCAATTACACCAGTGAGTACTCACCCAAAGAATCCAAAAACACCAATTTGAAAAGATATGTGCCCCCATGTTTATTATAGCATTATCCACAATAGTCAAATTATGAAAGCTGCCCACTGTCCATCGGTAGGTGAATGAAGAGATATACATATATACATGTATGTATATATGAATATTATTCAGCCATAAAAAAGAATGAAATCTTGCCATTTGCAACAACATGGATGGACCTAAGGGTATAATGCTAAGTGAAATCAGTGAGAGAAAGACAAATACCATATGATTTCATTCGTATGCGGAATTTAAGAAACAAAACAGACCAAAAAAAAAAAAAAAGACAAACCAAGAAATAGACTCTTAACTATAGATAACAAATGGATGATTACCAGAGGAAAGATGGGTGGGGGTATGAGTGAAATAGGTGAAGGGGATTAAGAATACACTTATGTGATGAGCACTGAGTAATGTATAGAATTGTTGAATCCCTGGGGCATCTGGGTGGCTCAGTCGGTTAAGTGTCTGACTTCAGATCAGGTCATGATCTTGTGGTCCATGAGTTTGAGCCTTGCATCAGGTTCTGTGCTGACAGCTTGAAGCCTGGAGCCTGCTTTGGATTCTGTGTCTCCCTGTCTCTCTGCCCCTAACCCACTCGCACTCTGTCTCTGTCTCTCTCAATACCATATGCCTGAAACAATATAACACTGTATGTTAACTCTCCTGGGGGAAAAAAAAGGAACCAATTAGGACGCACCCTGCTCTTGGAAGGCTGAGCAGGAACCAATAAGCATCAGGCTGCTTAGGCCTGACTCCAGTCCACCAGGTCATTCTTGAAATGGCCTGGGCAATGTATTCTACAATCTTGTGTCCTCAGTAAAGGGAAATCCTCCCTCTAGGTCTTATTAGCTTTACTCTGATGGTCAGATTCAAATGATGACAACGGTTCTGACTAACCTCCTTCCCAACAGAAAAGCTAATGAGCTTTATCCTCTCTTAGAAGTCATATCAATCCTCTCTAAAAGTCAGATCATTCAAGAAGTTTTGCTAAAGTCATCGAAATAAACTCACAGTCAAGTGATGACAAGAAAGCTTAGATTGTCCTTCCCTGGAGTTATAATTATTCCTTGAGAAATGGCGGGACTTCCCTAACTTTGAGTTCCATTTCTATCTACCTATCCAGGAGCTAAGTCTCTGGGAAAGGCCTCCTGTCTAACCATGAACTCTACCTGTCCAAGAGAACTAAGCTATCATAGGGTCCTTTGTCTTGCTCACTCCGCTCCAGCCACACTGGCTTTCAACTGCGATCCCTCCAACACACTTGCATTGTCTTGCCTCAGGTCTTTAGACACGTTGGCCCCTCTGCCCAGACATGCAACCTGCCCCACACCTCTAACTCCTCTCTCAGGTCTTATCTTGAATATTACTCACCCAGAGACTTCCCTCAGGTCTTCCCAGTGTATGCTCTTGTTGGCTTTCCTCCTTCCTTTATTTTTATTTTTTATTTTAGAGAGAGAGTGTGAGTAGGGGGGAGGGGGGCAGAGGGAAAGAGAGAAAGAATCCAAAGCAAGCTCCACTTTCACCACGGAGCCCAACGCGGGGCTCAATTCCATGACTCTGGGATTGTGACCTGAGCCGAAATCAATAGTCAGATGCTAAACCAACTGAGCCACCCAGGCACCCTGGCTTTCTTCCTTTAGAAACTTATTTTAGAAGGTTGAAAAGGATGATTCATGTAATTTTGCGTTTGAAGTCCGTCAGTCCACCAGGGGACGGATGCTCGTGCCTGTCTCATCCATCACTGGGCTCAGCACAGTGCCTGACATAGAGGAGGCCACTCAATACATATCTGCTTACTGATTTACTGAGTTCAAAGACTACTCATTAAAATTAAACTCTTTTTTTAGAGGTAATTCTTATAACATGTATATCTCTTTATAAGTTCAATCATATGTGACAAGTCATTGATTTCTTAAAATTATTTTTTAACATTTTACTGGGAAAAAGTTTCAAGCTTACAAAGAAGATAAAAGAATAAATAATAGAACATCTGAATACCTCTTTCCTATATTCAATTTTAACTAGTTTGTTGATATTTAAACATTGTGCATTAAGAACCAGTTATTCTGGGTGATTTCAGTCTCTTCCCAAAAAGATGATGCGCATATCAAACATGTGGTAAAAACAGATTACTCAAAACATTGAGGGGAAATGTGACTGTATCTGAGTTTTAGTATCTCAAATCTCCAGAATTTGTGTATGTGCTGTCGAAGCAAGCACATCAAATCTCCAGAATTTGTAATGTGAAAATATGCATATTGTAAAGAACAGAATATATACTGAACTAACATAGGGTACACACAGGTGCACAGTGGAGAACAATGCTTTGCATGTGAAGTAATTTATTGACATTGCTGCTATTCTAAACATTTAATTCTGAATTCACCTTCAGAAGCAGAAGATAAAAGTTGGCATAGGTCACATTTACTCAAAGCATAGGTCACATTTACTCAAAGTACATGAGGAAATTGCAAAGACCTCTTACCAGCACTTTGCATGCTCATCCTGTCTTTCAGGAGTACATCTCCAAGAATTTGGCGATAAAATATCAACAAATGAATGGAACACATACTTCCAATTAATGTTTCTGGCAGTAAGCTGTTAAAGAAGAAAAACAAGCATTCATTAAATAAACCCCTACCATCCAACTTATGGTGTTTTTAAAATATGTATTTACTACTTTAATGGACAGTTCTAAGATTTGCTTCATTATTGGAAAAAAGATGTTAACAATTTTCAAGAAAATTTCCACTATAAGTTGCCCACAGTAAACTTCAGAAAACTAATGTTACACTTTCAAGCCTGAACTCGGTCTTGCCACTCTCGTATTTCCATTTTAGCATATATGCCCATGTTAAATGTTAAATAAAAAAGAAAAGTCATAAATTATGTGTTTTGGGAAGAAAGGGACTAGTCAGCTACAAGTTTTGACAAAGCCATGTGGCCACCCCTGCTGATGTGATGAATGAAAAGGAAACATGAGCTCAAACTGTTCATGTTGCTGGGTGGAATGTGGGAGGGTGTGACAGATCTGGACTGAATTCTGACTTTGCCTCTTCCTAGCTATGTGACTTTGGGTTAATTAATTATTCTCCTTGTGTTTTGGTTTCCTCACTTGTAGAATTCAGATAGTAATACCTCCATTTCCGATTACTCAAAGAATTAACATGAGACAAATGTGATGTGCTTAATGCAATGCCTCGTCCATAGTAAGGGCTCAAAAACAGAAGAAAATTTAAATATTGATGTTACGTTCGTGTCAGTTTAAAATAGATTGTTATAACTTTAAACATGTAATATGTAATCTTCATGGTAACCACAAAGAAAAAAAATCTATAGAATATACACAAAGGAAATGAAAAGGTAATCAAAATGTGTCACTATAAAAAAAATCAATCAAACACAAAGGAAGGTCTTAAAGGAGAAAATGAGGGACAACCCCCACACCCCCAGAGGATGTAAAAAAAACAAAAACAAATAACAAAGTGGCAATACTAAGTCCTTCCCTATCAGTGATTACTTTAAATATAAATGGATTAAACTCCCTAATAAAAAGACACAGATTGGCAGAACGAATAGAAAAACAGGATCTAACTATATTCTATCTATACGAGACTCACTTTAGATCTAGGGATGCTCAGAGGTTGAAAGTGAAAAGGATAGACAAAGATACTCCATGCAAATAGTTAACAAAGGAGAGCAGGGGTGGTTATATTAATATCAGAAAAAATAGACTTTAAGCCGAAAAAACTTAAAAGAGACAAAGAAGGATATTAAAGAATGATAAAAGGGTCAATGCATCAAGAAGATATAACAATTATAAACATATGCAACAAACATTAGAGCTCCTAAACATACAAAGCAAACATCAACAAAATTGAAGAGAGAAATAGATCTATAACCACAGTAGGAGACTTTAATACACCACTTTCAATAAAGAATAAAACAACCAAAGGATCAATACAAAAATAGAAGACTTAACACTGTAGACCAACTGTAATGAAGACACATATAGAATCCTCTGCTTAGTAATACAGAGTACATATTTTTCTCAAAAGTACATGGGACATTCTCCAGGACAGATCTTATGTTAGGGTACTTATGAATCTTAATAATTTAAAAGACTGAAATCATATAAAGCACCTTTTTTTTTTTATCACAATGGAATGAAACTAGAAATAGCAGAAGGAAAACTAGAAAATTCGCAAATATGTGGAGATTAACCATCACACTCTTAAGCAATCACTGGCTCAAAGAAGAACTCACAAGGAAAGTTAGAAAATACCTTGAGACAAATAAAATGAAAGCACATCATACCCAAACTCATGGGATGCAGTGGAAGGAGTGCTAAGCTAAGAGGGAAAATATACAGCTATAAATGCTTCCATTAATTAAGAAGAAAGATCTTAAATCAACCACCTACCTTTAAACCTTAAAAAATTAGAAAAGAGAAATAAATCAAACCCAAAGGTAGCAACAGAAAAGAAATAATAAAGATTAGAGCAGGGATGAACAACAAAGAGAAGAGAAAATAACAAAAGTCAATGAAGCAAGAGTCGGTTCTTTGCAACGATCAACAAAATTGACAAACCTTTAGCTAGAGGACTAAGAAAAAAAGAAAAGACTCAAGTCACAAAATCAGAAATGAAAAGAGATCTTACTACTGATTTTATAAAAATAAAAAAAGGATTATAAGACAGTACTATGAATAATTGTATACCCACAAGTCGGATAATCTAGATGAAATGGACAAATTCCTAGAAACACAAAGCCTACCAGGGCTGAATGAGGAATAAATAGAAAATCTGAGACTGAATCAATAATCAAAGACCCCCCCAGGACCAGGTGGCTTCACTGGTAAATTTTATCAAATAGTTAAAGAATCAATACCTATCCTTTTCAAAGTCTTCCAAAAATTGAAAAGGAAGGAATACTTCCACACTCATGATCTGAAGCCAGCGTTATTCAGATACCAAAGCCAAAGATACATGAGAAAACTAGAGACGAAAATCCCTGATAAATATTGATGTGAAAATCCTCAACAAAAAACTAGCGAACAGGATTCAACAGCATGCTGAAAGGTTTATACACTACGACCAAGTGGGGTTTATTCCTGGGATGCAAGGGTGGGTCAACATTAAAGAGTCAGTCAATGTAATACACTACACATTAACAGAATGAAGGAAAAACCCATATGATCTTCTCATTTGATGCTGAAAAGGAATTTGACAAAATTCAATACCTTTTCATAATAAAAACACTCAACGATTCTAGGAATAGAAGAAAACTACTTCCACATGATAAAGGCCATATACGAAAATCCCACAGTTAACATCATATTCAATGGTGAAAGACCAAAAACTTTTTCTCTAAGATCAGGAACAAGACAAGGATGCCTGCTTTCACCACTTTTATTCAATACAATAGTGGAAGTCCTAGCTAGAGCCCCCGGCAAGAAAAAGGAATAAAAGTTATCCAAATTGGAAAGGAAGAAGTCAAATTATCTCTGTTCACAAACAACAGATATAAGACATATAAGACAACATGGTCTTATATGTAGAAAACCCTAAAGATTCCACAAAACACTGTTTGAATAAACAGATTCAGCAAAGTTATTGGATATAAATTCAGCATACATCAATCAGTCATGTTTCCACACACTAACAGTGAACAATTTGAAAAGTAAAACCAATTCCATATACAATAGCACCAAAAAGAAGAAAATACTTAAAAAAATAGAAACAAAATTTCAATATTATTTCAAAATAATAATCTGGAAACACGACAAGTGAGTACTTTATAATCCTGATGCATGACATACACTAAATGCTCACTGGGAATATACGGAGTACAAAGCTAACCTTAGAAGATATTCAAGAAAATGTTTTGAGCCATTCTAAATATACGTGTTCTAAATGTTATTTTTAGAAATACACGAACTCTGTCACTAAGCATAAAGAATGACCGCATAGGAAATCTTGAAAACTTTGCAAACAATGTCCTCTCTCAAGGAGGAAAATATTTTTGGGCTAAGAAGAACCACTCAAAGTCAAAAAAGAGATTTCAAGTTTTGTAAATTAGTTCTTTTAGTTTCTAGAGTAAGTCTTTTAGAAGGAAGGGCCATCAATCCCAGAGGTAACACTCAGGCTTCCGGCCTGTCGGAAGAGAACAGAACGAATGTAACCCTTATGGTGGTGCTGGAGCAACGGATTCCCCAGGGGTAGCTGCATGGAATTTAACAAATATCCTTGACCACTTCCTGACCCCTGCATTTCTAGAAACATGCAAAAATGTAAGACAGGTTCTCTTACATTCACATACAGCATTTGGTCTATAGAAACTGTTGCTTTCCGACCCTGCTACAATTCTCGTCTTATGTCTGACCTGGATTGCAAAGACTGGCCACAAAGGCACCACATGCCTTCTCAGTGTTCGGCTGTGATTCCTAAGGGTTGTTCCACATCCTGCCCTCTGGTCTGTGGCCCATCTGGGCAGTGTCTCAGCTGCGTGCCCAAACCATGTCTCATGCCGAAGAACAGCCATTGATTTTGCTAGAGGAAGGGGTGGAACCTTCCTTCCATTTTTCCTGCTCCTCTCACGGAGCCGCCTGCTCTGTCTAGCTGGCATCACTTCCAGCCTGATGTAGAGGCCTCCGTTCCTCCCACAGTGTGGGCACTCCTTTCCTTCTGGCACCTCCCCACAACATGAGGCAGTACTGCTGCACTTTATTAGTCCTCTTTAGGAAAATCCTCTGCTTTTTCCAAACCCAAGACAAGCAGGAAGCTCTGAGCTACTAAGGTTGGCTAAGCTATTAGAAGTAAAAACGTACTTCTTTCTCATCTCACCCATCCGCCAGCAAACTCTGATGGCAGAAGGGCGATGAACGTAATAATGGGGCTCAGGCTAGTAGCACTATCATCTCATTTATTTTTAGAAACAATACAATGGGAGTAAAGGAGAAAAAAAGATGGGATACATCAAAAAGGCAAAGACAGACAAGTTTCCAGCAAATTTATACACATGCACCCAGCCTACTTCCACAGACGGGTATTTCTTGGCATTCTGAACTCACGCACTGGGGGTCTGGGTCTAAATTCAGGGCTTTCCCTCATCGGGCCCTTTGCCTTTGGCCAAATCACATCAGGTTAAAGTCCATCGAAAAACAGCTCCAAAATTAGAATGGCGAGACTTGGTGAAACTGAAGGATCTATTTGCTCCCTCTTTCATCTCATGCCGAGAGGGTCACGATGATTACAACCGTCCCCACAAAAGGAGTCCCATGGGCAGGATTCTGGGGCTCTTTGGTAAAAGAGATGCGTCTACATTGATTAATTTGCATTTCTGCTGACATCCAAAGGTACACACACGTAAGACTGCTTGCTGGATGGTGAGAGGGCAGTAGGAAGCCGACTCGCAAGGGCACTGGGTAAAACTGGGCAGGAAGGCAAACCCTCACTGGGCTTCCCAACCTTGGGTCTGTGTGCTCTGTAGTATGTCCCTAGGCATACCGTTAAAAGCTTCTGTGTTTTCTCCTTTCAGCAGGAGAGTCTGGCTAAACAAAGGTGGAGTTCTTTAAGCACCGGAGGGTGGGGGCAGAGGTGGAATGTACTTTTGAAGGAGAGGAGGAGGGCTGTTGGCACCGTTACTTGCTTCCTCTCCCATCCACTGAAGATGGCGGTCAGGGGAGGAAAGGGGACTGAGCTGGATCGGTCCCACCTCAGTCTCCACCTCTGTGCAGGCTCAGAGCAGAAACGCCCCAAAGCTCCTATGCTGGTTCCCAGTCTTTCACCACAGACCCCCAGCACAGCTTACACACAGCCCGGTGGGGGCCTCTGGATTCTCTGTGCCCATGGCCCGGTCTCTACGAGAATCAGCTGAGCCTACGCTGCACCAGCCCACACTTGACACTTCTGGGCACACTTATTTCCGGATCATGCGGAGTGGAGTGGCAATTCAAGACGGTGCTCAGGTCCCTCTCCTGAGCTCTGGGAGAACAGAAGAGCACACACGCAGTCAAGGGTGGGGGAGGCTGGGAATAGCGGGAGGCAGAGCAGAGCTCCCGAGAAGTACACTTTTATACTAGCAGGAAGATTTCTACTTTGAAATTCTTTAGCAAACATGTTTTAAGCTCCTACTGGGTGCTGAAATCAAACAAGCATCTTAGTTCCTGGGGCCTGGAGGGCAAGGACTCAGGACCCTTCTTTGAGAACCAGCAAATGAAGAACGCTCATTGCTTTGGAAGCATGGGCCTGCTTACCTGACCTCCGCACTGCCCAGTCAGATCTGATCTCTAGATTGTAAAAAGTATCTTGGAACCCGTATCTGGGGCCAAAGCAACACTATTAAGAGCTGTAGTCGAAAGATATGCTTGGGAGTGCTTGGGGACTGTTGGAGGCTTACCAATGAGACGAGAAGAGGAAGGCTGAAGAAGCAGGAAGAATGAAGCCAAACAGGATTTTGGCTTTTCTTTTACAAAGACTGCTACTGTGCTTTTTTTTTTTTTTTTTATCTTGAAAAATAGCAATTTTCCAAGGAAAGATTGGCCAAAAAAGGGAATCTACAGGCTCCGTAAACATCCAGGGGGGGAAAAAATCAAGAGAATGAATAATGTCCACGAACACATTATTAATGGTTATTGAAAGATTTAACTGTTAATAGTAGAATTATAAAACACATTTCAGGGGCGCCTGGGTGGCTCAGTCGGTTAAGCGTCCGACTTCGGCCCAGGTCATGATCTCGCAGTCTGTGGGTTCGAGCCCCGCATCGGGCTCTGTGCTGACAATTCAGAGCCTGGAGCCTGTTTCAGATTCTGTGTCTCCCTCTCTCTCTGATCCTCCCCCGTTCATGCTCTGTCTCTCTCTGTCTCAAAAATGAATAAACGTTAAAAAAAAAATTTAAACACATTTCAGTATCAGATATAAGAACACGGAATATTTTTTTTTTATTTTTTTTTTAATTTTTTTTTCAACGTTTATTTATTTTTAAGACAGAGAGAGACAGCATGAACGGGGGAGGGGCAGAGAGAGAGGGAGACACAGAATCGGAAGCAGGCTCCAGGCTCTGAGCCATCAGCCCAGAGCCTGACGCGGGGCTCGAACTCACGGACCGCGAGATCGTGACCTGGCTGAAGTCGGACGCTTAACCGACTGCGCCACCCAGGCGCCCCTAGAACACGGAATATTTAAACTAAGGGCATGATCCAGAATGAGAAAACAACAATTCAGAAGGCTATGCCAACTTTTCATCTATTACTCTGTTTCTTGATAATCAGCAAGTAAGAGGCAAGTCATGGTGGGGCAGGTCAACTTTACCAGCTTCTCTTCCCAGGCCTTGCTGTTCCCTTCCCGCCCTCTTGTGTACCCTGTGCCCTCTGTGTCAAGTTCCCTTTCTCCACCGCTGCATATTTTCACATGTGCACCTCTCCAGTCCTTCAAAGCCTATTTCAACCCCCACTCTGATCTTACCAGCTACATAGCACATCTTCATTTGAACAAATTTTATAACACAGTACCATGTACCTGGCATTATATTTGCAGTTACCTATCTGGAAGATAATAATAGTAAATAATTATAGGTATTATGTGTTTTACTATGTGCCATATATTATGAAAACAATCTAGGCGTTTTATTTACTTTCTTTTCATTAAACCTCATTACAGCTTTATGGAGTTGATACTATTATGCCCATTGAAAAGATGTAGATATGGGGATCCTGAGGGAGATGGTTAAATGACTTGTCCAAGAGGTTACGGAGTTAGAAGGTGATAGATCTGGGAACCTACTAGCATAAAAGCTCCCTGAAATAAGTGAAAAAGATTGAGAGTACACTTGTGATGAGCACTGAGTAATTAATGTATGGAAGTACTGAATCACTATATTGTATACCTGAAAGTAATATAACACTGTAAGTTAATTACTGGAATAAAAAAAAAAATCTAAAAAGGGCTCTATAAGTCAATGAAAGAAAATTAACTAAAAAATAAAACAAATTTAAAAAGCCTACCTAAAGAAAATGCAAATTAAAACCACTATGAGATCCCATTGCTTATTAAAATGGCCAAAATGAAAAAAATTGATTAATACCAAGAATATGAGTAATTGGAACTTTTGTACATTGCTGCAGAGAGTGTAAAATGCTATAGTCATTTTGGAAGAGTTTGGAAGTTTCTTGTAAAATTAAAAAGACACCCAGGAATCCTGCACCTAGGTATTTATACCGCTGAGAAACAGTTTATGTCCACACACAAAAGCCTCATCTGCAAATATTTAGAGAAGCTTTATTCATAAATGCCCAAACTTAGAAACAACCCAGATATCTATCAATTAGTGATTGGATAAATGCATTGCAGTATATCTATCAAATGGAATACACTATTTAGAACAAAAAAACAAACCTCTGATACAAACTTCTAATAATATGGATGACACCCTCAAATGCACTATGCTGGGTGAAGGAAGCCAGACTCAGAAGGTTACACACTGTATGACTCCATTTGTATGACATTCTGGAAAAGGCAAAACTCCCGGGAAAAAAAACCAGATGAGTGGCTGCCTGAGGCTGAGGCTAGGGAGCTGACCACAAAGGAGAGAGCTGTTCAGAGAGATGGGAATATTCTCCACCTTGGTTGTGGTGGTAGTTACATGAGAGTATACACTGGTCAAGATTCGAAGAACTGGAAACCAAAAAAGGCAAATTTTATGGCATATAAATCATACCTCAGCTAACCTGACATAAAAAAAAGTTCCCTGATGATAAGATCAAGGATGGCAAGCCCCATTTAGCCAAGTTTCTATACTATTTCTGACCAAATGTCTCACTTGAGCTACTAGTAAACAAAAAGTGAGATGATTTGAATTTATTACCATTCTATTTCCCTACTGATCTTGGCAGACAAATTAATGAGGGAAAAAATAACCAACGAAAGATGACCAGGAAGGAGGAGAAGCTGAAAGCAAGACGGTCTAGAAACTCTGAAGGACCTCAAGTTACTGGCCAGGTAAGTGGGGACCAACCTTAGTAAGTTTCTCGATCTTCTGTTTGAAGATCTCAGTTTTACTAGGAGTTGAGGCTGCCTTCTCATCATCATCATCTGATGGAAAACGTTCCCATGTGCTTTTAAAAAAAATAGAAAATAAATGTCAAAGCTTTAAGTGCTTGGGACAGTAAGTATAATAAAACAAAGTACCTTTTATACTAAAATAAAAATTTAGGGTAATAAATAATAATTGTACGAAGAGCAGGAGTCCCTCACATACCCTAACTGAGCCGATGAAGAGAGAAAGCATGGCATTGAAGCCTACCGACCTCCCTAATGGCACCTGACTGGCGTCTGTAGCTGCCACCCCATCGGGGGCTTGGACAGCATTGTCGCTGCCAGATTACAAAGGGAAAAAGGAAAGTTAAAAAGCATGACTGTCTCTAGGTAGAACCTACTGCGTCCCAGGTCTCAAACCCCTTCCGATGCCAAGAAGGTGGGGCTGTGGCACTGTCAGGGCAGCGGCAATGCCGTGTGGTCCGAGTCGTGAAACAAGGACAGAGACGTCTAAGAAGCAAACGGGGAGTTTCAAATCTGTCAGGAGCTGAGCTCCACGAGGCAAGGGCCCTATCTGTCCTACTCTCCATTTTACCATCATTGAGCACGGTGCCTGGTCAATGAATATTTTTAAAAAATGCTCGATACTTTTGGAAGGTGACGTGGCATGTTATGACCACAATTTGAAATATCTGTGTCTTTCAACCTAGCGATAGGCAACCTCCGAATTAGCCTCTTCTGTGAATTCTGTGGCGGCCACCGGCATCAGTCCAGTGTTCAATGAGAAGGCATTGAATTAACAAAGGGTCCTCATGCTTTCTCATTTCCTACATTAGAGTCTCATATGTGCCACCAAGAAAATTAGCAGTTAGGAAAATGATTAGGATCTTACTATCAAATGACTTATTCTTAAAAATGTGAACTCAAGTGAAGAATGCTACGCTTATTAGAATATAGCCCCCCTTGCTGATGCATCTTCTGTTTACTTTGTAAGGAAAGGAGAGAAAGCGACACCTAAAAGCTGTACCTTTTCTGGATACCGAAGGGTCCACTTCAACACCTTTTTCATAAGGGGTGCCACCATTCAAGAAGAGTTCATACGTTCTACAAAAGAATAGTAAACCACGCGTTTCCATTTTAAAACACTGAAGTTCATTGTGAATTATTTTTTTAGGGCAGATAAATTCACAGACATTTTATTTGTCTCATTGCTAAACGAGAATGACAGTTGTTGATTCCTCTATGAAGTATTATCTCAGTAAATAAAGTTTCTTTTGTTTTCAAATTTAAAAAATAGTTTACTTATTTTTGAGAGAGACAGAGAGAGAGAAAGAGCATGAGTGAGGGTGAGGCAGAGAGAGAGGGAGATACAGAATCCGAAGCAGGATCCAGCAGAGCCTGACGCAGAGCTCAAACCCACAAACCGTGAGATCACAAAGTCAGACGCTTAACTGAACGAGCCACCCAGGTGCCCCAAGCTTTTTTCTTAACTTTGAACTGTAGAAAATACATTTTCCCACATTAACATGAGAAAGATTAATTGATGCCATTAAAGTGTCTTCACTTTAGTGACTTGTGCTAATGAATGTATCAGTGATATATTTTTGAATGTTATTTTTCAAATGTTTACACGGCATAGAAATGGTAAGTAAAAAAAACAAAAGAATCCCTCCCTATCCTGTCCCCTCTAGTCTGGTAAGGCCCTTGTCCTACGTTTTTCTATGCAAATGCAAACAAATATATATATATATATATATATACACGGTAAAGCTCTAAACTGACACGTTTCTCTTTAAGTTGCATACTACCTAAGTGTAGAAAGTAGAAGATAAAAGCCTTCTTTCATCCCATGGCACTGCCTCCCTGGTCCTGCTCCTCAGAGGCAACCTGCCCACATATCCACACAAACACAGCTTTCCATGAATAAAAGTGGAGCCGCAGCACGCATACTGTTCTGCAACTTGCTTTGTCCATGTAATGATACATATGCGAAATGTTTCTGTATCAGTACATAGGCTTCTACCTCATTTAGAAAAATAGCCGTGACTTCGCTTTAGAAACATGGAATGGACACACTTCTCTCTCCTAACTAGGTACAACTAAAAACCTTTGACATTCTTAAAGACATTTTTTTTTTAAATCACAAGAAACCTGGGCTCTTACATTCTCTGAGGGGGTGCCCCTCCCCTTACCACTAGGGTGATGTCAGAGAAGTGGAATCTGGACTTTTACCTCTGCCCTGTGGTAAAGAGGCCATGCCCACCCCTGGATGTAAGTAGAAGCCACAGAAGGCAGGGAGCATTATCTGACTTAATCCTCACAATAACCCTCTGGCGTAGGAACTATTATAATCTCCCATTTTATTTTTTTTATTTTTATTTTTTTTTTAATTTTTGTTTAAGGTTTATTTATTTATTTAAAAAATTTTTTTTAACATTTATTTATTTTTGAGACAGAGAGAGAGAGAGAGAGAGAGAGAGAGAGAGAGCATGAACAGGGGAGGGTCAGAGAAAGAGGGAGACACAGAATCTGAACCAGGCTCCAGGCTCTGAGCTGTCAGTACAGAGCCCGATGCGGGGCTCGAACTCACCAACCGCGAGATCATGACCTGAGCCGAAGTCGGATGCTTAACCGACTGAGCCACCCAGGCACCCCAAGGTTTATTTATTTTTGAGACAGAGAGAGAGAGCATGAACTGGGGAGGGTCAGAGAGAGAGGGAAACACAGAATCCAAAGCAGGCTCCAGGCTCTGAGCTGTCCACACAGAGCCCAACGCGGGGCTCGAACTCCTGGACCGTGAGATCATGACCGGAGCTGAAGTCGGACACTTAACCGACGGAGCCACCCAGGCACCCCTAGAATCTCCCATTTTAAAGATAGAGGAAATTGAGGTTTGCACACATTAAAGAGCCTGGAACCTGGCTTACAGTTACACAGACAGAGCCAGGACGAGAGCCCTGAATTTTACAATTCCAAGCCTTGGATCTTAATCACCATCCTGATGACTGCCAATTTGTATCTCCTCTGTGAATTTCTTATTTATATCCTAGACTTAGATTCTTTTGTGCCCATTTAAAAATTTGAATTGTCTTTCCTACTCATTTTTTAGAGCCCTTTTTATATTAGTGATAATAATTTGTTATGTATAATATTGTAAATATTTGTTTTTTTGTTTTTTGTCTTTTGGTCTTAAGTTTTGAATTCGTTTATAGTGATTGCCATTACACTTTCAACGTATCACCTTTAGAATAAAGGTGGGGGTGCCTGGGTGGCTGAGTCAGTTAAGTGTCCGACTGCAGCTCATATCATGATTTCATGATTCGTGAGTTCGAGCCCCGCATCGGACTCTGCATGGACAGTGCCAAGCCTGCTTGGGATTCTCTTTCTCTCTCATTCTCTCTCTGCCCCTCCCCCACTTACACGATCTCTCAAAATATCTAAATAAACTTAAAAAAAAAAAAGAAGAAGAAGAAAGGGGAGTCACAGATACCCTGGGGACCCTGGACTTCGCTTTCCCACTCTCTGGAGAGAATTAGGTTCTGTTTCAGCACTGTGAAATGTGCTAATAGAAAATTACTGAAAATTACTGAAAAAATATTTTCAGCAGAGAGTAAAATCTTTTAGTTTTTATTTTTTACATTTTTTTTAATGTTTCTTTACTTTTGAGAGAGAGTGAGTTGGGGAGGGGCAGAGAGGGGGAGATAAATGATCCAAAGCAGGCTCCGCATTGACAGCAAACAGCCTGATGCGGGGTTCAAACTCACAAACCGCAAGGTCATGACCTGAGCTGAAGTCAGACACTTAATCCACGGAGCCAGGAGCCCCTCAACATCTTTTAAAATACTTGTTCTATAAAAGACCTTTCTTCCTGACCCTGCGCATGCTGTTTTCATACACTACTTCAAAGCACATTACAATCAACATTAAAAGCCCTCTCCCCACAAATTTTTGAAATGCTAACAGAATGTACACTCTGCAAACCTAAGGTATGCAGATTCTAAACGATGAATTTCTACAAAATTACTCATTTGGAAGGAATATACAGCCGACTTACTTTGCTGGAATAGGAATTCCACTGGCATCAAAAAGTTTAAGAAACACCCAGCCACAACTTAACTCTCCTCTTTCACCGGTTGACTAGGAAATAAAGAGGCATACAAAACTGAATGTCTGAGCCAGTCCAATTTAAAAGCACATACTAAGTCCTTTACAGGGAACAAAATTAGCATTCACTTTTAGAAATAAACAATTCCTCCCAAGAAAATAACGTGAAACACGGTGGGTCCCATTTTCCTTGTGGGCCAGATGGCAAAGGCAGTTATATAAAGGAAAGATCCTCTCTTGTCGAATCACTTTTGAAAATCCCCAAAGCCTGAAGATGTGGAAAGTGTTGCTGCTGTTTCTTGAGTGATACAAATATTTTGTGGAATGATCTAAATCACGACACTACACCGGATTTGAGCTTTGTCTCAGTGAGAGATGAAATGCACACATTCAGTCATTTTTAATTTTGTAATCATCGGTTAGAACTTTACCTCCACTGTCATCTGCTGAAGGCCACTGGGGACTTGCTTGGGGGCCCTGCTTCCCTCTCCTGTCCTACCCACCCACAACACATATGGATGAATTTGCCTTAAAGAAACGAAAGCGTGGTGTAATATTATTAATATAGTAACAGTTGGTTCTCCGAGTTACCTTGAGGCCAAAGTATATATACTATACCTACCAAGGTACTATTAGAGTGTGGAGACATTTAAATTACTATCACATGAAATCAGTGAAGGGAATTATGGGCACGCTTATCGTGATGAGCCCTGAACAATGTACAGAAACTGCTGAATCACTGTATTGTACACCTGAAACTAATATAATACTATATGTGAACTACACTAGAATTAAAATTAAAAACTTAAGAGAGAAGTAAATTACTATCACAGACCCACACCCACTGGTTCAATTGGTTTATGTGACATAATCCAAGGTTCTGCCGTTCCCTTTATAGAAATTACCACTCTGGCAGGTCCCTTAATGGGAACTGCCAGCCACAGGTTAAGTGCCACCCCTGACCCTCTAGGACAAGGTAAAACACTGCTGGAATGCCACTGAACATGTCTTATCACTTTCTGAAAAGTCTCATCCTTTTCAAACCTTGATTCCTTAAAAGCACTGGAGTGCATTTACTCAGGCTATAAATATAAATAAATACAGTTTTATTGTAAATGCTACTGAAAAAGCAGCGGTATATATATATATACCATATATATATATATATGGTATATATATATATACGGTATATATATATATGGTATATATATATATATGGTATATATATATATGGTATATATATATATATTATATATATTATATATATATATATATATATATATATATACCACCATTGCCATTCCTTGAGAGATTAAAATTCTAGTACACATAAACACCTCAACTATTTTACTTGTAAATGCTTTTTTTAAAACTTCTCTTAACATTAGAAAGCTTTATCTTTCGACTGACATACATTGCGAATATAAGAAATTCCAAGTTCAAATAATATTCCAAGATCTGGAGATGAAGAATTGGATCTGATAAAACAATCACCATCAAGCAAGCATGGCAAGATGCCTGTGACCTGAAATAATGAAGAAAACGAAGTTACTACTAAAAATTTAAAACGGGAGGGAGGTTTCAGCTTTACTCATCTGTACACGGTTTACACATTTGCATCACAATAACGGTCTTTTAAAGGAAACAAGAACCAAATGGATTGGACCCATCAAGGATTTCAAGTTTAAAAAATTTAATTGTTGTGTTGAAGGGAAATAACCTTTACCTTCACTTGCTCTTTGCTTAGAGTAGAGGCTATTGTGAAACAAGTACTGTTACCCAGGTCCTCAGACGTGTTATAAAAATAATTTGCATACATAATAAGATATTTATATAGATCATTGTTCTTTGTAAACAGAACTAAAATCGAAGACTTCATGCAAACATTTGCTCAACCTTCCCGAGGTGGGCCTTACATATTTTCCTTGTTTGCTCATTCCTTTCCTTCTCTCTGGACAACCACATCCCTCTGTCTTGCCTATAAAATCCTCTCCATCCCTGAACGCCTAGTTTCTCTTCTACAAAATCTTCCCTGAGCCTGAGGGCTAGAATTAATGTCACCCTCCTCTGTGTTTCCACAGTACTTGGAGCCCTATAACCATTACATTCTGTCTCTGTGGTAGTTATCAACAGGAACCCCGCCTCCACAGGGTTACTCTAAGGATTAAATGAGATAGTGCCCAGGAGGACCTACCACTGTGCTTGGCACATGGATAGAGCTCCATAAACACAGATTATTGTTATTATACTTGTCTGTATATGTTTCTTCTCTACTAACAGGTAAGTTCCCAAATGCCTGGGAAGAATGTCTGGCACCTAATAGATACTTAATTTCATTCAACAAAGGAACCATTTCATATGATTTACCCTTCCAAACAGTTCATCTTTATATCCAAAAAAATTTAGAAAGTTGTACCTAAATGCTTCATGTACACATGCAGCACCAGAATTGTGGAGCATTGTACCAAAATACAAGTGGTGGGGCACTTAGAAAATCAAACTGGACTTTTAGGAGATGAGCTATAGCCACGGGTGGATACACACAGCACACAAGCCAGATGGCTGGGCCTCTTCCACAACCTGTGCCCTCTCCTTGAACCCCTCTTGCTGGAAGATCTTTTGATGCAGTAAGAGAAAGGTTGATGAAGGATTTTTAGGATGCGGTACCCCAAGGCAATTAGTTATGGGAAGTAAATACTAAAGTAATGAGACTTTGGAGGTAGAAAAAAAGTAAAGCAAAATAAACTATAGACAATATTATAACAAGAACATAAAGATATCTTCATGTTCACTAACATCTATGTCATAGGCATTCAGTGGTTTGAAACCACCTAACCTTATTCCAGTCTTTTCTTGTTCCAGTCTTAACAGTGCCTGGGTATAATGTACCAGCCCTGGGTGTCACCTTTGATTTTATCTGATCAAACCACAGCTCTCATTAACACAGTTGATTTTATTTGTTAAAAACACTTCCTAAATTTATCTTTTTGTTTTCATTTTCATCAGGGGGCATTTCCTAGAATTGAACCCTGCAATCCACTGAATGGGATGATTCATAGGAATTGTAACTCTGATGAGTCAGAAACAAAAGTAATTTTCATCAAGTCCCCAAAGAACGTGAGATAATCCAAAGATTCAAATCCGGCCTCATATATTCTGTGCTTAACATAAACACATTATCTCAGAGGTACGTGTGGACAGCTTTGCCTTAGAAATGAACTGCCTATCACTTACCAGGTAAAAGATGTTCACATTTCATTCCATTCACTGAGCAGATTCCTTACCTGGGGAGAAAAAGTCCATGTTTTGGGCTTTTTAGGTTGCCATGTGGCTCTGACTATATGAATGTTGCTCAGAACCTGAAATGAGATTTTCTTAGATGAGATCATGCTGTAGAGAGCTCTCTCAAACATCACCACTCCTACATCCCAAACAGTGAACAGGGAACAGGCTATACTGCGTGGAGCAGAGGGCCTCGAGGGGGCTCTTACGCTTTTTAGTTTGTGCAACTCTGTAATTTGTTTTTTTATATCAAGTACACACGGAACTTTAAAAATGATTAACAAAAAACAAAAAACAAAAAAATAAAATAAAAAAATAAAAAAATAAAAACGATTAACAAAAAACTATTATAGCACTAATTTCTAAAACAATGAAAGAACGGAAAAAATAAATTCAGACTCAGATCTTTGCACTAGTAATAAATTATAGTAAGTGAAATACTTACTGAGACAGGTTTGCCAGAAAAGCAAGTGAAATTTCAGCTACAAATGACCTATTAAGAAATGTGACCCACAGGAGCATTTTATGGTAGCCCATCACCACGCCACTAAGACTGACAATGCTAATAGTAGCCCAGATACACAGCCTCAGTTTCCTTCAAGATCTCCAGCCCCGTATATTATACTCTTCCTACAATTCAATCTCTTGTAAAATGCTTCTGCAAGAAGTTAGTCCCACAATGTACATAAGGCAATGAAATACAAAAGAAGCAAAAAACTGCAAAGAAGAGTTCAAATTCTGTAAAGTTATTGCTAAAATTGACGTCTTCCAAAGAAACGGATAACATAAAACTTTTATTTATTTAATTAATTAATTTAAAAGTTTATTTATTTAAGTAATCTTTACACCCAATGTGGGGCTCAAACTCACGACCCTGAGATCAAGAGTCACATGCTTCTCTCACTGAGCCAGCCAGGTGCCCCTAAAATTTTTATTTTAGATACAAATATTTTAGTACAGCACTTTTAAAACTAAACTTTAAAAAACAATTAGAAACTATCCCAAACATGTCCTATGAGGTCAGATTCAATTCACTGCCCTCTATGTATGTCCCTATTGGTAGACAACTAGGATTATCTTACGGGCAGCTGAGTTGTTTTCCACATATACAAAGTGCTCATTTCCTTCAACAACTAATACGTAGGAATTTATTTAAAACCTCCTAAAATAATATATATTCTCAGCCTGAACTCTCGGAGTACAAACTTGTTTTCATTATTACCTGGTGTTAAATGTAAGACTGCATTTTATCTATTCTAAGGTTCCTCTTAGTTTTTCAAGAAGCGTTTCTCACTTCTAATACCCAAAAAGTCCTTTGCAGTCATCGAAATTGAGATCTCCTATCATCTCTGCTTTTATCTTTTCAAATTGGACAATCCTGATTTTAATTCGGGAGTAACTTCTTCTGCTTGATAATTTTACACCTTTTTTGGTTTACGGACTCTGAGAGCCAAAAAGGACTTAGTCCAGGGGCGCCTGGGTGGCTCAGTCGGTTAAGCGTCCAACTCTTGATTTCAGCTCAGGTCATGATCTCATGATCCTGGGATGGAGCCCCAGATCAGGCTCTGTGCTGAGCGAGGAGCCTGTTTGGGATTCTCTCTCTCCCCCTCCGTGCCCCTCCCCCACTCACGCTTGTTCTCTCTCTCTCAAAATAAATAAACATTTAAAAAGTACTTAGTCCAAACACCTCATTTTACATTTGTAAAAACTTCAGCAAGAGCGGGTGAACAATTGGCTCAGAACTGCTCTGTTTTCTGCACAAACCCAGAACACAAAGGATGAGGTAATCAAGGAGTCAAAAAGTTTAGAGGCTTCTACTTAGCAAATTGTATTAAGAATACATAAGGACTTCTGCTCAAGATGGCATGTTGAATTTGCACATTAACATGGTGGCTCTGCTCCCGACATAAAGGAGTGATAATTAAAGAGAGAGAGTAGAACTCAAAAGTAAGATGAACAATTCAATGGACCATAGATAGAAGGGGAAAGCTGTGAGGAGGGTGGGAGTAAAATCGGGGATCTCCCGGGCTCTGGGTCTAGAAGCAGGATGTGATGGCAAGAGGCTGGCTTTACCTGTTACAGAGGCTGACAGTACTCAACACATGACAGAACAGACAGCCTTACAGCTTGAAGATAGCAGGATGAAAAAGAAATGGTGGCCAACCTTCCCCCTCATAGGAAGTGGTGAACCTAAGCAGGTGAGAGGAAAAAGATGAAGCCATGATACCAGGCTGGGAACCAAGGCAACAAGCGGGCTCTTTCATGAACCTTAGATTAAGAACGTTAAATTCCACTATAAAATCTGGTTCTAGACTGGAATTGGGGGGGGGGGGTGGTGCTGATGGTAGAAACCACAACACTATTAGGTAGGAGGGAAAAGAGAGTCATATCTTTCATGTAAAATGTGTCTCTAAAGGTACGTGAAGAAATCAAATACTGTACTAACAACACAAGAAATAACTCTGAGGATTGAAATTAACAAGATATGTTGATATATGTAATTATATATTGATTGCTTTAAAAAAAAAAAAAAAGCCAGGGACACCTGGGCTCAGTCAGTTAAGTGTCTGCTTCAGCGCAGGTCATGATCTCATTGTTTCGTGGGTTCGAGCCCCATGTTGGGCTCTGTGCTGACAGCTCACAGCCTGGAGCCTGCTTCAGATTTTGTGTCTCCTTCTTTCTCTTCCATTCCCTCGCTCTCTGCCCCTCGTCTATTCACACTCTGTCTCTCAAAAATAAATAAACATTAAAAAAAATCTTTTTAAAAGGCCAGATTTACTTCTAGACAACATTAACAAGATGTGGGCAGGGTATTCAATAAAGCATGTTATTAGTATCTTTGATGTGTTAAGAAAAAGACAGAAGTACAGGATAATTTTAGATTTATGAGAATAATTTATAGCTAAGTAGGTATGTTAAAAATTGAAAGGTAACCACTTAATGGAAATATAATCTGTAGATTCCGAATCAAAAGTAGAAAAAAATGGAATGTGGACAAAAATATTTCAACAGATGACAGGAATGAAAAAAGGAAAGATAAAAGATGATAAACAGAAAAGATACACACAAAGAAGGGAAATAAGTCCAAATATATGCATGTTATAGTGAATGAGGTTTGCCTAATATCTGCTCAATCCAGATATAGACAATACAAAAAAAAATCATAAGCCTATTTTGCTTATGAATAGTAATGCAAAGATCCCAAACAAATTTTTGTGAACCCAATCAATCGGCAGTATTTCTTTTTAAACAAAATAAAAAGTTTATGATCAAGAAGAGCTTATCCCAGGAATGAAAGGATGTTTCAATATCAGAAGATCTATTATTGTGGTATACCAGCTCAACAAATTAAAGGAATAAAGTCAAATGATCATCTCAATAGATGAAGAATAGAATTTGCTAAAATTCAACATTTACTTGTAAATATGAAAACTTGGAGCAGAGGAGAATTCACCACAGAAAGAGTACCTATCAACAACTTGTAACAAACATCCCATTGGCGAGTCTTCAGAAACACTGACATCTGTATCAGGAAGAAGACAAGGCAGTCTCTCCTGGTAGTCCCTGGCCCAAAGAGTAAGACAGTAAAAAGACATAAGGTATAAAAAGGGGAGAGACAAAACTGTCTTTATTTTCAGGCAATGCAACTATACACATAAGAAATTTGAGACTATAGAAAGTCTAAGTGGCACTATATTTTAAAGGTATTAGAAATAATCAGCGATTTCAGGGCGCCTGGGTGGCTCAGTCGGTTGAGCATCTGACTCTTGACTTCGGCTCAGGTCATGATCTCACGGTTCATGAGATCTCTCTCAAAATGAATAAACTTAAAAAAAAAAAGAAATAATAAGCAATTTCAGTAAAGTTTTGGGATATAAGATCAACTTCCAAATGACAATAGCTTTCTATGCATCAATCATAACCACTTAGAAAATATAAGAGGTGGGGCTCCTGGGTGGCTCAGTAGGTTAAGCATCTAGCCCTTGATTTCAGCTTAGGTCATGATCTCACAGTTTGTGAGATCAAGTCCTGAATTGGCTCTGAGCGGACAGGGTGGAGCCTGCTTGGGATTCTCTTTCTCCCTCTCTCTCTGTCCCTCCCATGCTCATGCTCTCTTTCTCAAAAATAAACTTATAAAAAGTTAAACAATTTCAAAAAAAAAAAAAAAAAGAAAAGAAAATATAAGAAGAAGATTCCAATTCATATAGCTACCAAAACTAGCTAATTTTCAGGAAATAATAAGGCAGGGGGAAGGTAAATAGAGAAACAAGTTAATGATAATAAAAGGAAGTAAAAAGAAATCTTCCAGAGCTGTACTATCCAATATAGTAGCCACTGGTCGCATGTAGCTATTTAACTTTAACTTTAAAATTTAAATAGTCATGCTAGCCATGTGTGAAGCCACATTGGGTTAGTGGCTACCATGCTGGATAGCACAGACATAGAATATTTCCATTATCACAGAAAGTTCTATGGGCAGTGCTACTCCAGAAAGTGAGGCATTCTCTGTGATGGCTGACCCAGTTTCTTCAAGTTAATGGCACAAAAATTAAAAGGCAGGATAAAGGAGACTGCTGGATTAAAAGAGACTTAAGATACATGACAACCAAATGCAATGTTTGGACTTTGTATGGATCAGAACAAGTATACAAAGAAAAATTTTATAACAACCAGGAAATCTGAATATGGGCTGGGTATTAGATGGAAAAATGGAATGATTCTTAATATTGCAGAGGGGATAATGGTGGTTATGTAAGAAAAGTGGTTATGTACGAAAAGTGCCTGGGTGGCTCAGTCAGTTAAGGGTCCGACTTCGGCTCAGGTCATGATCTCACAGTTCATAGGTTTGAGCCCTGTGTCCGGCTCTGTGCTGACAGCTCAGAGCCTGGAGACTGCTTCGGATTCTGTGTCTCCCTCTCTCTCTGCCCCTCCTCCACTCGCTCTCTTTCTCTCTCAAAAATGAGTGGACATTAAACAAAGTGGTTATGTAAGAAAATGTTTATATGTTTATACATGCATAAATATTGATTCATATATATATAGGAATAAAATGGAATGTCAAAAGTTTTCACTACAATGCTTTTATAAAAAATGAAGAAAAACATTGGGGATAGATTAGCCAGTTGAGCAAAATCTTGATAATTATACTATTCTCTCTACTTTTGTGAATGTTTGAAAAACTTCATGATAAAAATTTGATTTTTAAATGAAAAGGCAAAGGCAGACTGTAAATAACCATGTCAATCAATTGCCAATGTGACTTATGTTTTACCATCTTTTAAAAAAGTCAGAGTTTCAAATGTGTTACTCAGTAACATTCTTGATATAGGGACCCAGTGCTGTCCAATAGAACTCTAATAGAACTTTCTGTGATAATAAATACATTCTGTGTGTGCTATCCAATATGGCAACCATTAGCTACATATGGCTATCAATCACTTGAAATGTAGTTGGTGATACTAAGGAACTAAATTTTAAATTTCATTTAATTTTAATTAAGTTTTAAATTAATATGCATTTGAAGTTATTTTAAATTTAGGTAAATAATTATTTAAATTTAAATAGTAACATTCAGCTAGTGGCTACTATATTTGGATTTGGACAATGATCCAATTTGCAATAAATATGATGATATATTTATCTAAAAATGACAAAACCCCCAAATATTTGTATTTAAACAAAAAATATGCAAGACTTTTATAAAGAAAATTATGAAACATTATGATAAAATAAAAATGAAGATCAGAATACATAGAAAGATCATATCATATGTTTTTTTTTATTTTTTTTTTTATAATTTTTTTTTCAACGTTTTATTTTATTTTTGGGACAGAGAGAGACAGAGCATGAACGGGGGAGGGGCAGAGAGAGAGGGAGACACAGAATCGGAAACAGGCTCCAGGCTCCGAGCCATCAGCCCAGAGCCTGACGTGGGGCTCGAACTCACGGACCGCGAGATCGTGACCTGGCTGAAGTCGGACGCTTAACCGACTGCGCCACCCAGGCGCCCCTCATATCATATGTTTAAGGCTTTATGAGTTAATTCTGTAAAGCTTCTACTAAAATGAATCTAAAAATTCAATGCAATTCTACTAAAAATCCCAACCGGGTTCTAAAATGTAATTTAACAAGTTGATGCTAAAATTCATGTGGAGGAGCAAATAGTCTAGATTAGTGAAGAATAATTTACATAGAAAGCAAACTGAGGGGACTTGTCATATTATAAAGGCATAGCAGTTAAGACTATTATTGGTCCAGGGAAAGACAAATACACCAATTGATCAGAACAGACACCGGAACCCAATCCATATGGAGATGAACACTTGTTACATAACAGAGCCGCCTTGCAAGTCATGGGGAACAGATGAACTCTTCAATAAATGTTATTGAGACAACTGGCTATAAATATGGAAAAAATAAAACTAGATCTCTACTTTACAAAATACATAGAAATAAATTCTAGGTAGAGTCAATACCACAGTGAACAGAAATATTTAGAAGAAAATAAAAGAGAGTATCTTTATGATCCTGACACAGGGAAGGATTTCTTTTTTAATTTAATTTAATTTAATTTAATTGTATTTTATTTTATTAATATGAAATTTATTGTCAGATTGGTTTCCATACAAGGGAAGGATTTCTTAAACAAGACATGAAAAGCATAAACCATAAATGAAAAGACTGATACAGCTAACATCCATGAACTTTAGAACTTCTGTTCTTGGAAGCGAACTTAAACAACACAAACTTAAATGCCAACCCACAGACCTGGAAGTGATTGGAATGCAAATAACCAACAAAATGTCCAGTATTTATCAAGAATTATAAATCAATTATATATTTAACATACTTATATTAAGTTATACGAAGCTTGGAAAGCCAAATGAAAGATTTAAATTTATAAAAATCCAAAAGAAAAATGAGCAAAAGACACAAAACACAATTCATAATGATGGAAATCTGATTGGTTAATAAACGTAAGAAGAGACATTTAAAAACACACTAGATATCAGGGAAATCAAAACCAAAACCACAACGAGATTCCACTTCATACCCAAAACATTGATAAGATAATACCGATTGTGAAGATATGGAGAAACTGGGATCATGGCCGTATTACCTGGAAGAACCTCTGTGGAGAATAATTTGGCATTACCTAACACAGTAATCCACCATTCAGCAATCTACTCCCAAGTACACTTATACATATTCTAAAGCTTGTCTCACATGAACGCAAATCAACGTGTATAAGAATGTTCCCTGAAAGACTATAATAGTAGAAATGTTCAAGAGAATAATGGATAAATGGTGGCATGTCCATGTAATGAAATACCACTCAACAGATAAAAAGAATGACCAAGAGCAAAATCCATCAACTTGGATAAAACATAAAGGGAAAAAAAGAAATTTGCAGAAGGTACAAGGATATGATACCATTTTATAAAGCATGGGACTATTAAAAATTAGGCTGTATAAAGTTAATAAAACAAAATTTAGGATAAGGGTTATCTATATGGAGGGAGGAAACCAGCAGGATGTGGGAGGGATACATTGGGGCTTTCAATCATACTTGCAGTATTTACTTTTATTTTCTTTATTTCTTTATTTCTTTCTTTATTTTTAATGTTTATTTTTGAAAGAGGGAGACAGAACACTAGTCGGGGAGGGACAGAGAGAGAGAGGGAGACCCAGAATCTGAAGCAGGCTCCAGGCTCTAAGCTGTCAGCAGAGAGCCTGATGTGGGGCTCAAATTCACACACCATTAGGTCATGACCTGAGCTGAAGTCAGATGCTTAACTGACTGAGCCACCCAGGCAGCCCTGCAGTATTTATTTTTAAAATAATAGACTACTTTTGGGGCACCTGGGTGGCTCAGTCAGTTAAGCGCCCGACTTCGGCTCAGGTCATGATCTCACAGTTCATGGGTTCGAGCCCCGCGTCGGGCTCTGTGCTGACAGCTGGGAGCCTGAAGCCCGCTTCTGATTCTGTGTCTCCCTCTCTTTCTGCCCCTCCCCTGCTCACGCTCTGTCTCTCAAAAATAAATAAATGTAAAAGAAAATTTTTTTAAATAATAGACTACTTAAAAAATTTTTTTTTCAACGGTTATTTATTTTTGGGACAGAGAGAGACAGAGCATGAACGGGGGAGGGGCAGAGAGAGAGGGAGACACAGAATTGGAAACAGGCTGCAGGCTCCGAGCCATCAGCCCAGAGCCTGACGCGGGGCTCGAACTCCCAGACCGCGAGATCGTGACCTGGCTGAAGTCGGACGCTTAACCGACTGCGCCACCCAGGCGCCCCATTAATAGACTACTTTTAATGAGAAGTCTTAGGTTTACGGAAAATTGGGCAGAAAGCACTCATTTTTTATTTTAAAAGAAGTTAGAGTACTCATTACAAACTCGGAGGCTTCAATAGAATTAAGTGATAAGGCCATGAGTGTCTGTTACGTTATTCTCTGCACATTCCTTTTTTTGTTTGTTTTATTTACTTATTTTGAGAGAGTGTGTGTTGAGTGGGGAAGGGGCAGAGAGAGAGAATCCCACGCAGGCTGAGCACTGCCATCGCAGAGCCTGACAAGCAGTCTGAACTCACAAACCATGAGATCATGACCTGAGTTGAAACCAAGAGTCAAATGCTTAACTGATTGAGCCACCCAGGCACCCCTCTACACATTTCTATGTTTAAAATTGTTAATATTTTTAAAAATATTGCTAATTCCAACAAAAATAAGGTGAGTATAAAATAGATCTAAAAGGAGACAAGTAAACAAATTGGAAAATTATAATGTTCCAAGATCTGAAAGATTCTAAATGTGAGCTACAGGCTTGCTTTCTATTTCTCTTATTGGCAAAACAGATGGGTAACTAGTGGATGTATTATTTCTTAGTGAGTACTTAAGGGTTTTTAATTCATGTTTTAAAAGGGTGAAATATACAATGGTGGTGATTCTGAAATGTGCTAAACATATCAGACAAGTTAAAAGAAACATACAGTGAACTCTCATATACTCATCACCTAGATTTTACCATTAACATCTTACTATCCTTGCTTTATCACTATCTATCCCTCAATTCATCTTTTTTTTTTTAATTTTTTTTTAACGTTTATTTATTTTTGAGACAGAGAGAGACAGAGTCAGAGAGAGGGAGACACAGAATCTGAAGCAGGCTCCAGGCTCTGAGCTGTCAGCACAGAGCCCGACGCAGGGCTTGAATTCACAGACCGTGAGATCATGACCTGAGCCGAAGTCGGCCGCTTAACCGACTGAGCCACCCAGGCGCCCCTCCATTCATCTTATTTTTCGATGCGCTGCAAGCCTGCAGACATTAGTAAGTAACCTCTCTCTAAACTAGCATGCATATCATTAACTAGAGTTCATTTTTTATTCACAGTTATTTTTTGACGTAAAATTTAATATAATGAAATTTACAAACCTTAGTTTTATTTTATACATAATGTCCAATGTGGAGCCAGGAAAGTGGACTGGCTAGGGATCATAGGTCCTGAGGCACGACACAGTGAGTGCTGTCAGTGGAGGCCTGGTGAGGAGCGTGAACTTCTACCAGGGCCCCAGAGTCAGGAAGCACACTGTCCCCCCAGGGATGTGAATAGAAGCCAAGTGAGGAACCTGGACTTCCATTCTCCCCTGGGGTGGTGAGGTGCCACCTACCTTCCCTTGACAGCATGGTGTCAGGGGCCTGCTAAAATGGAAGTTAAAGTAAGATCCAGAAACCCGTAATACCCAAAATGTCCAAGATACAATTGAAAAATCACTCATCATACCAAGAACCAGGAAAACCTCAGCTTGAATGAGAAAGGACAATCAACAGATGCCAACACTGAGATGACACAAATGTTGGAATTATCTGACGCCTGAAAAGCAGACACCTAAAAATACTTCCATAAGCAACTATGGACATGTTTGAAACTAATTCAAAATACAGAAAGAAATACAAACTCTCAACAAAGATATGGAAGATAAAAATGAACAACCTGGCGGAAATTCTAGAATTGAAAAACACAATAACCAAGGTGTGCACAAACACACACAACTCACTGGACAGACTCAAATGTTGAATAAAAAAAGCAAAGAATCAGGGAACTTGAAGGTAGGAAAATAGAAATTATGCACTATGAGCAACTAAGATAAAGCTGATGGGAAAAAAAAAAAATAAACAGAGCCTCAGGAACCTGTGGGATTATAACAAAAGATCTCACATTCATGTCATCAGAGTCCCAGAAGACAGTCTGGAGCTAGAGAAGTATTCAAGAAAATTAGGGCTGAAATATCCCCAAATTTGGCAAAGGACATAAGCCTATAGTTTAAGAAGCTGAGCAAACCTTAAACAAGATAAACCCAAGAAATCCATGCCCAAGTACATCATAAACATATAAAAACGAAACCCATATGGCTTGAAAGAAATAACACCTAGATTTACCAATAAGGGAACACCAATTCTAGTGACAGTGGATTGCCATTCAGAAGCCATAGAACGAAAGGGCACAATATTTCTCAAGTGCTGAAAGAAAGAAAGACAGACAGAAAGAAAGAAAGAAAGAAAGAAAGAAAGAAAGAAACAAAGAAACAAAGAAAGAAACAAAGAAAGAAAGGAGGAAAGAAAGAAAGGCCAAACCATAATTCCATATCTAGTGAAAATATCCCTCAGGAATAAACGGGAAACAGGCATTTTTGGATAAAGAAAACCCACGAGAATTTGTAGCCAGCAGAAAGAGTGGTTAAAGGAAATTCTCTCAACAGTAAGAATATGTTAAAATCAGGAAACTTTTTTTTTTTTCAACGTTTATTTATTTTTGGGACAGAGAGAGACAGAGCATGAACGGGGGAGGGGCAGAGAGAGAGGGAGACACAGAATCGGAAACAGGCTCCAGGCTCTGAGCCATCAGCCCAGAGCCCGACGCGGGGCTCGAACTCATGGACCGTGAGATCGTGACCTGGCTGAAGTCGGACGCTTAACCGACTGCGCCACCCAGGCGCCCCAAAATCAGGAAACTTTTAACATTAGGAAGGAAGGAAGAACAATGGAAAGAGTAAAAATAAGGATAAATACAACAGATTGTCTTCCAAGTTTTCTAAATTATGCTTGATGGCGGAAGTAAATATAATACTGTGTGATGTGGTTCTTGATGGTTCTAGAGTTCAAACTAGAGTTCCTGTGGTTCTAGAGTTCAAACTAGAGTTCTTATGGTTCTAGAGTTCAAACTCTACATAGAGTTTTAACAATAATGCTTTTATTGTTTTTATTTCCTAGAAGTAGGGAAGCACTCTTAGGTAAATAGCACAAGTATTTATATAACTATTAACTATCATCTCTAATTTGTCAATTGGAACTTTGACATAAATTAGTTACATAAATTCCCTTCTATTATTTTTAATGAATAACTTCTAATATCTTGATATGTTAGATCAATAAAATTCCAGTCTTTAGGTTCTCATTCATGAGCATAGGGAGAGGTAAAGTGAAATATCAAACCAGATCTAAGCAAAGAAGGCAGTTCATCTTTTTTTGGTCGCTGATGACACCTACTGGCTTATTAATGGCAGTGTTTTATGCAGGGTGTGTAGAAATGAGGGAGGATCACTGGAATGACCCAGTTCATTTATTTATTCCCAGTTCCGAAAGAAAGAAAGGCACTGGGAGCTGCAAGTAGACTCAGCATGAGTGAAGCTAAACCCACAAACTCCTCCAAATCTGATCAGCTCTCAGTGCTCCCTATCTCATTGAGTGTCACCACCAACTGCCCGGATGTGGAAGCCAAAGACCTAGTGGCATGTTTGACACTCCGCTCTCCCTCACCCTCCATCTGCAAGCCAGCGTCAAATTGTGGTTTTTACGGTCTACGTATCCCTGTAGCCACGGTTCTCCTCTCCGAGATCTCCACTTCCCCAGACTAAGGTATCCGCTTCATATCTCATCTAGCCACATTTATGTTCTATGTATTTTCTAAGTGCTTTACTATTATATTAACTCATTTCATCCTCACATGGACCCTAAGAGATGTGTACCAGATGAGCAAAGTGAGAGAGAGTAGGGCCAAGTAATTTGGTCAGCATCCCACACCAAGCTGGTGGAGCCGAGGTTCATCTGGGGCAAATGACTGACTCCAAGTTTTGTTTTCTTGGAGGCGCCACGGGCTGCCCTTTGACCACCACACTGTGCCAAAGACCCCAAATGGTCTACTCATGTCCTTCTGGCCCCCCTTGTAATTCATCTCCAAAGAAGAGCCAGAGATATTCCCAAAGTGTAAATCTAAACTCTGTCACTTCCTCCAATGACTTCACTGTCTTGAGGATAAAGACAAAACTCTCTTACATCATGGCTTACAGTGTCTCATACCGTGTTCCTGATGTCTCCCATGTCACCCATCCCACACTTCCTCTTGCCTCTCTCCACTTGGCCACACTGGCTTTCCCGAGTCCTTCCCCACCAGGGCATTGCCTGTGATGTTCCTTTGGCCAGGCTCCTCTTCCCTTTTCCCTTCGCCTTCTAAAGGCCTCTTCGTCCATAGATCTCAACCCGAGAACCCCCTCTCAGGAGGGAGCTTAGACTCTCAACATAAGAATTCTTTTCTAACGCAGCTAGTGCTGTAAACTTCTCTCTAAGCAGTATTTTGTTAACATCCCACAAATTACAAATTCCATCTAAGCACCGTATTTAAGCCGTGTCTCACAAACAAATCAATTAATTTTGCAAGAGTCACGAAAAAGGACACAAGCAAACTTTGTAAGGTGCTGGTAATGCTCCATGTCTTGATCTGGATGTTGATTATACAGGTGTACATTTGTAAAAAATAAACTACTCTGTACACTCAAGACCTGAACTATATACAATACTAGAAGACAGGCATCAGTACCTTTTTTTGTAAGTGAGAAATCTAAGGCTCAGAGGAGTTAACTGGGACATATACACCAACATCATACACTTGGCAACTGAAAGAGCCAGGAATTAAACCTATGCCATCAGAGCCTTACAGTTTGCACTCTACCACATATTATTTTATATGTACACATAAACATACAGAGAGAGAGAGAGAGAGAGAGAGAGAGAGAGAGAAATTGAGAGAGAGACAAACAGAAAGACAAACTCAATGCAGTACATGTTTAATATGCAGCATTAACAAAGTATTCTCCTATCCTGATTGATCTGTTTTACTCCGCAGTAAGCTCACCTTATTTCCATCAAACAGACAGAGGCTAACATGTCTACTGAGCACCTGGATGCTTGTTCCTGGAAGAGGAATCATTTTACAGCTCCAGAGGGTCAGAATGAATGAAACACGACTTGGTATTGACTTAATCTGAGAAAAAAAAAAATGGTTATAAAAACAAGGCTTACTTTATGACTTATAAGACAAGTTCATTTTCAAAGCATTTTTAATAAATACTTTAAATGCACATAGAATAAAAAAGGATTAAAGAAAAAAATTTACACATAAACATATGCACACAAGGAAGGTTTCAATAGTCCACTCCACTTAAATAAAAACCTTTGGCAAAATTTCCATAAATCTTTCCATTTGAAACATTTGCATTTGGGGGGGTGGTAAATGCATAAAAATCATAATGAAAAAATAGTACAACTAGGTAAAACGTATGACCTGATCATGGAATCACTGCATTCCAGGTTCATTCTTACAATTCATTCCTATATAACATAGGTAAGTATAGAAGGTCACCACAGCATAGTAACCAATGACACCTGACATTAATATCCGGCTGGCTCCTCCTTGTTTTAATTCCAAGCATTTACCTACATTGCTTCTTGGCTTCTTATACAGATGCTTTGATAGAATGCACCGACCATTCGATATGATTTTTCAGTTCTACTTCACAAGTATAGTTCAGAATGTCAATAAATAAATTGCCACTCTGGTTTCTTATTTAAAGACATCTTTGATTCTTAACATTCTGCTTGATGGTCATGAGCCTTTCCATTTAAGTAACATTTTTTTTTAATGTTTATTTGTTTTAGGGAGAGAGAGAGAGAAACAGAGTACAAGTAAGGAAGGGGCAGAGAGAGAGAGAGGGAGACACAGAATCTGAAACAGGCTCCAGCCTCTGAGCTGTCAGCACAGAGCTGGACACGGGCTCGAACTCATGAACTGTGAGATCATGACTTGATGCGAAGTCAGACGCTTAACCGACTGAGCCACCCAGGAGCCCCTCATTTAAATAACTTATATCATTGAAAAAATAAGGCAATATATAACAGCTTGTCACATTTTCAATTTAAGAAATAAGAGCTGAAGGGGCACCTGGGTGGCTCAGTTGGTTAGGCGACCGACTTTGGCTCAGGTCATGATCTCGCAGCTGGTGACTTTGAGCCCCGCGTCGGGCTCTGTGCTGACAGCTCGGAGCCTGAAGCCTGCTTCAGATTCTGTGTCTCCCCCTCTCTCTACCCCTCCCCTGCTCATACTCTGTGTCTCTCTGTCTCTCAATAATAAATAAACGTTAAAAAAAATTTTTTTTAATAAAAAAAAAGAAATAAAAGCTGAATATTTAGTTCTCTGGGTACAAGTTCATAAAATTAAATGCCCTTCATGCAGGTTCTAGTACACTAAACAGACCAAATGCAACATTATTATTGACTTGAAATAAAAGACACTTTATATACTAAGGAGGTTCCAGGCAAAGTTCAGGTTGAGAGGAGAAAATTCTACACCACTCTCCCCGCAAAACCTAACCACGCTGGGTCCTCTTATTTTTCCCTTGAGGCTCTGAAAAAGGGAGGGAGAGAGGGCAGAAGGTCAACGGGAAGGGGGGGTGATGTGCTCTAATGTGGTTCAACTCTGCTAAAAGGGAGGAGGCTAGTATTAAATATAAAGACTATTTCCCACTTCGAATACTCAGAATACCAGGAATCCTTTACTCCAAGCTCTCCCCAAAACAAGTGTAATCATAAAAGACTTTGAACTTCCTCATTCCAAGTTAATCCAACACTTACTGAGTTATCATGTGCCAGGCACTGTTCTAAGCCCTTCACACATATAATGTAATTCAGTAACCCTATGTTGGAACTATTATTATTAGCATTCCCTTTTCTAATTGGGAATTTTCTAATTTTCTAATGAAGAAATTGAGGCAAAGAATGATTCAGAGAGATACCTAGTATTATTTCCTTTGTAACAATGGCAGAAGAGAGCAACAGAGAAAATAAATAAAATAAAGTCAAGATAACAAATCCAAGTTTTGTCTTAGCAATGAAGTTATCACTGTTTAAAAATTAAAATACAGAAACAATTTTTTTATTTTCAATAATGCATTAATCAATTTACATGTTATTCATATACTTGCAACCATGATAAAATCTGGAAAGGTGTAATTTTATTGATAGCGACCATACTCACCGTGCCTGCTTTAGCATCCCACATTAGATCTCTGAAGGCCAGCTGTGAAGGAGTGAGCTCTGGTTGTAAGAAGTAACTTGCTTGAAACTGATTCCCTGCAAAACCAAGTTTTCCTTTATTTTCTTACAAAGAAAGGAATGAAATCCTAAGCCAAAAATCTATAATGCTATGCCACAAATTTAGGAAACAGACCTCCAAAATGCCAAGCTACCTACTGGAACTTGCTTTCTAAGGCATGTATGCCAGTGGAGATTTATTTATGTGTAAAAGCAACAGTAGAAAATATAGAAGCACATAAGGGCTGATCTTAAAGCAGTTTTAAGAAAGATCTTAGTGGGTTAGGGGAGATGGGCTAGATATTAAGAAGGGCACTTGTGGTGAGCACTGGGTGTTTTATGTAAGTGATAAATCACTAAATTCTACTCCTGAAACCAATATTGTACTGCATGTTAACTAAAATTTAAATAAATAAAAAAAGAAAAACTCCTGTTACTAGAGCACATCTCTGCAATATAGCTGGTTAAAAAGGAGAGCTTCAGAAAAAAACAAACGAAACAAAAACTTTTAGGCCAGTAACATGCCCTGTCATGAAGATGATCCATTCAAATGTTTTTGTAAAATGCAGAAAATCTGTGAATACTTTTTAGAAAAGTATATAATCATTAATTTCGTTTCTTAAGACAAAATCATTTTTATAGTGTTCTCCCATACATTAGTTGTGAAGAATACTGATTATAAAATCATTTATTCATTTGAGAAATCATTTCTGAGTTCCCACTGTGTGCCAGGCACTCTGCTAAGACCTGCAAATACTCACAAAGTATGTGAGTCACAGAAATACAGCCCCTGCCCTCATTAGTTTACAGTTGAGTGGGGGAAATAATAAAAACAAAATAAGCAGAAGAGGTTAGGTAAAATAATTATAAATTAACATAGGTCCATAAAGCGTGCTCAAGTGGAAGGGTGTAGGGGGCACCTACATTGGTCAAAGGAGACCTCTCCAGGAAGGTGGAATTGCCCCTGGGATGGATGCAAAGGATGGGAAGGAGTTGCGCATTCAGGGAGGGCTAAGAGCCTTGCAGCAGAGGAACTCAAAGCAGCCCTTGCACAGATAACACAACACTTCAGGCTATACAGGAGATCCTCCCCAACATGATTTCTCTTTACCGAGCTTACGGGCAAATGTTGTCAAGTACAGAGAAATCCAAGAACGAAGAAGAAAATGGAAATGCAAATGGATAATAGCTCTTCAGAAAAGTCTTTCTGTGAAGAAATGGAGAGAAAGGGAGGCTTTGGCTAGAATGAGGGAGGGTGAGAAGGGCTGGTTTTCTTAAAAGGTGCAGGTATCAGGTGTGTTGGTACTATGAAGAGGGAAGCCAGTGTGGGGAAGGGCGGCGGGCTGCAGATACACGAAAGGGCTAACAATTAAGAATCATTGTTTTTGAAATAAAGCAAAGGGACTAAAACCCAGAGCACACAGGCTGGCGGCTGACAGGGCCAGGGATCCTTCCTCCACTGTCACAGGAAAGATGAAGGAAAAGATGAGCACCAAAGAGATGTGATATTCAACATCCTTTTAAACAACTCGTTTTGGCTAAAACCAGAAAATTAATCCCAAAGCCTGACTGCTTAACTACAAATTTGTGGTGGCTCACAGATGCGCGTTACCTTCCTCCAGAAGCTGGAAGAGCATGGAAGGCCTGAACCCTGAAGGAATAGCTCCCATCGTGGTTAGCACATCAATAGTGTTTATCTGCTGGAGACAGTAAAAACCAAAATCAGTTGCTTGTTTTCGTTTGTGTCTCCTCACCTCTATAATACTTTCTCTTATTGCTATAGCAACTACAACCCAAAGTAGGAAAACACAAACATGCAGACTTCAGTAGACAAATACAGCAACTTAGCCCCAAATTCCCGAGGATGCCATCATCGAATCCTGGCCTCTCCCAAGGACCTAAGCCCTACGCAGTGCCCAGCTCTGGGCTCCAGACCAGCTGTTTCCTATACATCTTTCATCAAAATGTCCCTCCTCCTGTCCTGCTCTACAGTGTGCTGCCATGTAACAGGTGAGTTAACGTCGTAAACTGATATGCACTGAAGAATTCATGTCTTTTTTTTGTATATGTGTACGCACACACATACGTACACGAGTATGTCCATGTAAGTGATACGTGGTGTAAAAGGTCAGAAAGGATATTTACTAAACTATTAATGGTGATTCCTTCTGGGAGGAAAGGAGTGTATTTTCACTTGGTTATGTAACTTTTTAAAATGATAGGAATGGGCGGGGGGGCACCTGGCTGGATCAGTCAGTTGAGTGTCCGACTCTTGATCTCGGCTCAGGTCATGATCTCGTGGTTTGTGAGTTTGAGCCCTGCATCTGACAGCCTAGAGCCTGTTTGGGATTCTCTCCCCCTCCTCTCTCTCTGCCCCTACCCTGATCATGCTCTCTATCAAAATAAATAAACTTAAAAAAAAACTTTTAAGGGACGCCTGGGTGGCTCAGTTGGTTGAGCCTCCGACTTCGGCTGAGGTCATGATCTCGCCCTCTGGGTTCGAGCCCCGCGTTGAGCTCTGGGCTGACAGCTCAGAGCCTGGAGCCTGCTTCCGATTCTGTGTGTCCCTCTCTCTCTGACCCTCCCCTGCTCATGCTCTGTCTCTCCCTCTCTGTCAAAAAGAAATAAAACAGGGGCACCTGGGTGGCTCAGTCGGTTAAGCGGCCGACTTCGGCTCAGGTCATGATCTCGCGGTCGGTGAGTTCGAGCCCCGCGTCGGGCTCTGTGCTGACAGCTCAGAGCCTGGAGCCTGTTTCAGATTCTGTGTCTCCCTCTCTCTCTCTGACCCTCCCCCATTCATGCTCTGTCTCTCTCTGTCTCAAAAATAAATAAACGTTTAAAAAAAAAAAAAAAGAAATAAAACATTAAAAAAAAATTTTTTTAACCCAAACTTTTAAATGATAGGAATATGGATAATTTCTCACTTTTTTGAGCTTTTTAGAATTTTTCATACCTACTGGAATTTAATATCTTTACCCAAATGATAGAAAACTCAGGCAGAATCAATAAGAAATAGTTGCAAGCCCTCAATTCTACTCTTCTTATAGAAGAGGCCTAATGAGAAATATTACATGAACCGTATGTTTTATGCTCTGTACATTTCGTGCCCTGTACCCTGTTTAAGATCCAAAGCTATCTTCCAAAGTCTCCATCCTGTTTTGAATCTGAACTCTATCAGAACTATTAGGTAACAAAACAAGACATCGTTTAACAGGACAGGCAATACCAACCTCCGAGATAGCTTTTCGGACAGCATTCCAACGAGAATCAGTTCTGGGGGAGAAAAAAAAGCAAGGTGAATGCACAGACAGCCCATGACTATTTACGCAATTAGCATCATTAATCAAAGAACAAAATATTTAATTGTCAGTAAGTTCTAAGAACTTAGAAGTCTCTAAAAGAAACCGAGATAGAAAAATATCATGCACTAAAAATAATCACAAAATTACAGTAGTACTGAACCAAACAGTAATATGAAAAGCCCAGTTCTCAAAATGCAAGTTATCTCCATTTCAAGAGATTCTTGAACTATTTACAATAGTAAAAATAAAAAGTTCCTTAAACTCACTTTGATATCCTTTCCCACCTTTTACCTTTGTTTAACTTCTGCCCCTTCTGCTGTTTGGTCCCCCACCTCTGTGTTTTCTTCGCTGCCTTCTTCACTTGAGTCTTGGCCTTCTTCTTTATTATAGGGCTGAAAAATTATTGAAATATCAAGCGCTTTTTATCTAATGCAAAAATCAACCAATAAAAGACTTTCAGAAAGGCTCAACTATTGACAGGAATGTACACGGTGGGTATAATAAGAAATCAGTGGGAAAACTATTTCAACACATTGTTGATAGCTTTGCTAGTTGAAAAAATTACAAGGATAGAGGTAGAGAGCAAGTTTAGTCAAAATAAATTCCAGATGGAAATTATTCCAATGGAAACAAAGAAGATAGAAATAAAAGAACTATAAAAGAAGAAAATAATCTTGAGATGGGGAAGTCCTTTCCAATTACAATACCAACTCCAAAAATCATAAATGACATGGAAATACTGACAGACTTAGCAACATAAAGGATAAACATGGTTGAAGGTCACCAAAGAAAATCTCTACTACAGATTCCCAAGGGTTAATACCCTTATTCTGAACATATTACAAAACTCTTATAAATCGTGATTTTTTAAAATCTTAGAAGAACGGCCAAAAGAACTAAAAAAAGGCAATTTACAAAGTAAAAGTAGAGATGGCCAGAAAGCATAGTAAATGATGCTCAACCTCACTGGCAGTACAATGAATGCAAATAAAAACCAACAACGAGCTTCTTTTTGCCTTACCACCATGGCGTAAAGACTGGGGGCAGGCAGCCATCACAGGCACATGCGTAGGGAAACAAGTACTCTCAGAGGCTGGGGACGGGAGTACAAAGAGGCAGAACTTTTCTGAAGGGCAAACTGGCACATTAAATCAAAATATAAAGGCGTAGACCTTTTGCACCAGCAATGAACACCTAGGAATTTATCTGAAGGGGATAAATCAGATGAACCTACAAAGACGTCTGTGTAGATTGATCACCACATAGGCTGGTACCTACTGTCCACCATTTCTTTTGTAACAGAATCCGTGATTTTAGCAATGAGCCAGCTAGAAGTCTACGTATTCCAAACCCTGCTTGCAGCTGAGTGTTACCAGGAGACTCCATTCTGATCAAGGAGATATCACTGGAAGTTTTTTTGTGTAAATTCCAGGAAATCGTCTTAAAAAGATAGCAGCTCATGCCTTTGACCTCTTATTCCCCTTTCTTCTTTCACTTCCTGGAATCATTAAAAGATCTAGCAGCCAACTTAAACTAACGAGATAACCCTTGGAAGGGCTGCCTCCCACTTAAGTACAGAGCGAAACATTAGATGGGGTGTTCAATATCCTTTGATTGCTGGCCTCCACACTTCTTCCACGCGTAAGAGAAATATGCTTCTACCTTATTTAAGCCACTATTTGGGGGGTCTTTTGTATCTCATAGTGGAAGCTAATCACAGCTCCGTGCAACATAGTTCTTATAGGTTGGAAACAACATGTACATCTACCTGAAATTGGAATACTATGCTACCATTGAAAAGATGATTTAACTTGAACCGTGCAATACAGCAGCCATTGCCATGTGGGACTACTGACACTTGAAGTGTGACCAGTTCACACGGAGATGTGCTGTTTAGGTGTAAAACACATACTGGAATTTGAAGACTTGGTATGAAAAAAAAAAAGGAAAGATTTTTTAATATTGATTATAGGTTGAAATGATAATATTTTGATATATTGGATAATATAAATATGCTATTAAAAATCACCTGTTTCTTTTTCTTTTTTAATGTTTATTTATTTGAGAGAGAGAGAGAGTGGGGGGAGGGAGAGGCAGGGAGAGAGGGAGAGAGAGGATCCCAATACGGCTTCTCTGTGCTGTCAGCACAGAGACCAACATGGGGCTCAATCTCACAACCTGAGCTGAAATCAAGAGTCAGAGGCTTAACTGACTGAGCCACCTTTTTTAGGTACTTCCTTTTTTCCTTTTTTTAAATGCATGTCATATAATAAATATACATATATGATATATATACAATGAAATATTAAAAAGAAAAAAATATATATATATTTGGTCTTTATTCCCAGTTCTTGGCAAGAGTTCCTAAAACTCTTGGAATTTCCTGAGTGACAGGAATGTCTTATGTTATTCCTCATAAGTCCCTTTCAATCAGACTTGAGTTTATTCTTGAGGTAATGCGGTGGGGTGGGTGGGGGGGGGGGGGCAGGGTTCAGAAGAACCAATCATGTGATTAGAAGGTTGGAACTTTCAGGGCACCATCCCACCAGCCCTCTCACCTTCGGGGAGGATAAAGGAGCAGGAAACTGAATTCTATCACCAATGGCCATTTAATCAATCATGGCTATATAATAAAACTTCCATAAGAACCCTGAAAAGACAGGGTTTAGGGAGCCTTCCAGGTCGGTGACCACTTTGAAGTGTTGTACTAGTGGGCATGGGAAGTCTGGAGGGGGGTGGTGCCCAGACCAGAGAGGGTACGGGTAGGAAGATCCAGGTCCCACTCTCCCCATGTCCCAATACCTTGCCTATCCGCCCCTTCCATTTGGCTGTTCCTGAGCTGTAGCCTTTATAATAAACTGGTAAACACAAGGAAGGTGTTTTCCTGAGTTCTGTGAGTCCCTCTAGCAAATTATCAAACCTGAGGAAGTGTGTATGGGAACTGAATTTATAGCTGGTCGCTCAGAAGTACAGGCCCCTGGGACTTGTGACTGGCATCTGAATTAGGGCAGCATGTGGGGTGAGCCCTTAACTTGAGGGGTCTGTGCTAACTCCAGGAGTTAGTGTCAGAATTAAATTGAATTGTTTGGACACCTGGTTGGTTTCAGAGAACTAGCGTGGAAAAACAACACATATTTGGTGTTAGAGAAAAATCACACTATTAGTGTCAGAAATGGATTCAGAAAACAAAGGCATCTCAGTGCGGTCATGAAAAAACTTAAAACTGCATTTCTAGTTTGCATTATTTTTCCATTGGACAGCAATGATCCAAACACATATCTATATATATTGGCAAAGAAAATGACCATGCTATATAGTGAAACATTAAAAAGAAATAGGTTGCGGGGCGCCTGGGTGGCGCAGTCGGTTAAGTGTCCGACTTCAGCCAGGTCACGATCTCGCGGTCCGGGAGTTCGAGCCCCGCGTCAGGCTCTGGGCTGATGGCTCGGAGCCTGGAGCCTGTTTCCAATTCTGTGTCTCCCTCTCTCTCTGCCCCTCCCCCGTTCATGCTCTGTCTCAAAAATAAATAAAAACGTTAAAAAAAAATTAAAAAGACCACACTCTGGTCAAGAGTGTCGGTCCCGATCGGTTGGCCTTGCCTCTCATTGCAATAAACTTTGTTGTGACTGTCAAAAAAAAAAAAAAAATTAAAAAAAAAAAAAAAAGAAAGAAATAGGTTGCAAGCATGCATGTATAGTATGTTTACCTCCTAGTAAGGGATCATATATTAGCGGAAGTTAACCCAAAGTTAACTGTGGTTTCGTTTGACAACAAACAATAAGCTCCTATTAATTTTTATGATCAGCATTAATCCACAAAGCACTTTCATTGTGTCATAACTAGGCCTTACCTGCACAACGGCACTTCACAGGTCCCGATGACTGTTAAAACAAGATTTTCCCAGTCCCTGTCCCTCTAAAATTAAAGTAAATTCCGTATCAACTCATTCACTGGTCAACTGATCAAAGAATAGAGCTTAACATTTTATTAAAAATGCAAGAAAAGTTTTGAAAAAAGGAAGAATAAACAAAAAAGACTAACCTCCAAGTAGGTTCTGGGAATGAGACCTTTGTTTCCTTTGGTATTCTTAGCTATCCACCAACCATCAGGTTTTTTTTCAATTACAAGGAGAATTTCTCCCTTCTTAAATCAAAACAAGTAAAAAATGCTAAATTAAAATTTACCCCTAACTCAGGAATTATCCACATTGAAACTACTTTCAAAAACAGAATAGCATTTAATTTTACTATTTTGCTACCAGGTAACATTGACAACATAATCTCACGTGACTACTGCCTGTAAATCATAAGTTATACTATTTTATTAAAATAGATTCAGTCTTTAAAAACGATACCAGGAATATGTAATATAGATATATAAAGTTTTCTTATTCTGTTAGGTATGCATAACTATCCTTAGGTTAGGTTCTAGTCTTGTTTCTACCTTAAATGTAAGGTCCCCAGCTTGCTGAGCAGTAAAATCTCCAATAGCAATGTATTCTTTGCTTGTGGCCTGTTGCTGGGATTCATGTTCCTGTTTCTCTTCCTCTTCTGTTTCTTCTTCGTCCCCAGTTTCTTCACTTTCTTCTTCTTCATCGTCATCCTCTTCTTCAGCTTCTTCATCTTCTTCAGCAGAATTGTCATCTTCCTCTCTTTCAGGAGGTGCCCCAATTCTGTGAAAAATAATTCAGAGATAGGGATTACTTGAAGTAATGTATAAGAACGGATCAACATAACTTCTACATATAGAAGATCTTGCCCATATTTGGAAATAAGTGCATGTCCCATATCCCTTATACGTTCTATTCTGTTCTTTGCATTCTTTTTTCTTTTTGTGCATATTTGAAAGTTTTTTTTCTCTTTGGGTTCATTGATCTTTTCCTCTGTTGTATCCAATTTTCTGTTAAACCATTCAGTAATTTTTTTTTCATTTCATATTTTATAAATTTTAGTTTCAGAATTTCCATTTGGTCTCTGTTAGTTGCCATTTCTCTGCTTGATTCCTCCCTATCCATCCAAGCTATCCATCTTTTCTAGCAAATTCTTTAACTAATTGAAAGTAGTTGTTTTAGAGTTCTTATTTGTTAATTTTTGCATTTGGGTCATCTGAGCTTCTACTGATTATTTCGTCTCTTTATTATAAGACATTTTCCACCTTTTTGAATCTGTATTTAATCAGACTGAGAAATTTCTCAGCCACTATTTCACTAGACATTTTACAGTTGTATAATGTTCATTTATTTCCTACATTTGAATTTTCTTAAAATACTCTGCCTCTTTCTATTTCATCCTTATTTTCTTCTATTTTTTTTTTTAATTTTTTTTTCAACGTTTATTTATTTTTGGGACAGAGAGAGACAGAGCATGAACGGGGGAGGGACGGAGAGAGAGGGAGACACAGACTCGGAAACAGGCTCCAGGCTCTGAGCCATCAGCCCAGAGCCTGACGTGGGGCTCGACCTCCCGGACCGCGAGATCGTGACCTGGCTGAAGTCGGACGCTTAACCGACTGCGCCACCCAGGCGCCCCTATTTTCTTCTATTTTTAACATATTAATCATTATTTAGAAGTCCTTATCAGCTAACTATATTATCTAGTCAGATCTAGGTCTGCTTTTGGTTTTGTCTTGTTTCTTATTAGTGGACACTGCGGATGAGACAGTTTGAGACTTCGGATTATATCATCTTCCTTTACAGAGTGTTGAATTTTGTGCTGTTACACACTTAAATTATCATGTTCCTGTTAAGGTCTGGCTTTCGGCCTCGAGATCTACTTCAGTTTTGTCTTTATTTCAAATCACAGTTCTTAGTATTAGGGCGTTTTTCTTACTCCTAGAGCATGGGCCTTCTGTGATCTCTACTAAATGCCTGAAGCATTACCAGTATCTCTTTACTCTAGCTAGGTACAAACTCCAACATTTTTCCAAGATCGTTTGACTTCCAGAATCTTTTAAGCTCTCAGTCTCCTAGCAGGTGTTTTCTGCCAATGCTTCTGGAATCATGCTCTGTGTAGGCCAGGATTCCATTCAGATTTCTATAGTTGTCTCTTGCAACACCCTCCTCTCTTCCTACAAGTCCCACTGGCCTTGGCAACTCCAAAATTTGATCTCTGTCTCCTGAGCTCAGTGACACTGGTGTTTTCTGTTTAGGCTCTACCTTCTTGCACCACAGCCCATAAGTTTTCTCAGGGAGAGGGTCTGGGTAAATGTAGGACTCACTTCTTGTGCTTCCCTGTATTAAGGACATCAGCTGTTTTTGTAGATTTTGTCCAGATTTTATAGTTGTTTACGGTAGGAAGGTTAAGTCCAAAACCAGCTACTTTGTCATTCTCAGTACTAGAAATCAGTGAAAATTCTCGAATCCTTGTATCTACATCCTTCAGCATTTTCCCCAGGATATAGTGTAAAAGCATGGGAGCGGCACATGAAGAGTCTAAATAGTTAATTGTTTTCCTTCTTCCTTTCCACAAACTGGGTTGGTTTGTTTATACCATCAAATTTCTGTCTGCTTTGTAAAAGCTGTTATTAACATCTACTAAGGCAGAAAAGCAATGTATGTTTCTACCTCTAATATTTTAAGTTTATGAAGGAAGGAAATATGCAAATAATCCAAATAATTTCTTTTTACATATCAACACTGACATTAAAGCATCATCCTTATTTTCTAACATTTGTTTACTTAGCTCTTCGGATCTCTCTTTTGTCTCCCTAACTAAATTGACTGACTTCTACTTCTTTATATCTTTTATGGGATCTAAGACTTTCTACTATACACAAGAAATACATGTCAACCGATTATACTTGTTATCACCATTCATTTATATGTATACTCTTTTTTTTTTTTTTCAACGTTTATTTATTTTTGGGACAGAGAGAGACAGAGCATGAACGGGGGAGGGGCAGAGAGAGAGGGAGACACAGAATCGGAAACAGGCTCCAGGCTCTGAGCCATCAGCCCAGAGCCCGACGCAGGGCTCGAACTCCCGGACCGCGAGATCGTGACCTGGCTGAAGTCGGATGCTTAACCGACTGCGCCACCCAGGAGCCCCTATATGTATACTCTTAATAGGTCTTTATTCTGAGTCAGACATTAAAACTGTTGGTGATATAATGCCTGAGAGAAAGAAAGTAAGGAAAGAGGCATACTCAGTTATATTTTCTCTACTTATGGACACAGCAAGCTCCTGCAGTTGGTGGGTAAGCTTATCCAAAAGACTATGTTCATCCTCTTTTTTCTGATTGTAGTTCCCAATAGGTGCAGGTTCATCAGCCTATGAGAGAATATAAGTTTATTTCACTGAAAAATTTCTTTCAATTTCCTATTCTATTTATTTTGGAAGGAAAAAAAACACTCCAGTAAGTTCTAGAAGACAAAGTAAATGTTAACACGAGACTAGGCCTACCTTAGAATAATATTAAAAGAAATGTAGATTATTATGTTGAAATGTAACCCAAATGAAAAAACAAAATGATACTCCTTGGTTTTTTGTTGTTTTCTTGCTAGCTAGAAAGTTTGTTTTTGTTGTTTTCTTGCTTGCTACCCTCTATGGTCAGTAAGAGCTAGGTTCCAGACAGAAGATAGGCTTTGGAGTCAAAAAGACATATGCCAATCCCAAGTTCGGAAACTGACTGGCAGTGAGACACTGAGAAAGCTGCTTCACTTTTGGGAGCCTCAGTTTCCTCACTTGTGAAACAGGATACTTAGATTTTTAAATTTAGGGTCAGCCTGACTTCTAAATTCAAGAGTGTTATGTCACTGGAGAATTTCAGAAGAAATGCTCAGATGCAGTAAAGGAGATTCATACACAAGCAGGGAGATGACTTTTAGATGCCCTCCACTTTATATGCTCTGTGAGACTCTGGCCCTGGACACTAAGCTGAATGAAGCTCAGGCTCATACTAAAAGAAAAAACCCTGAAGGGACTTCCAAGAGTAAATTCTAGTTCCTCCTATTTCTGCAGAGTCACCGACATTAGAGCTGCCGTGTGATGCAAGAAGCTTCTTTAGCACTTACGCTCCGGGCCAGATTATGTACTCTCCCCACAGTGTAATTAAAATTAAAACAACTCTACAAGGGAAGGGAAGCAAAAAGAATACAGAAACAGGGAGGGGGATAAAACATAAGAGACTCTTAAATACGGAGAACAGACAGAGGGTTGCTGGAGGGGTGGCGGGAGGGGGGATGGGCTAAATGGGGAAGGGGCGTTAAGGAATCTACTCCTGAAATCATTGTCGCACGATATGCTAACTAACTTGGATGCAAATTAAAAAAATAAAAAATAAAATAAAACGAAACGAAATGAAGGAAAATAAAATAAACAAAAACCAAAAAACAACTCTAGCCTGTAAAACATAAAACTTACACAATGCAAAAATAAAGATAACTTCTTCCTCGATCTTCTGAGTCCTCAGTGCTGGGTAAGTTCACCAAAGCTGAACTCTCCTCAGCATTTGGAGCCCTGGCTTTTCTGCTCCAAAGCACACCCTCAGCATGCCGGCAGGGCGAGTCAGCACTGGCCGCAGGTAGACTTCACCACCGCTAAAGCAAACCCAGGAACTTAACCACTCTAATGAATTCCCACTTCACGAAAACATCAGGACAAAAACAGGGTTGGGTTTTTTTTTTTTTTTGGTAATATTATAAACCGTAACACTTACTTTGTTCAATTTTTGAAGAGCATCTTTATTTTCATCTATCGCCTGTTTTAATTGGATACACCTAAATTTTCAAAAAGAAAGGAAAGAAGTATGAATTTTTCTATTGTCAGACTAGAAAGTTATTTCATGGAATCATACATAAGTCTTTAAGTGGGCAAGGCGATTAGCTATTATATGAATGATGTTAAAAAATTCACCTGTAACTGCCTTCCTACCCACCGGCTTGGGTGATACTCACGTGCTCTAAGGTACACAGGTGTGACAGCCAAGGCTCAGAAAGCTTATGTGACTCTGAGCTTCGGTTTCCTATCTCTAAAATGAGGAAAGCACTGGACTTCAAACTGCTTCTTCAGCTCTGAAGTCCCATGAACTGAGGGCCTAGCCGAGAAGACATGAGTAATGGCGATAATATCCAAGTTTTACTGCACACCACGCACGGTGCCAGGCACTTCACAAGAGCACCACCTCCTTTGAGCCTCGTACCAGCTCTCACTCCGGCGGAAGGAAGTGAGGTTCTAAGGGGTGGCCACAGCTAGTCAGTGGTAGAGTAACACGCGGGGGCAGAGCTTAGGATTCTAGAGCTGGCCTCGTCCCACCACGGCACATTCCCCTTTTGAGCGTCGCCTATGCAGACAGGTACGCTGTTTTGATTATTTCACAGACGGCTCATGTAATCTGGCTTAAGTCTTAGACCCAAATAAGAAGGATAAAAATGACTGAAAATGGGCTACATCTAATAGCGAGGGTTATCGAAATTCAAATGCTTTCTCAAACAATAACCTACAAGTGCCAATATTTTTTATGTGCTTTGAGTAATTGTTTTTTTCTCACAGAAGCTAATGACATGAAATAAGCAGAAGAAAGGGGACAAACATCCTTTGTGAAGGAGGCAGAAACGAGAAGTGAAAATATCAAACTGCGGTTGACCCTGTTAGTTACTTACCCCATCGGGGTCTACGCTGGCGGGGTCGGTCCCACACTGACACCCAAGTGCTCAGGACCCATCATGGGTGGGGTGGGTGTGTGGCCCAGCGCTGGCCGACAACACATGAAAGAAGTATGTTGGGCGCTGTCTCCCATTTTATCCTCCCTGGTGCAGCACATAAAGAATCCTTCACCCTTTCTCTTTTTAGATGCTGATGCTTGGGGACTCTGTAAAGGCGAAGGGAGCCATCGCAGACTAGATGAGGATGACAGAGCACAATGAGAGCAAAAGCTGGGCCTTGAGGACCTCACGAGCCACTCATCCACCGTGGGGGAACCTACTTCCAGACTTTTTGTGGAATGAGATTGACAGTAGAGCCCCTAGTTTTAACAGGCACCCTGTTACTCAGACTAAAAGGATCCTGAGACCTAGATTCAAAAATTTCTCTTCACCACCTCCTGAAGCCCCACCAAAACTGATGAAACATTTTAAAAGGTAATAAACCCGGGGCGCCTGGGTGGCTCAGTCGGTTAAGCGGCTGACTTCGGTTCAGGTCATGATCTCGCGGTCCGTGAGTTCAAGCCCCGCGTCGGGCTCTGTGCTGACGGCTCAGAGCCTGGAGCCTGTTTCAGATTCTGTGTCTCCCTCTCTCTCTGACCCTCCTCCGTTCATGCTCTGCCTCTCTCTGTCTCAAAAATAAATAAACGTTAAAAAAAAATTAAAAAAAAAAAAAAGGTAATAAACCCTGAATGTAGGAGAATGAGAGAGAGACCACCTGTCAACAAGACATTTCAACAAATTTCTGCCGCACGGAAAAGAGATGGAAGCACGTTCTCGGAAGAGGTCCCTAAGAGGAAAAAGATCTGCCAGGGAGAGGATGCCACGATTTGGGTCAGCAGGTAGGAAGGATCCGGGAGAGAGGGGTAATTAAAGTGCGTCTAAGGGAATGTATTATGAAGTTCTACAGATGAAGACATCCACAATGGCTGGGATTTGCTTTATATATTAATTATGTTATGTCATTTTATATTATGTTATGTTATATTAATCAAATGATATCCATAGCATCTAAGCTATAAAGGCAACCAATCATTTTTTAATGCTTATTGGGGGGCGGGGAGGGCAGTGAGAAGGGGAGGGGCAGAGAGAGAGGCAGAGGATCCGAAGCGTGTTCCGTGCTGACAGCAGAGCCTGATGTGGGGCTCAAACTCACGAACCATAAGACGGTGAGATCATAACCGGAGCTGAAGTCAGACACTTAACCCACTGTGCCCCTAAAGGCAATCAGTCTTAAGACAATCTAAGGGCTTTATATTATTTAGGGAGAGAGTAAAGATACTGATTAAGTTTAGATTTAGTTAAGGCCTTTTATAAGAAGTCTGATTTTTTAAAAAGTCTGTTCACAGAAAATCTGAGCCAGCTAGCTTCCCCTCTCTCTTATCTCACCCCCCTCTGCTGTCCCTCCTTACCAGAGGATTCATCTCTAAAAAACAAAATGAATGAATGGCCTGGGGAGAACTACAGCTGCCAAAGAAGTTTCCTGTACGCCGGGGTTAAAGCCCACTCTATTCTGGCATGGACACGCCTCAGCTTAACAGTTAGTTCCCAGCCCCCTGAAATTCTCTGCCCACGTACAAAGAATTTCACTCTCATTCAGGGGATAATACTGCAGGGAAGAGACCCTACATATACAATAGTAGAAGAATCCTGGACTGCCATCTAGAATAATCACACTAGTCCCTCATTTCTTAAATAAAAATGAATAACCCAAGGACCATCAGATACATTAAGGAAAACCAGCAACATGGACGGTCAAATTTAAGACTAACTGAAATTAAATAAATAAATAAGTAGTTGGGAGTCCAGAAGAACCAAAGACAAGAGAAATCCCCGGGTATAAACAAAAAGACAAAGAAATGAAAACTATTAATGGGGAGATAAGAGACCAAGAGGAATAGTCCAGGAGGTTTAATACCTCACTCAAAGGTTTTTCAGGAAGCAACAAACGGAAGTAGAAAAAAAAATCTTTTAGTAAAAGAAAATCTCTCAGAGCTTATGAGAGACAAGACGTTTCAAGTTGAAAAGACCCACTAAGTGTTTAGCAGGATAAAAAACAACACTTAAATAGGTTGTGATGAATTTCCAAAACACCAAGGTGGAAGAGAAAAGCCCCACACAGGTCAATCATAAAGGAATATCATCATGGGGCCCCTGGGTGGCTCAGTCAGTTAAGCGTCTGACTCTTGATTTCGGCTCAGGTCATGATTTCATGGTTTGTGAGATCAAGCCCCATGTCTGATAGCACAGAGCCTGCTTGGGATTCCCTCTCTCTCCCTCTCTCTGCCCTTCCCCTGCACCCATGCTAGCGTGCACGCTCTCTCTCTCTGTCAAAATAAATAAATAAACATTAAAAAAAATAAAGGAACTATCATCAAACTTATTCACATCGCTGAATGCAAAGAAAACCAACAATGTCCTCAAAGGTTTAAGAAGAAATGATTTTTATTTTATAACCAGACAATTAATCAAACATAAGGGCTAACTGACGTTCTCAGACATACAAATGTCAATGTGAATTTTTTTTGTTTTAAATATATGAAATTTATTGTCAAATTGGTTTCCATACAACACCCAGTGCTCATCCCAAAAGGTGCCCTCCTCAATACCCATCGCCCACCCTCCCCTCCCTCCCACCCCCCATCAGCCCTCAGTTTGTTCTCAGTTTTTAAGAGTCTCTTATGCTTTGGCTCTCTCCTACTCTAACCTCTTTTTTTTTTTTTTTCCTTCCCCTCCCCCATGGGTTCCTGTTAAGTTTCTCAGGATCCACATTAAGAGTGAAAACATATGGTATCTGTCTTTCTCTGTATGGCTTATTTCACTTAGCATCACACTCTCCAGTTCCATCCACGTTGCTACAAAGGGCCATATTTCTCAATGTGAATTTTTAAATGATTGTGACAGGGATCTCTTTATACACAAAGAAGACTATTTATAGTTACTTGGGTTTAAAAATAATTATCAGTTGGGGCACGTGGGTGGCTCAGTCAGTTAAGCCTCCGACTTCAGCTCAGGTCATGATCTAGTGGTTCATGAGTTCCAGTCCCACCTTGGGCTCTGTGCTGACAGTTCACAGCCTGGAGCCTGCTTCACATTCTATGTCTCCTTCTTTCTCTGCCCCTCCCCAACTCATGCTGTGTCTCTCTCTCAAAAATAAACATTAAAAAAAATTATTATTATTAGTTTATTAAAATAAAATTTAAAAACCCAGTCTTCCCTGGGACTTCAAATTCAGCCTATAAATCTTATTCTATTTTAAAATCTAGTAGGGGTGCCCAGGTGGCTCAGTTGGTAAAGCGTTCGACTTCAGCTCAGGTCATGATCTCAGGTCACAAACCCATGGCTTGTGGGTTTGAGCCCCGCATCAGGCTGTGTGCTGAGAGCTCAGAGCCTGGAGCCTGCTTCGGATTCTGTGTCCCTTTCTCGCTCTGCCCCTCCCCTGGTCGTGTTCTGTCTTTCTCTCTCTCTCAAGAATAAATAAATAAATACAAATTTAAAAAAACATTAAAAAAAAGTAGATACTATATAAGTTAAAAAAAATAAAATAAAATCTAGTAAAGCAAGTATTATCAGCTTCACTTTTTCTTTATTATTTGATTAATTCAATTTGAACTAAACAATCTTAATTAATACAGTTAATTAAATTCCCTTCAACATTTTAAAATTCATTTTATTTTGCTTTTAAGAACTTTGAATGCCTGAATTAAGTAAAACTTTTTCAAATGATTCAATGAATCCTTTAAACTAATAAAATGAACTTCATGTTCTTTTGAATGTTATACACACTTCTAAATACCCAAACTGTACACATTATCTTAATGACGTCCTAAAATTGAATACAAAAGTATTAATAGTCTAATTTGATCTAGTTCATCATGTCTATGTAATGTTAAACTTGATTTAATTTTCAATTCCTCCAGGGTTAAAAGAAAAAGTCAGAATAAAACAAAAAACACCCAAGAGAACAGTTTTCCCATGTCAAGGGAGTTAAGGTCACTATCCTAAGCAAGGTGGGATTCCTTAATAGAATTTTCTGACCAGGTCCGAGGAGGCTACAGGAGGCCAAGGATCTACCATAATTCTGCCTCAGTCACTATCTTGCATCTGAGCAGTTTTTATAGGTGCTGTCACAACCTTAATCCATTACTCAGATTTAGGTTAGTTTTTCTAGATCCAAGTTATACCATGATCTAATTCTTCATTTGGTTGCCTGCATCTCCACTGAGACTGCAGGGAATTTCTCTCTGACTTGAGTGAATTCTGCATTTCTCAGTGGTCTTCAAACATTTTTACGGCCTGCCCACTTTAATGTCTTACAGCAAAGTAATGTCAGACGTATTAACAAAACCCTGTGAACCAAACCCTGTGAACCAAACCCTGTGAACCCTCACCTATATTAATAAGTATCTCATGGTATGATTGTGAAAATTAATCAAGAAAAAGGTTTTAGAGTGTGGACCACACTGCTTGGTCCGTACACAGTACAGAATAAATGTAAGTTGCTGCTTTTTAACAAGTGTAATTCTCTATTTAATCTTACCATTCCAATATCTACACCTGGGAGATACAGATACTTGCAAGAAATATTTTTAAATACGTTTTGGAAAATTTCATTAGTTATGACCCCAGTAATATTTCCCATTATTATTTTGACTTTTGAGAAATTGTACAATAAAGGAGTGAAAGAACACGTCAAACAATTTCTATGCTATAAATCCTGCCCAGTGAAATGTAAGTGTGGTTTCTAGAAAGCTTATATAATTTAGTGGGTTTTACCTTTGGTAAATATCTCGCCTTTTATTGGCTTCTAGAGCTTCTTTCAATTGACTCTCAGAAAGCAAGCCATCAACCTACAATAAACAGAGACTGTTAGATTATATTGCTAAATACTGTATGACCTCAGGAAATAAAATTTTAATTCTTTGTTCCCAAGATTTCACAATGAACACTTTTAAACATATAATGAAGTTGAAAAAATTTCACAGTGACTCCCCATATACCCCTACCTAGATTCTACCATTAATATTTTACTATACCTTTTGATCAATCCATCTGATTTTTTAATGTATTTGAAAGCAAATTGCAGTCATGAATACACTGCCTCATAAATGATGTACCACAGGTATCGCTAACTAGAGTTCAAGGTTTGGTATAAAACTTACATATAAAATCTTAAATATACATTTGCTGAGTTTTGGCAAACGCATACACTCAGGTAACTCTAACCCCTATCAATACACAGAAAATTACCATTACCCCAGAAAGTTCTCAGAAAGGATGTATTCTCTTGTGTCACCCTTTCACACGGCAGGTTTTTGAGATACTGCCATATTGTATCATTAGTTTATTCCTTTGTTGCTCAATAGTATTGTATGAATATGCCACAAGTTTGCTTATCCTCATTCTTCTACCTTACACCTTGACTTAGTATTTTCTCAACACCTTGTGTACCTTTGCCAATGTACCCACAAAAGAGGCACAGATTTCTTTCGGGTTCTTTTCTAAAGATGACGCGGGGAAGGCAACGTGGATGCAAGAAGAGAACTTCAAATTCACTAGCTTCTTCTCTCCTCCTATTTTGCATTTGAGTGTTAGTTACAAAATGCATAGCTGGTGACAGAGTCAGTGCTAACAGGCATGACCCAGATGGGCTCTTGATTACTTGTCCATGGACATCAAGTTGGAAATCTGTTCACGTTTTGCTTCAGGCGTCCTCTGTGGAGACAGATCTTCCCTATCAAAGAGTCCTTCCCAGACACTCAGGCTATCAGAAGACTCCTGAGCTAAGTCTTCTCTAGGGTCACTAATCTTTGTAATTGTTTTGTTTGGTCTTTGTTTTAGTAATAATTTTTTTGTAATCTACTTCTGAAACTTTCCTGGTTCTCCCAAGATCTCACTAAATTTAAAATCGGATATAGAAACATAGTAAGCATCTAGCCAGGGCTCAGTTTAGTCAAAGCCTCATCAAGTTTTATTTCCACCAGAAGAGCATGTTGCTTTTATTGTATGACTGTAAGTCCAAAAGTCACTTATATCCATCAAACCTTTTGTCCTTTTTTAAATTTGTATTTTTTAAAGCTCATTTATTTATTTCGAGAGAGCGAGAGCAGGGGTGGGGCAGAGACAGAAGGAGAGAGAATCCCAAGCAGGCTTCGCACTGTCAGTGCAGAGCCCCATGTGGGGCTTGATCTCACGAAGTGTGAGATCATGACCTGAGCCCCAAACCAAGAGTCAGATGGTTAACTGAGCCACCCAGGCACCCCTCTTTTGTACTTTTTAAATGGGAGTCCACAACTGGACCAAATATGAGCACTCAGTAAATCTCTTATCTGTCAAAGATTAGAAAATAATTATATTCAGTAACAGATCAAATGAAAAAAAAGTAAAATTATCAAAGCAAAATAAGAATTTTAGAAAATAAATTAACAAACCATTAATTACTACTTACTTTTTTTCTTATTTTTTTAAAGTTATGCACATTTGGTGTAAAAATTAAGAAAATATCAAAAGTATGAAGAGAAACAAAGACAGGGGAGGGGCAGAAAGAGAGAGAGAATCCCAAGCAGGCTCTGCACTGTCAGCTCAGAGCCCTATGTGAGGCTTGAACTCACAAACCATGAGATCATGACCTGAGCGGATATCAAGAGTAGGACGCTTAACTGACTGAGCCACCCAGATGGCCTTTCTTCAATCTTTTTTCTATATGTATTATACTTAAAATAATTTTACTGAAATACTGTATATTCAATTTTATATTTGATATTTTTTCTAACTTGACATTTTATCACAAATATTCTAACACACTAAAATCTTTTAACAAAATTTTAATCATACTATTTTATCCCATCATAAGTTATTTACCCATTCCCCTATTACTGATCATTTAAGTGATATCCAGGAACACCATGATGGATACTTTTATACATCAATTTCTGTCCCAATCTTTTTATTATTATGTATGGCAAATCCCTGGAAATGTAATTTCCCAGCCTAGGAGCATGAATATTTGACACATCTTGTCAAATTGCTTTCCAGAAATGTTGTACTTTATACTCTAAAGCAGTGTATATAAGTGCCTATTTCATCACACCCTCCCCAGTACTGACTATTGTGATTTTTAAAAAATGTTTGTGATATTTTATTTACAGTTACGTTATTTTTTTAAGTTAACTTCTCTCATGTTTATGGCTTCCCTGTATTTCTTCTTCAGTTCATGTTCTTCACTCATTTGTCGGAACCTAATATTTTCCTTACATATTAGGTCTATTCTTTAACATCTATTTCGTTTTGAGTTCATGTGACGCAAAAACGGCTTCCACTGGAAAAAGGCTCAAGGTAAAGAGGCATGGAGAGTGGAGGAAAGCGATGGGCGCAGAGATAGTTGGAAATGGTTATTGTTAAGTTTAACTTTGGAAGCGAGGTTGGTGAAGGGAGTTACTATGTTGGAGAGTGGTTAAGGGAGTTATTAGGCTGGAGACTGAGATGTGAGGGGCAGGGGTAAGGCGCTTAGTCGATGGTCAAGATTTTCGGGAGGTTCAGCTTCCGGGGGTTGGACTAGGAGCAAGAGGGGTTAGAATCGGGGTTTCGCTTCAGGATGTTGGGGTGGAGGAGGGAGCGCTACAACTTAGGGAAGTAAGTGGGTTGGGGTAGGCTGCCAGGATTAAGGTACACCCCAGATCTCGCCCGCCACTAGAACCCAGGCTGCCTCGTGATGCCCAGGCCCCCGGCTGGACAGCCAGACGCTACCTGTAGCTTCAGTTCCTGAGTGCGGCGCTGCAGGGCCTGCAGAGGATTACGCGGCCGCCTAGCCAGCATCTCCCTCGCCTCTGCTCCGGGCGCCCTCCCGGTCGCCAGGGAAACCACGGCGGCGGGTGGGCCGGTGACGCAATCACGGCGCGCCCGCCTCTCAGCCCTGGAACCCGCAGGCGAGTGGAGGAGGGAGGTGGAGGTCGTGCCCTGTCGCAGTAGCCACCCCTCCGCGCCGCAGGTCCTGGGCTCTCAGGTCAGGCCCAGTGCCCAGTAGTTCTCTTTTGCCGGCCAGTTCCACAGGACGTGGGTGGAGGTGGGGGAGAATGCGCCATGGCGTCGGAAACTACATGTCCCACAATACCTCAGTGTTACCACGCCAATGCTGTTGGGGGTGTCGGTGTAACGGCATTTGTTCTCTCATAACCAGTTTTGCTGAACTAATCTTAAGGTATAATTTAAGCGTCATAAACTCTTAAATTAACAGCAAGGGTAGCTTTCCTATGTGGCCTACACTGTCACATCAAAGGACAGGTTTTATATTCTTCGCCGTTTGGGGCGTTGCTGGTTTCATTTCACTTTAGTGTTGCACGTTATCACGTTGTCCATCCTGAGTTCTGTGAGGATGGTGATTTTGTCTGTCCTACAGCAGGTACGCGAGCGAATATTATGATCTCCATTTTACTCCTCCTCTCAGAGAGATTGTAATAACATTTCCCCAGATGGTTCTGAATCCTTTAAGTCCAGTTCCCAAACTTTGCACTAACTACACCGAGTAAAAATGATGATATGAGCTCACTTTGCAAAGGATGAACTTCACTACTATAAATGAATGCTCTTCTGTACGACGAACAAGTTGATTCCACAGGTCCAGCTACTATGCTACTTATTTGTGTACTTTTTTCTTCAAATATACCTAGAGAGAAATGACAAGTGCCCACCTCCACTGAATTTTCACATTGAACCCACCTTCATGTAACATCACCCATATAAGGATGCAGAATATTACCAGAACCCTGGGTAGTTCTCCCTTCCTAATCCCTACCCACCTCCACTGCCTATGTCCAAAGTAAACACTATACTGACTTGTAACAAAAACTTGTTTTGCCTCTTTTGAACTGTCCAGTGTAATCATGCATTGTGTACTGGCATCCGGGTGGGCTTTTTTCACTCAACATGGTATTTGTGAGATGCATCTGTATCATCATGTGTAGTTGTAATTTGTTCAGTTCTTTTGCTCTCTGGTATTTTATTGTGTGATACTCTTAATATACTCATTCATTCCACTGTGGCTGGACATGTGGGTAGTTTCCAGTTTAGGGCTATTATAAACAATGCTATTACATACATATGTACATAGTACAAACAAGTATACAGTGCTGGGCCACAGGGCATGTTTTATGTTCAGCTTTAGTAGATACTGCCTATTTTTCCAAAGTTGTACTAATTTACTCCGTACCTATATGAGTTGTTGTTCTTCATATCTTGACAATAATTTGGTATGATCTGCTTTTTTGTAGCTCATGTCTTTAGTTTGAGTTAACTTCTGCATTATGGCTCATGATACTTAAAAATTCACATAAATAGCCCAACGTAGTATCTTCATTAAAAAGATTTGTAACAGTTGGGAATGCAAGCTGGTGCAGCCACTCTGGAAAACAGTATGGAGGTTCCTCAAAAAACTAAAAATGGAACTACCCTACAACCCAGCAATTGCACTACTAGGCATTTATCCACGGGATACAGGTGTGCTGTTTCGCAGGGACACATGCACCCCGTGTTTATAGCAGCACTATCGACAACAGCCAAAGTATGGAAAGAGCCCAAACGTCCATCGATGGATGAATGGATAAAGAAGAGGTATATATATATATATATATATATA
>NW_024412419.1:36501357-36528987 GCF_014898765.1 Herpailurus yagouaroundi
AAAAAAAAACAAAAAAACTGATACAACAGAAATTGATAGGATCATGAAGGACCACTCTGAATAGCTATAATCCGACAAACTGGACAACCTAGAAGAAATGGGAAAATTATTAGAAACATACGATTTACTAAGACTAAATCAGGAAGAAACAGAAAATCTGGTAGACCAATTACTATAAAGGAGATTGATTCAGTAATCAAAAATCACTCAACATAGAAGTGCCCAGGACCAGATGACTTTTCTGGTGAATTTTACCACACATTTGAAAAGGAACAACACAATTCCTTCTCAAACTCTTCCAAAAAATTAAAGAGGATGGAACAGTCCCAAACTCATTTTTGGAGGCTAGCACTATCCTGATACCAAAACCAGAAAAGGACACAGCTAGAAAAGAAAACTATAGGTCAATAACCCTGATAAATATTGATGCAAACATTCTCAATAAAAAACTAACAAACTGAAATTAGCAACACATTAAAATGATGGTATGCTATGATCAGGTGGGATTTATTTCTGGATGCAAACATGTTTAAATACACACAAATCAATCAATGTGATACATTACATTAATGGAAAGAAAGAATCTCAGTAGGTGCAAAAAAAGCATTTGACAAAATTCAACATCCATTTACAATAAAAATTCTTAATAAATTAGGTATATAAGGAACATATCTCAACATAGTAAAGGCATTATATGAAAATTCCACAGCTAACATCAAACACAGTGTTGAAAAGTTGGAAGTTTTTTCTCTAATATCAGGAACAAGACAAGGGTGTCCACTTTCATCAGTTCTATTCAACATAGTACTAGAAGTCCTAGCTAGAGCAATCAGGTAAGAAAAAATAAAGGTACAAGAATTAAAAAGGAAGAAGTAAAATTGTCTCTATTTGCAGATGACATCTTTGTATAGAAAATCCTAAAGATTCAACCAAAAAAACCTAAAACAAAACGAAACAAACAAACAAACAAAAACACCACTTGTTAGATTTAATCAATAAATTCAGTAAAGTTACAGGATACAAAATGAATATTCAAAAATTACTAGCATTTCCATACATTAACAACAAAATTTTTGAAAAATAAATAAATAAATCCTATTTTACAATGACATCAAAAACGTTAAAATGCTTAGGAACATACTTAAATAAGGAGTTGAAATATCTAACTACAAAACATTGATGACAAATCAAAGAAGACACAAATAAATGGAAAGGTATTTCATGTTCCTGGGTTAGCAGAATTAATATTGTTAAAAGGTCAATATTACCGAAAGCCATTTATAGATTATGTTATCCCTATGAGGATTTCAATGACATTTTTTACAGAAATTGAAAATACTCCTGGAGTTTATATGGATCACAGAAATCCCTAGAGAGCCAAATAAATCATAAGAAGAAAAAAGCAGGAGGCAGGACACTTTTTTATTTCCATCTATACTATAAATCTATAATTATCATGGGCACCTGGGTGGCTCAATCGGTTAAGCATTGACACCATTGGCTCAGGTCATGATCTTATGGTTCGTGAGTTCGAGCTCCTCATCAAGCCCTGTGTCAATGGTGTGAAGCCTGCTTGGGATTCTTTCTCTTTTCCTCTCTTTGCCCCTTCCGCTTTCTTTCTGTCTCTCACAATAAATCAATAAACTTAGAAAAAGTTATAGTCATCAAAATAGTATGGTACTGGAATAAAAACAGATAAATGGAACAGAATTAAGGGCCCAGAAATTAACCCAAACATATATGGTCAAGTAATATTTGACAGTGGAGCTAGAATACTTAATGGAAAAAAGAAAGTTTTTTCAATAAGTGGTTCTGGGATAATTGGGTACCATATTGTAAAAGAATGAAACTCAACCCATATTTTATACCACTTGCAAAAATTCCCTTGAAATAGATTAAAGAGTTAAATATAAGACCTGAAACCATGAAAATCCCAGAAACAAAATAGAGAATAACACTCCTTGACATGGATCTTGGTAATGATTTTTTGGATGTAACACCTTAACCACAAGAAACAAAATAAAATATATAGTGGGCCTATATAAAACTAAAAAAGTTTTTTTTCTGCACAGCAAAAGAAACTATCAACAAAATGAAAAGATAACATACAGAATGGGAAAAAAAAGTATCTGCAAACCTTGTATCTGGTAAGGAGTTAATATCCAATATATTTAAAGAATCATACAACTCAATACATATGTACATACAGACATACGTACATACATACATACATAATACATACTCCAATTTAAAAATTGGCAAAGGAACTGAATAAACATTTCTTCAAAGAAGATACTCAAATGGCCAACAGATATATAAAAAGATGCTCAACATCATTAGTAATTAGAGAAATGCAAATTAAAATTCAGATATTACCTCATGTGTGTTAGAATGACCACTGTCAAAAAGACAAGAGATAAATGCTGGTGTGGATGTGGGGAAAGAGAGCCCTTGTGCACCGTTGGTGGGATTGTAACTTGGACAGCAGTGTGAAGGATCCTCAAAAATAAAAATTGAACTACAGTATGGTCTTTCAATTCCGTTTCTGAGAATATAGCCGAAAGAAATGAAAACACTAACTTTAAAAAGGTATCTTCACGGGCGCCTGGGTGGCTCAGTCGGTTGAGCATCTGACTTCGGCTCAGGTCATGATCTCACGGCTGGTGAGTTCGAGCCCCACGTCGGGCTCTGTGCTGACAGCTCAGATCCTGGAGCCTGCTTCGGATTCTGTGCCTCCCTCTCTCTTTGCCCCTAACCCACTCGCATTCTCTGTCTCTCTCAAAAATAAATAAACATTAAAAAAAAAAAGAATGAAATCTTGCCATTTGCAACTACGTGGATGGAACTGGCGGGTATCGTGCTAAGTGAAATGAGTCAGTCAGAGAAAAAAATCATATGATTCACTCCTATGAGGACTTTAAGAGACAAAACAGATGAACATAAGGGAAGGGAAACAAAAATAATATAAAAACAGGGAGGGGGACAACACAGAAGAGACTCATAAATACGGAGAACAAACAGAGGGTTACTGGAGGGGTTGTGGGAGGGGGGGTGGGCTAAATGGGTAAGGGGCACTAAGGAATCTACTCCTGAAATCATTGTTGCACTATATGCTAACTAATTTGGATGTAAATTAAAAAAAATAAAAAATTAAATTAAAAAAAAAAGATTTGTAACAGTGCTCACGTGGGCAGCTCGTATACTAAAACTGAAACCGTAAGGAGATTAGTATGGCCTCTGTGCAAGGATGACAGGCAAATTCCTGAAGTGTTCTATATTTAAAAACATTTTTTTTAATGTTTATTTATTTTAGAGAGAGAGAGTGAGAGACTAAGCACAAGCAGGGGAGGGGCAGAGAGAGGGAGGCATAGAATCCGAAGCAGGCTCCAGGATCTGAGCTGTCAGCACAGAGCCAGACGCAGGGCTCAAACCCGAGAACTGTGAGATCAGGACCTGAGCCAAAGTTAGACGCTTAACCAACTGAGCCACCCAGGTGCCCCCTGAAGCGTTCTGTGTGAAAACAAACAAACAAAAAAACAGGTTTATAACAACAAATGAGAAAGGAGTGCTATTGTAAGAGGTAAGCAAAATCCATCATTTATGAAATCCTTATTTAAATATGCATGTATAAATTAGAAAAAAAAATATTGTAGATCAGATCTATAAGGATTTCCATCTTTTAAATGGAAAAGTTGCAGTCATGAATATGGTATAATTCTATGTTGGTAAAAATAAACAAATAAACCCCCTACATGTATGTATATGTATGAGCGATGAGGAAGGATGCAAAAAAGCTGATTACTCTTGTTCATCTCAAGTGGAAAGATGACTGATTTTATCCATTTTGTACTATATTCAGAGTTATAACCATTTATTCCTTTAAGTCCTGGATCAGCATCATCAACATCATCTAGGAGCTTGTTAGAAATGCATATTCTCAAAAAAGAAAAAATGCATGTTCTCGGGCCCCATCACAGACCTACAGAATCAGAACCTATGTTTTAATAATACCTCAGTGTTTCATGTGCGCTTTCAAGGTTGAGAAATACTATTTCAATAGTATTTAGTGTGCTGTAAGGGATGAGAGTACTCAGCTGCCTTCTTTTTCCTTAATTTACATTTCTTTTGATTTTTGATGCTCAGCATAGTCACATTAACAGTCTTTGCTTCTCTCTTGCCATTATGAAAATCAAGGTAACCTAAAACAAGAAAGGGTGGTAGGAAGGTTGCCAAAAGCAAAGCAAAGCATGATGACTATTTCTCCTGAGAACAAGCTAGTTTGTAAAACTCATTATGATTTCCTTCCAACTCTGTTAAAATGAATGTTAACTTTGTATTGCTACCTTACAGGAGACACTGAAAACGTATTCAATGGCTTTTGAGAGGCTCATTATGTACAGTTAGCAGAACTAAGTAGTTAGGGACCTGCTAACGAGAGATTACAGCAGAGGACAGAGCAAATTGTCTATTTCAGGATCTTAAGACAATCCACCTCAAATAAAAGTGTCAAATATTTATGAGCACCTTGGTGCAAAGCACTGGTTAGACCTGTGGTACAAGATGTTTAAGGCACTGGCCTCAAAGAGCTTATGAGCTAGGGTGGTGGACTAGAATCATGAAGCTGTACCAACTACCAAAGATTGTCATGGAAGTGCCACCTGGCATGCAGAATTCCCTGCCAAGTGAACTGTACACATGGGATCTGAGTTCTCGAGGAAGATTACCAGTGAAAACACCCACTAGACACTTGAAAGGGTGAAGCTGGAAATAAAAGGATCAGGTAGGATAGAAATACCTTAGAGAGGGTTCTGCTTGGATGTGTCCATTAAGCCTGGGGACTGGCTTGGTAATCAAAGGGAAAGGATAGAGCAGAGGCCCAAGGATTGAAATTTCAGGAACTTGGAAAAGGAAGCAGTAGTAAAAGTTTGGAAACGTGGGTAATTTTATGTTATTAGGGAAGTATGGCAAGAATAATTTCCAGGGAGAAACTGGCATTATCAAATACTCTGGAGGTGAAAATTAAAAATTCATAAATGGCCATTCGATAACAATGGCTCTGGAGCATGCAGAGGGCAGACTCCAGGAGTTTTTTTTTAAAGTTTATTTATTTTTGAGACAGAGAGAGACAGAGCATGAACGGGGGAGGGGCAGAGAGAGAGGGAGACACAGAATCGGAAGCAGGCTCCAGGCTCTGAGCCATCAGCCCAGAGCCCGACGCAGGGCTCAAACTCACGGACCGCGAGATCGTGACCTGAGTTGAAGTCGGACGCTTAACCGACTGAGCCACCCAGGCGCCCCAAGACTCCAGGAGTTTAATGGGCAAAGCATTTAGGAAGTGATAGTGGGCCATTTTTTCTAATTAGCAAATGATGGGGCCAACCAAAGATTTTTTTCCAAAGTCAAGATCTGTGCAGGTTTGTAAAAAGAATTTGGAAAGCAGGGAGAGACTGCAGATGCTAGAAATACACTGTGTCCTAGAGAACAAGGAAGGGGGCTGGGAGATGCAGAATCCAACGGAGGCCAAAGAGGAGTCAGCCTTGGAAGGGATGTGTGCATCTTCTCTTGTGAGAAAGGAAAAGCCAATGAGATAAAGCCTCCAAACCAGTGGTTTTGAACCACTGCTGGGCATCACAATCACTTGGCGAGCTTTAAAAATCCTAATGCTCAGGCATACCCCAAACTACATAAATGGAAATCTGTGGCATGCTGATATTTTTAAGGCTCTCTAGATGATTATATTGTGCAGCCCTTTTGAAAACCACTGCCCTTCAACAGAGCTATTGAGAGGAAGAACAATGAGGGAATTCTAGCCTAATGGCCTCTATCTTCTATGTGGCTGAGAAGCAAACTGCAGGCCAGATGGGATAAGCTCTAAGAACCAACATTTTAGTCTTTGTGTTCACAGAAGGAAAATAAGAGTTGGAAGTAATAAAACATGATGGCTCCAGTAAAATGGAACAAAAAAATAAAAAATAAAAGCTTTGTGTGGAAACTTGTTTGAATTTTCTTATGTTAATGTGCTGAGACACAAAATTAATCTTTGTAAGAATGAGCAAGGACAGTGTTATAGAAAACACCTCTTGCAAATTAAAAATAGACAAGGCCTTAGTCACTCTTGATTTTTGGATAACAGTTGGAATTTATCACTAAGCTCTAGTCAAGAGGGGTTTTCCTTTAATGTATATAACATAGTAACACATAAATGAAGTGTTTACCAATAAAAATTGGAGTATGTTGTCACTCTCATAAGTGCAAAAGTCTTACATACATCATCCTTAACTCGGTTATGTTTACACAGTCCCTTGCTTTACTGCACAAAGTTGGGCAAAAGGACTCCTAATGGTCCCTGGGCCAACTCTCCTTTGCAGTTGTACCAAGGAATTGCCATATATTCCTTAAAAAAGATTATCTGCTCAAAACACTAACAGATGAGTTGTGAGAATCCCGATCTTTTGATGCAGTGAACTGCTTGCCAGGCAAGATACTCCTTTTCCTTGTGATAAAAGATTCAAAGAGGTTTAAAATTTTTTTTTATTTTGAAAATAAAATTGACTCATAAAGTGCAAGGAGAAATTAGATCTGTCCAGTGTTCTGTATCCATCTTCGACAAACTGCTGGAAACAAGAGAAAAACAATTAGAAATATATAATCGTTAACTCAAAATTGTCTTGTGGAGTTAAACTATGAACTATGAGATCTGATGTTACAGGTAAGAAAATTTGCATAGCTCTGATGAAAAAGCTACCACTAGATGCAAGGCTCCTAACGTCCAGGCCAGTGCTCTTTCCACTTTACCAGGCTGCTAAGAACCAAAGAATTCAGACTGGAGATTACAAAACATGAATGCAAAGATATACCAAGGATACTATCGAAAAGAATGACATGGGGGAAAGGAGGTGGCCGGAATACCCCCACGATCCGTTTTCTTTTTTCCTTTCCTTCTTTCCAGTATCTTACTTTCCAGAAGTGTAATGTCAAGGTGCAACGATACTGCACGTGGTAAGGCATGCCCACTAAAGGCACGCAGTGAACTGAACTACGACACCACAGTGTACGTTTTTTGGGGGAAAAGAAAACCTCCTCTCTCTGGTGTCTGTGGGAGAGAGTCACCTCCTGTAAGTTATCCCTAGGCGCTCCTGCCCCACGATATCCGCCCGTCCCTGACATCTCCGCTTAGTCTCCGTACCGTCAGTACCGCTCACCGACTCCATCAAGAGCAACGCGCTGCACAGTGTGTACGGAGACCGTAGGTCACGTGTCGGAGCCCCGCCGGAGGCCCCGCCAGCTCAAGGCGAGGTGGGCGCGCGGGCGCGCGCGGGGTCTCAGGCCAAGTCCAGCTTCTTCTGAGTCACCGCCAGCTTGTCCTGCAGCCTCCGCTTCCTCCAGTCCAGGTAGCGCCTCCGCAGCCGGTTCGCCTGCCAGCCCACGAGCACTCCAGACGCGAAGGCCACCAGCACAGACAGCTGCAGCGTCCGCTCGGACACGTTCGCCATGGCAGCCGGTGGCGTGCAGCCTGACCTACGGCGCGGCGGCGGGGTCAAACGGGCGGAGCGCAGGGTGGTGCGTGCGCAGCGCGCCCTGCGGCGCCTTTGCTCAAAACTCACGACTTCTGGCTCTAGATAACCTTCTCTAGTTTGGCCGGCCTGTGGGTGTCCCCTCCTTACCTCCTCGGGCCTTCTACGGTAGTTATTGTTTGGCGTTAGTCAGATAAGTCAGATATTGTCTTGCCTTATTAGCTAACTTTGATGGTGTGTCTTTCCAAACTTATTGTAAGCCCAACACCTCTTTGTATTTTCTCTAAGTGGGGGAATGCGAGCCGCATACGTAACAACTGGTAACGCATTAAAAAAGAAAAAGAAAGAGATGAAAATTATTTTAATAATATGATTTGTTTAGCCCAATATATACAGGATGTTATCATTTCAACCTGTAATCAACATAAAAATTATTAATGAGATATTTTTTGTACTCAGTCTTTGAAATTTGATGTAGATGTTGTAATTAACAGCGCATCTCAATTTGAACGCTAAAGTTTCAGGGGAAATACTTGGTCAGTATCCAGATTTCATAAAAGTTAGTTGAAAAAGATATATATACTCAGGTTGTTCCAAAGACACATAAAAATTTCTCCAATAACTGAGTTGAGTATCAGTTTTTAAATTTAATTAAAAATTTAAAAAAATGTTTATTTATTTTTGAAAGACAGTGAGCACAAGCTGCGGAAGGATAGAGGGAGAGAGGGAGACACAGAATCTGAAGCAGGCCCCAGGCTCTGAGCTTTTAGCACAGAGCCCATAGTGGAGCTCAAACCCATAAACTATGAGATCATGACCTGAGCCGAAGCCAGATGCTTAACTGACTGAACCACCCAGAGGCCCCTAAATTCATTAAATTTTTAAAGAAGTTCAAAGTTGACTTCTTCTGTCACACTAGTCACATGTGTATTGGACAGCGAGTTCTAGAGGGCCCTGCTATGCCAGAACTAGTAGTGGGTCAGAATTGCTGGCATGGTGAAAAAATTCTAATGATAGAAGTCGTTCTGGTGGACAGACCCTAAGGTGACCCCCAATGCCTTTGTGTAATTTCTTCTCAAGTGTGGCACCTGTGACTTGTTTCTACCTAACAGAATAAAGCAAAGGTGCTGGGATGTCACTCCTGGGATTCCTTTATGGTGTATAACACTTCTTTTTAACAGACCGATGACTCTCCTTACCAGTTTGATGATGAATGTGAACATGTTGAAGAAGCTCATATAGCAAAGGACTGCAGGTGGCCTCTAGGAACATCAGGATCCCCCCAGCCCCTAGCTGGCAAAAAGATGGAGCCTTCAGTTGTACAGCCCAAGGAAATTAACCGCCCTGTCAACCTGAATAAGCTTGGAAGCAGGATCTTCCCCGGTTCTACCCCCAAAGTAAGAACACACCCTGGCTGACATCTTGATTGTAGACTTTTCAAGAACCCAACAGAGGACCCATGTGGCTGGGCTCCTAACCCATGGAAAGTTGATATTATAAATGTGTGTTGTTTTAAGTCGCTAGGTTTGGGGTAATTTGTTACACAGCAATAGAAAACTAACGCGGTCAGGAAAGGGAGACCAGCCTGTGGAGCCTGAACTCGTTAGATTGGGGCTGGACTGACCTCACGTCTCTATTGATAACCAGCAAGTGGACTTTCATACCTGAGGCAGAACACATCTTGGCAGAGAGATGTTAAAGACAGTATTGGGTCCAATGTGAACTCACATCTGCCATGCTTAATGTTCATTTATTTGGCAAATATGTATGGAATGCTGCAGGAGGCATTGGGAATGTGGAAGTGGCTACAGCACGACTTCCCTCAGCTTAGTGCAGGGTGAAAGATGGGGAAAAAAATTAAGACACATTATGATGAATTGGAATATTTAGTAAGTATGTAGCTGAGACTTAAAAAAAGAAAACCTTTAGGGGCGCCTGGGTGGCGCAGTCGGTTAAGCGTCCGACTTCAGCCAGGTCACGATCTCGCGGTCCGTGAGTTCGAGCCCCGCGTCGGACTTTGGGCTGATGGCTCAGAGCCTGGAGCCTGTTTCCGATTCTGTGTCTCCCTCTCTCTCTGCCCCTCGCCTGTTCATGCTCTGTCTCTCGATGTCCCCCCCCCCAAAAAATAAATAAAAATAAAAAAAAAATAAACGTTGAAAAAAAGAAAACCTTCAGAAAGACTCTTTCTCTTTATAGTCCATCCAATCTGTCAACCAGTTCTGTTGGTCATATTTTCTTTTTTTTTTTCAACGTTTATTTATTTTTGGGACAGAAAGAGACAGAGCATGAACGGGGGAGGGGCAGAGAGAGAGGGAGACACAGAATCGGAAACAGGCTCCAGGCTCTGAGCCATCAGCCCAGAGCCTGACGCAGGGCTCGAACTCCCGGACCGCGAGATCGTGACTGGCTGAAGTTGGACGCTTAACCAACTGCGCCACCCAGGAGCCCCTGTTGGTCATATTTTCAAAATATGGTCAGAATTCAACCACTTCTCACCACGTCTCCCTTCACTGCTACCATTTGTTTCAAGCTGACGTCATCTCCTACCTAAGTTGCTGCAATAGCTCTCATCAGGTTTCTGTGCTTCTGTTGCTTTCCACCACATTCTATTCTCAGTGAAACAGCCAGAGCGAACCTTGGAGATCAGAAGTCGGATCATCTCCCTCTTCTGCTCAAACTGTGCAGTGGCCAAAGCCCTGGCAGTGGTCCCCAGAGCTCTCTGCATGATCAGTTCCTACCCATCCCTTCCCCATCACCCGTGTGCTCATTGTTTCTCGTGCTCGCCCCGGCATACTCCTACCTAAGAATATTTGCATGGGCAGTCCCCCTGCCTGACACGCTCTTCTCCCAGATGCCTGCATAACTAACTTCCTCACCCCTTTTAGGTTCTTGTCAACTGCCACCTTCTCAACAAGGCCTACGTGACTATTTAAAAATCACAATCCAAATCCCCCCCACCGCCCCGGCCCTCCCAATCTCCTTTTCCCCACTCTGTTCTCCACCTCCACAGTATTTATAGCCTTCCACCTACTGTAGGATTTATAGTATCCATTTGTATTTATTATACTTATTGTTTATTGCCTGTCTCCAGCTACAGTGTAAGCTATTCAAGGGGAAGGATTTTTGTCTCAGTTGTATACTGGTGGATCTCAAGTGCCTGCAGTAGGGGCTGGCACCTAACAGTCAGTAAATATTTGGAGTGGATGACAGCAGGGAGTGGTCAGGGGAGTCTTATGGGTGTGTGGCTGAACTGAATCTTGAAAGATGAGTAGGAAAATCAGGAGAAATGAGATTTCTCTGGATCGCAGTTTTCTCGTTGTAAAATAGTTTGGTGTGATTCAGTAGCTCTAAGATATTTTTAAACCAAGTTTTGGCAGCCTGAAGTTGTGTATTTGGGCCACTGGTATTATTGCAAATTTGAACCTCGCTTGGAATTCTTACCTCATCCCTAAGTGGCCTGTGGGCTAAAAATAAACCAGATCATGTGCACATGTATGCTGCAGCAGCCCTTGAATATGGGAAAACCTTAGGTGGATAGAGCTGGGAGAGACCATAGAAATGCCCTTAATTTTGCAGGAGGAAACTCTGGCCAGATGGGAGAATAGAACTGCTGGGAAGAAGGCAGGGGTGTAAGGCTTTAAATCCCTCTTAAAGAGTCAGTGTGTCCCTGGCTTGAGACTGTATTTTTCCCCCAGGGTGCATTATTTCAATGGGGCATTTTTGTAGACTTGATTATGGTCAGCCAGCTTTGAGGTGATGATTACATTTGGATTCACAGGTGGAATAGTCAAGTGTAATGAGTTAATTGATTACATGACTTTTTTTTTTAAGTTTGTTTATTATTTGTTTGTTTGTTTGTTTAAGAGCGGACACAAGCAGAGGAGTGGGGAAGAATCTGAGGCAGGCTCCACACTGTCAGCACAGAGTCTGATGCAAGGTTCGATCTCACAACTGTGAGATCATGACCTGAGCTGAAATCAAGAGTCAGACGTGTAACCGACTGAACCACCCAGGTACCCCTGTGTGAGTGTCTTTTGAGTGATAACTGCCATTGTTGAGTTTGCTGTTTGAAGTGCTTGGCAAGGGAAAAGATTTTGTCATTTACAGTATTAGACCTTTGTTGCTTATAAATTTATTTAAAGTATATAAATGGAATTGATTTCCTCTGCAACTCTAGGACCCAATGCAACAAAGCGGTCATTTTATACCCTAAAGCCTCCATAAAGGGTGGAACTTTGCCATGATTAACATGGCGCATTCATATCAGTAGGCCCTTGAGTTCTGGGCCTGTAGAACTCAGGCTGGGCCTGTTCCCCTGAGCCACAAACACACAGCCCTCTGTGTCAGTTTAAACTTTTTTTTTTAATTAAAAAAAATTTTTTTATTATTTATTTTTGAGACAGAGGGTGGGTGGGGGAAGGGGCAGAGAGAAAGGGGGACACAGAATCTGAAGCAGGCTCCAGGCCCTGAGATGTCAGCACAGAGCCCGATGTGGGGCTCGAACTCACAAACCGCGAGATCATGACCTGAGCTGAAGTCAGATGCTTAACCCACTAAGCCACCCGTGCGTCCCAACCCCGTGTGTCAGTTTTAACTGCCGGATCCTTTGTGTCCCATTCTCTTCCCTTGAGTTTTGGGAAGTGGGAAGAAAAATTCTTCCTGCCTCCACCAGTATACATTCTAAGAGCCTGGGACTTAGGGGAGGTAGGCATGCAAAGTAAATACACCTGATTGTGTGATTGTCAAGTGTGAACCATTTCCTCCCTGGTGCGTAAGCAAGAATGAAAGCGATGCCGTGGCAAAGGCTGAGCCTTGATCCTTGTCTTTGGCGGGAGCTATAATGCGCTTCTTCAAGTCTGCCTCGGTGGTTTCTAATTCTGGAGACGTGCACAGTAGAATGGTCTCCCACAATCCTTTCAGAAAGAACAGGAAAAACCTTCTGTATTCTTCTTCTGTAAAGAAGACACCAGCCTATCTCCTCATAATTCTGAGGTAAAATGGTCATCTATAATTCACTCATTATTCCACTAAGTATTTGCTCAGTGCATACCATATGCCAGATATTTATTGCTACATATTCCATGCTACATATTCCATTCCAATGTCAAGGACCTACTGTCTAGGAGGAAGAATGACAACAATCAAATCTTCACACAAATAAATATAGCCTTACAAACACTGACGAGTGCTTAGATGAAAAAGTACTGTGCACCATGCTTGCGGGAACACATTAGAGCCTAACTGGGTTTGGGAGGATGGGAGTTGACAAGAAAGGTTTCCTATGGGCTTTGCAGTTAGGACCTGACGTGAGACACACAAGTAGGAATGGGAGGGAGAGTTCTTCTCTTGACCAGGAGGATGCACTCGTGAATGTTTGAGGCTGCAAAAAGCTGACTCAGTGGGAACTGGAGGGGCAGGAGCGGAAGAGAGGTAGGAAAAGTAGATAGGACTTGCAGGCCATGTCAAGGGCTTTGGACTTTATTCAGAGGGAAGTAGGCCACCATTTTTGTGAGCAGGGGATTTACAGGGCTCTGTTTGCATATTAATAAAAGTAATCTGATTTCTCTTAGAGAATGGATTGGAAAGTGCCATGGATGGACGTAGGGAAACTGGTTAGGAAACTATTCCAGTAGTGTAGACAAGAGACAGTGGCAGTATAGTGTATAGGAGTGGATGTTAGGCATACTTGAGGTTGACACTTTTTTCTTGCAGTACTTTAGAGATGTTCCATTGTCGGTACTGTAATAGCATTGTATGGGGACCATTGGTAGCCATACTTGTGGGGAGCACAGCATAACAAATACATTAGTCAACTCACTATGTTGTACACCTGAAGCTAATGTAACATTGCGTGTCAACTTCATTAAAAAAAAAAAAGAAAAGAAAAACAAAATGAATGGGGCACCTGGGTGGGTGACTCAGTCGGTTGAGCCTCAGACTCTTGATTTCGGCTCAGGTCATGATCTCACAGTCGTGAGATCAAGCCTTACATTGGGCTCTGTGCTGAGCGTGGAGCCTGCTTAAATTCTCTCTCACCCTCTCCCTTTGCCCGGTCCTGCTTGCACACACGTGCACTCACTCACTCAAAAAAAAAAAAAAAAAAAAAAAGAAAAGAAAAGAAAAAAAGATGTTCCATTGCCTTCTGGCTTGCTTAATTTTGGAAACAAAGTCTTTATCTGTATATAATGAGTCTTTTTCCCCCTCTGGCTGCTTTTAAGACTATCAAGAAATTTTAGCAATTCAGTTATGATGTATTTTGTATAGTTTTAAAAAGTTTATTCTGTTTGGAATGTGTTGAGTCTCTTGAATCTGTGAGATTAATAGTTTTCACCAAATTTAGAAAACTTTTGGCCATTTTTTCTTCAAATAGTCTTATGCCTCCTTTTTTTCTTGGGACACACAGAGTTCAGAGATTGGTGGATTTTCAAGAGCAGTAATGTTTAAGGATTTTTTTTTAACTTTTAACTGTGAAAGCAAGTGATTCATTGATGACTGGCTAACTTGCAGATGTTTTTCCATTGAAAGGAGGCTCTTGCCAATTGGCTGTTTTTTCAGAAGTGTAACTGCTGGGATGAAGTTGTTATGGGTTGATCAGGATGAATTTAAAGCCGGTTATAGTAGTTATTCATTGTTGTGGTCAGATAATTTTTTTGTAGGAGGATAGAAATTTTTTTCCCTCAGTCTCTCTTTTTAATCTTCCATCCAGTAGAATTGCAGGAAATACCCTAGGAATTAGGCAGAGTTCTACCAGTGTTATTGATTCTTCTTGAAGATGAGGTTTCATTTCCAGAAGTCTGATGATCAGTTGAGTATCAATCAACATGTTTTCATCTCGTTTTGTCTTTGATTGATGTGCATTTGCGATTCTGGACAACAGACATTGAACAACTATGAGACAAACAAGAATAATTAAGAATATTATGAGATGGGACTGGAAAGCACATAGAAACCATGACCCAGTATTTCTCAGGCCTAAAGACAAATCCAACAACTTCCTGAGTCTACCTTGAGTAGTCAGGTTGCCTTTTTCCTTAAGTTAGGTGATGGATTGTTCCATCCCACCTCTGGAACAAAATCTAGGTAAAGATGGAGTATTAGTAATAGTGCGAACTCCAAGGTTATTCTATTATCCATAACTAACTACTTGAGCTCTAAGGGCTGGACTCATTAATTGTGTCAGCCAAAGTGAGGTTCTAATTGTTGATGGTCACCTCAAGTTGGCCAAATTTTATAGGCAGGATCACAATCCCTAGGAGGCTATTTACAAAATACTATTTATACCTCCAGGAAAAATAATAAATTGCTGCTTTAGAGTGTTACAACAAAGAATAGCATTTGAGGAGGAAAAGGTAACAGTATTTCATAATTAGTTAATTAAATAGCAGAAAAATAATAGATGATCTCATTTAGAAGTAAGCACTGTCCTGCATGTGGTACCATCAGATTTTACTGTTCCAGTATAAGATCTGGAGATGTGTCTATTGGGTTAGTTAAGGCTGAATTTGCTCTGAGACAAATAGGATATGCCTTAACTACTGGGTCAAAAGACAGGTTAATAATAGGCCATGGATCTTTGATATGCGTTGTGTGTTAACAGCTTTAGATGTCAGCTCACCTTTCCTTTCATGTATATATGAAAAGAAAGCTTTATGGTAATCTGGGAGATGCAGTTCAGGTGATTGTAGATGAAAGTTGCGAGACCACAGCAAGTCTTTTCCATCTCTGCTTTTTCCATTCCATGAAGGAGATTCCAAAGGGTTTGATTTAGGCAAATGGTATCAAGTCCTTGCTATTTCAGAAAAGTTTGGTACGCATTGCACACGATACCCAGTTAGTCTCAGAAATCCTTCTTACTGTCTTCTGGTGGTTGGTTGTGGGTAATTTTGATGAATTTGCAATCTTTTCTTAGATACTGTCCTTCCGTCAGCTGATATGTCTTGGCATGTCAGTGGGCAGATACTTAAAGTGAGTCTTAGAGTCATCACATCAGGGGATCTCAAAAGAGCTCATTTACATATAGGGTCAGAGCGATCACCTAGGGAATAGCATCTCCTTTGAGTCTTGGTTTAACTGTGATGAGGCATCAGTGAATTCCTGGGTCCAAGCGGATTATTAATTTTCCTGGGTGAAAGCAAATAATGTTGACTATTTTACTCCCTTGAGACACTGAACAAAGACAAGTACAAATCTATTACAGTGAGGAGAGGATGGTGTTTAGGTTAGGCATTATTAGGAAGTAAGGTATAACTATTTTTCTAATTGCACGCAGATCTCAAACAAATCTATATTCTCGACCACTAGGTATTTTAACAGTGAAGTAGATGTGTTACATGAACTGGTACAAGGCAGAATTAGTTGGTTACTGTAATGCCCACCAGCGGCTGGTCTTAGGTTTCACGAGGCAATCCTATTCAGTACCTGGAATAGCCCATGCGTGGCGCTGGGTTCACTGAGACTGATAGAGGTCCGGACCTGGCAGTCAGGTGTGTTTCTTCAGCAGTAGTCTCGCAGCTGTGCACAGAGCAGTCGTAGTGGAAGATTAAATGTGAGAGAATGAGATCACAAAGGTGGGTGTCAGAGCCAAGCTCACGTTCCAACTAGGAGCATGTATCCTGCACGTGGTTCTGTAGGCGGAGCCTCCAGGGCCACAAGTCCCGGTCACATGTCAGGACACTCAGGGAAGCCCAGAGCCACCACCCCCTGCCAGGCACTTACACAGCATTCATGGTCCTTGTAATCCAGAGGCACTTTACCAATCTGGGCTCATTTTTACCACAAAGAGTGTAGACGCTCCAGCTCGGTGAGGTTTCTAGAAAGTTAACCCAAGGTCAGTTTTGACTATACAGAGGATTTTTGTTAACCTTTTGCTCACAGGTACAGTTGGCATAAGATCTTTCTCTGCTTCAACTTTTAGAAGATGCCAACATAGAACAGAATAAATTCCAGAAATAAACCCACATAAATACGGTGAATTGATTTTTGACCAGGATTGGAGGGCAGTTCAATAGGTATAGGATAGTCTTCAACAAATGGTGCTGGATAACTGGACATCCATAAGTAGAATAAGAACCTTGAACCTCAACTCACACTGTATATAAAATTAATTCAAGATGTATCATAGGTCTAAATATAAACCATAAGACTATCAACTTTTGGAAGAAAACAGAGAATCTTTATGAACTTGGGTTAGGCCAAGAATTCTTATTATGATACCAAAAGCACAATTATTAATGGAACTTGATCAAAATTACACAACTCTGCTCTGCCAAAGATACTGTTAAGACAATAAAAACACAAGCCAAAGACTGGGGAAAATATTTAAAAATCACATATCCAATGAAAACGATATGCAGAATACATAAAGAACTCTCAAAACTCAACACTAGAAAACCAACAGACATAAAAGATTGGGAAGGATTTTAACAGGCACTTTACCAGAGAGGATGTACAGGAGACAGGTGCATGAAATAATGTGCAATGTCATTAGGGACATGCAAAGTAAAACCACGATGAGATAACACTGCACACCTGTTAGAACAGCTAAGACATTTTTCAAATGACAACACCAAGCATGTTGGCGGGGACTCTGAGAATGGGAAACTTACACATCATTGCCAGTGGGAATGTAAAATGGTACAGTGACTCTGAGAACAGTTTATCAATCTTTTGTGAAGTCACTGACCAGGTGACCAGCAATTCCATTCCTAGATATTTGCCCTAGAGAAATGAAAATTTATATTTACCCCAAATCTGTGCATTAATGTTTTTAGCACCTTTATTCATAGTAGCCCAAAATTGGAAAAGACCCACATGTCCTCTCATGGGTGAATGGATGAATAAACTATGGGGCATCCGTACGATCCAACAACACCCAACAGTAAAAAGGAATTACTCTTGATGCACGCAGCAACAGGGATGCATCTCTAAAGCATTGGGCTATGTGAAAGAAACCAGACTCAAAGCTATATGATTTTATGTATATGACAGTCTGGAAAAGGCAAAACTATAGGAGAACATATCAGTGGTTGCTGAGGGTTCAGGAAGGAGAAGGGCTTGACCTTTACACAAAGAGGTAGCACAAGGGAGTTTTTTAGGGTCATGGAACTTTCTGTATCCCAGTGGTAGTGGTGGTTACTCAAACCTGGATGTGTGTTAAAACTTATAAAATTACAGACTTTTTAAAGTTAATTTTATATGTTAACTTAAGAGTAAAAAAATGAAAGAGAAACCCAACTGATTTGAAACTATGTCCACGTGAAACTGCCCATGAATGTTTACAGCAGTCTCATTCATTACTGCCAAAACTTGGAAGCAACTGATATGTCATTTAATAAGTGAAAGGATATACAAGCTGTGCTCCACCCATACAATGGAATATCATTTAACAATAAAAAGAAATGAGCTGTCAAGCCATGAAAAGACATGGATTGACCTTAAATGCGTATTGCTAAGTGCAAGACGCTGCTCTGAAAGGCCACATGCTGCATGATTCTAGCTACATAGCATTCTGGGAAAGGGAAAACTATAGAGACGGTAAGAGATCAGTGGTTACCATAAGTTTGGGGGTGGGAGAAGTGTTGAGTAGGTGAAGCACAGTGGATTCTGGGGGGTGATAAAGTACAGTGGATTTTTGGGGGTGATGAAGTTGTTCCATATGATACGGTAATGATGGATGCAAGAAATTTAAGCATTTGTCAAGGCGCATAGAATTTTACAGCACAAAGACTGAACTGTAATGTAGGTAATATTCTTGAAATTTTTTATTGTGGTAGAATGTACATTACATTCAATTTACCATTTTGACCATTTTTAAGTGGCAGTGAGTACATTCGCAATGTTGTGTAGCCATTCTATCCATTTCCAGATCTTTTTCATCATCCCAAATAGAAACTCTGTCCCCATTGAATCACTCTCCCTTCTCCCTTACTCCGACAACTAGTAGCGTCTATTACACTTTCTATCTCTATGAATGTACCTATTCTAGGTACCTCATATAAGTGGAATCATACAGTATTTATCCTTTTGTCTCTGGCTTATTTCATTTAACATGACATTTTTACAGTTGATCCATATTGTGGCATGTTTCAGAATTTAATTCCTTTTTACAACTAAATAATATTCTATAGTCTATGTAAATACCACATTTGGTTTGTTCATTCTACCTTTTGGCTATTATGAATACTACTGTTGTGAACATTGGTATCCAGGTATATGTTAAGAGTCCTGCTTTCAGATCTTTTGGACATATACCTAGAAGTGGAATTGCTGGATCATATGGTCATTCTATGTTTAGCTTTTTGAGGAAACCCCCACCATGTTTTCCACAGAGGTTGCCCCATTTTACATTCCCACTAGCAATACACCATGATTCTAATTTCTCCACATCCTTCCCAACACTTGTTATTTTCTACCTTTCTACCTTTCTTTCTTTCTTTCTTTCTTTCTTTCTTTCTTTCTTTCTTTCTTTCCCTCCCTCCTTCCTTCCTTTCTTTCTTTTCCTTCCTTCCTTCCTTCCTTCCTTCCTTCCTTCCTTCCTTCCTTCCTTCCTTCCTTCCTTCCTTATTTTTTCTCTTTCTTTCTTTCTTTCTTTCTTTCTTTCTTTCTTTCTTTCTTTCTTTCTTTCTTTCTTCTAATAGCCATCCTAATGGGTATGAGGTAGTATCTCATTGTGGTTTTAATTTGCATTTCCCTATTAATGATGTTGAACATACTTGCATGTGCTTATTGGCCATTTGTGTATCTTCTTTGAAGAGAAGTCTATTCAAGGTTTTTTTTTTGCCCATTTTGTATTGGGTTGTTTTTTTTGTTGTTTTTGTTGTTGAATTTAATAGCTCTTTATATATTTTGGATATTAATCCCTTATCAGATGTACACTTTGCATATATCTTCTCCTATCCTGGGGGTTGTCTTTTTATAATCTTAATAATATCCTTTGAGGCACAAAAGTTTTACATTTTGTCCAATTTACCTATTTGTGTTGTTGCCTGAGCTTTTGGTGTCATATCCACGAAATCATTGCAAATCCAGTGTCATAAAGATGTTCCCCTATGTTCTTCTCTAAAAATTTTATAGTTTTATCTCTTACATTTAGGTTTTTGATCCATTTTGTGCTAATTTTTATTTATTTATTTTTAAAATTTTTTGTAATGTTTATTTTTGAGCGAAAGAGAGACAGAGTGTGAGCAGGGGAGGAGCAGAGAGAGAGGGAGACACAGAGCTGTCAGCACAGAGCCTGACACGGGGCTTGAACCCACAACCCTTGAGGTCATGACCTGAGCCAAAGTCAGATGTTTAACCGACTGAGCTACCCAGGCGCCCCACATTAATTTTTATATATGGTATGAGGTAAGGATCCAACTTCATTCTTTTGCATGTGGATATCCATTTGTTGAGAAGACTGTCATCTCTTGTTGAATGGTCTTGACCCTTGTTGAAAATCAATTGATCCTATATGCAAGACTCTGTTTTCAGACTTTGTATTCTATTCCTTTGATCTATCTGTCTGTCCTTATGCCAGTACCACGCTGATTAATGTAGCTTTGTAGTAATTTTAAAAATCAGGAAATGCGAGTCCTCCAACTTTGTTCTACTTTTTTGTTTTGTTATGGATATCCTCCTGAATGTGAAATGGTATATCATAGTGATTTTGATTTGCATTTTCCTAATGATGAATAATGTTGAATATTTTCAACTGTTGTGTCCATTTCTTTACCTTCTTTGGAAAAAAAGTCCTTTCTCAGAGCATTTGAAAAAATGGGGTTCCTGTTCGTTTGTTTTTTTTATTGATGAGTTGTAAGAGTTCTCTGTATGTTTTGAATACTAGACCCTTATCAGATACAGATTTTCCCCACTACCCCAAACCAGAATATTCCTATGAAATCTGAAATGGCATAAAGTGAAGAAGTGGTTCCTATTAATTTATAGTTGACCCTTGAGCAGCATGGGAGTGAGGAGCGTCAACCCCCCATGTAGTCAAAAAATCCACGTATAACTTTTGACTCCCTGAAAACATAAGTACTAAGAGCCTATTGTTGACTGGAAGTCTTAGCGATAACATAAACAGTTGATTAACACATATTTTGCACGTTATATGTATTATATGCTATATTCTTATAATAAAGTGAGCTAGAAACAAATATTATTAAGAAAAGTCATAAGAGAAAATACATTTACAGTACCATGCTGTATTTATCCCCCCCCAAAATCTGTGTATAAGTGGGCCCACACAGTTCATACCCATGTTGTTTAAAAGTCAACTTATATGGAAAAAGTTTTGAGTGTTCTTGGGCCCAAAAATAATCTCTCAGGCTTTTCAGATACTTTAGGACACATCTTGCTAATGGATGTACAAAGTAAGTTGAGATAAAGCACTTATGTTCAAAGAAAGAGTTCATAACTATGGTGGCCGGATGCTGAGACGCTGAGTGCAGTTCCTAGGGAAGGAGTTTGGGAGGGACACCCTCGCTGCTTGGGCTACTTACTGCCTCTACAACAGCTCATTGCAAAACCAATGCTGAATGCTAACTTTGCTTTTCATCTTTTTCATAAAAATGAAAATCCTCTTTGGTTAGTGAAAACAGGTACTAATGTAGGTCTTTCAAAAAGCCTAACTGGCCTGGGGGGGCCTGGATGGCTCAGACGGTTAAGCCGCTGATTTCAGCTCAGGTGGTGATCTCACAGTTCGTGGGTTCGAGCCCCGTGTCGGGCTCTGTGCTGACCGCTCGGAGCCTGCTTCAAATTCTGTGTCTCCGTCTCCCTCCCCCTCTGCGTCTCCCCATCTCACACTCTGTCTCTCAAAAAAGGAATAAATGTTAAAAAAAAAAAAAAAAAGCTAAGTGGCCTGATAACATTCAAAAAGCAGAGGATACCTGTATGTGATTTCAGATACAGTATTTGCTTCCATTCTATGGGTTGCCTTTTCACTCAGTGAATAATGCTCTTTCATGCACAAAAGTTTTGCATTTTGATGAAGTCTTACCTATCTATTTTTTATTTATCTATTTTTTCTTTGGTTGTTTGTGCTTTTGGTGCCATATTAAAGGACCCATTGCCAAATCCAAGGTCATAAAGATTTGCCCCTGTGTCTTTCTTCTAAGAATTTTATAGTTTTAGCTTTTTAATGTAAGTCTTGGATTCATTTTGAGTTAATATTTATATGTGGAGTGAATTAAGTGTCCACTTTCATTATTTTATTTTATTTTTTATTTTGTTTATTTTAGAGAGAGAGAGAGAGAGAGAGAGAGAGAGAGAGAGAGAGAGAGAACCAGCACATATGCAAGCAGGGGAGAAGGGCAGAGGGAGAGACAGAGAACCTCAAGCAGGCTCTACACTCAGCACGGAGCCCAACACGGGGCTCAATCCCACGACCCTGGGATGATGACCCGAGCTGAAATCAAGAGTGAGATGCTTAACCGACTGAGCCAGCCAGGCCCACTTTCATTCTTTTACATGCAGATATTCACTTGTTCCAGCACCGTTTGTTAAATTGAGCGGTCTTTCCCCCACCTACTGGTCTTGATACCCTTATTGAAAATCAATCCTCTTTAATTTTTTTCAGTACAGTTTTATTGCTTTCTGTTGCTTACATGTATTTGTTAGATGCGTTTCATTTTAAAATTTTCAATATGGAAAATTTCAAGTATATACAGAAACAGGTAGGTGTACTCATCACTCATCCTCCTCAACTCATGGCCAATCCTGTTACATCTTGTTCTTACACGATGCCCCACCTCCATAGTATCTTTGTAGGTCAAATTTAGTGAAGCATACTTGACACACAGTAAAATTTACCCTTTTTATAATTCAACAAGATGTGACCGATGTATGAGCCAGCACAATCAAGATATAAAATATTTCTAACACCCCGAAAGTTTATGATCCCTTTGCAGCGAAATCCCTTCCTTCCAGTGTTCCTGGGAAACACTGATTAGATTTCTGTCCCTATAGTTTTTTTCTCTTCTAGTACTGGGCCTCCATTTATAAACTTCTCGATTTTTAACAAACCAGCATTTTAGGCTGCAGACTTTATTTTTAGAATCTCTCATGGTTCCAAGGATACATAGCTAGGTTAGACTAGAGCTCTGGCAACGGCCCTTCTATGTGAGGGAGAATAAACAAGTGATCATCTCCCCATCAGGGCACAGGCAAGATACAAAATGGGGCTCTGGGCTTCCTAAAGGAGGGGAGGAGGGAGCCTTGAGAAAATAGTGTCCTTTTGGAACCTGAGGCACAGAACAGCCTCATACACCCTTTTTTCTGTGGTTAATTGCAAGGGATTGATTGAAACCATTCCCACCACTTCTAAAAATTCTCACTCAACTAATGCCTATTGACAACCTTCTATTTTCTAGACACTGTTGCAGCAGCTTGGGAAATATTTGTGGACAAAATAAAGATTTCCACCCTTATGGAGATTAAGCTCTATCAAGCATAAACAGACACTAAATAAGAAACATAAGAGATTAAAAATAATATGGAGGGGCGCCTGGGTGGCGCAGTCGGTTAAGCATCCGACTTCAGCCAGGTCACGATCTCGCGGTCCGTGAGTTCGAGCCCCGCGTCAGGCTCTGGGCTGATGGCTCAGAGCCTGGAGCCTGTTTCCGATTCTGTGTCTCCTCTCTCTGCCCCTCCCCTGCTTGTGCTCTGTCTCTCTCTCTCTCTCTCTCTTTAAGAAAAAAAAAAAAATAAATAATAATAATATGGCATGGCAGAGGTGATAAGGGCAATGCAGGAAAGTAAAAGATCAGGAAGGGAGGGCAGCAGGAGGGCAGGAGTGGATTGAAGAATTAAGTAAGATGGTCAGGGCCCATTTCCCTGAGAAAGTGGGATCTGAACAAACACTAGAAGGGATGGATGGGGAGTTGGGCAGGTGGGTGCTGGGGAGTGAGTAACCCAGGTTCAGGGAATGGTTTGGAGCTAAGCCCTTGTGGAATGTTTGAGAATCAGAAAGGCGGGCAGTGAGGCTGGGACAGAGGGAATGAGAGGAAGGAGAAAGAGAGGGGTCAAAGACAGAGCGGGCCTTGCAGGCGCACTGGCACGTCAATGAGTTGAGAAGATTCACCCTCTACTGTCAACTATGACCCTTCTATTCTGATCACTGCACTGCAGTGTTTAAAACATTGTGCCAAATCTCATGGGATTCTAGGAGATAACTGGCAAACAGAATTAGGCAGATCCTTTGGTTAAATATGGACTTACTTTACTTTCTCAATGGAAACTACCTAATAGCTACTCCTATACAGAGCAGAGTGGTAATTCCGAGCCTCTGGGCCAGTAGTTCTGGGTCTGTGACCTCAGTGCCACCACTTTGAAGCTGTGTGGCCTGGGGCACGTTGATTCTCCTCTCTGAGCCTGTTTCCTTGGCTCTAAAGTGGGGATGGTAATCAGTGCCTGTTATTGGCTTAATTGTGCACCCCCCCCCAACCAGATTCATATGTCAAAGTCAAGACTGCTGTCCTTGTGTGAAATAGAAATTTGGATGCTGACATACACAGAGGAAACATTGTGAGGACACAGGCAGAAGACGGCCATCTACAAGCCAAAGAGAGACCTCAGATGAAACCCACCCTCCAACACCTTGATCTTGGACTTCTAGATGCCAGAACTATGAGAAAGCAAATTTCTATTGCTTAAGCCCCCTGGTCCGTGGTATTTTGTTATGACAGCCCCAGGAAAGGTTTACAGTACCTTTATTTTTTTTTTATTTTTTTATTTTTTAAAACGTTTATTTATTTTTGGGACAGAGAGAGACAGAGCATGAATGGGGGAGGGGCAGAGAGAGAGGGAGACACAGAATCGGAAACAGGCTCCAGGCTCTGAGCCATCAGCCCAGAGCCCGACGCGGGGCTCGAACTCACGGACCGCGAGATCGTGACCTGGCTGAAGTCGGACGATTAACCGACTGCGCCACCCAGGCGCCCCATACAGTACCTTTAAAGGACTGTTATGGGGTGCGCTTTTAGGGAACTGGCGTCTAAAGGCTGTGCTTTCTAAATCTGATTCATTCTTACCCTGCAGGGCTGCATTCTCTCCACCAGGAGAGATGCTGCCAGGAACAGCCTTTCGCAGGTGCAACTACCAGAATTTTAATTTTTTTCCATTACAGAAAATGTTTTTTTTTTCATTAAATAGACAAAATTGCTATTTAAACTATATCTGTACATCCCCGTTGATTTTACTGTATGTTGTCATAAAAGTAAAATAGAAATATAGTTAAAAATGAAATCTTGTAGGAAAATGTAAGAGGAAAAGGCCTCTCTCCATTCAAGTTTCTACTCCCTGCTGTGTGCTCAAAAGTTCAGCCCTGATGACAGTTTACTTATGGAATCTTCTAGGGAAATATTTTATTCATTTATCAGAAAATATAGGTATATGCAACCTTTAAAAATTTATACAAAAGATACCAAAATTTATGGAAGGTATTCCCCCCACCCTCATCTAACATCTTGTAGATTTTTTTTCCTATCAGCCATACAGACCAAGTTCATTCTGTCTCCTGGGCTGTATAATATAGCTCACATAATTCTAAGTTCAAAGGTCAGGTGGTTCTGGGGAGGAAGGTGCCAAAATCTAGTCTTTCCATGAGGCCATCAGAGACCCGGCTGCTTGCACCTGTCTACCGTGCCACCTGTGGCCTCATCCTTACCAGAGGGTGACTGTAAGGTGCTTGCCAGTGGCTGCTGGGAATGCATGTTTTTTATATTACATTCATAGGACAAGGGGAGGGAAGAGAGAGAAAGAAGCCTCTCCTTGGGGGCCATAGCTTCTTTTTAGCCAGGCTGAGCTCACTTGAGTCACATATTTCCCTGAGACCGATAACTGTTGCTAGGAAAACACCCTGTATACATTGGCCTAAACCAAACAGGATCATCCTCTAGTGGGAGATGGGGTGGCGGCCTGACCGAGTCTGGGTTCCTGGGTCGGCAGGGTGTGAATAGTAGGTCGGGGGTCAGCAGTGTCTTCAGGGTAGGAGTAATTTTCATTTGCACAGAGCTGCACACAAGCATGTTCAAGTGTATGCAGGTAAAGCGAGATGTAGAGAAGGAAGATCACCAAAACTGGCGAATGGTGGTTATCTTTGATTAGTTGTTTCAACTCTTTACAATGAATACATTTACATTATACAAAAAAAGATATGCCATTTTACATGCCATCAGTGACCACTTAGGATAGAAACAGAATAATTGTCTTTTCTCAAGAGCATGCAGAGTTTTATGGTGATCCTCACAATAAACATTCTAAGAACTATTTCAGACATCCTGTAGACATGGGTTGTTGGTGACAAGCTGGTGTGAATTCTGCTTTGGCATTTCACCTACTTACCATCCCCAGGAGGTGGGGATTCAACGATGAAAGTTTTCTGCCCCCTCCTCGGCCAGGTGCTTGTGGCCTAGTGGGGTGGGATAGGATATAAGAATAGAAGAACTGAGGCAGCTTGTGGTTGTTTTCATGAAGAGCATGGGACCACAGAGAGGAAGTGACCCACAGGCTGGGAGAAGTGGAGGAAGGGCTTGCAGGGGATGGGATATTAGAACTGTGTGGGGACAATCAGAGCAGGTGGGTGGTGGCAACCAGTGCCTGGCATGCCCACGAAGGAACAGGGGCCACATGGTGTTCTCACTGCAGGCCAGCCTCACGGCCAGAACTGGACTCTCGCATTGAAATGCAGGCTGGTGTCCTGTATTCATTTTCTACTGTGGTGTAACAAATTGCCACAAATTTAGGAGCTTAAAGCAACATCCTTTTAGTATCTCATATGAGATAATATATAGACATGAGACGATGCCCCGAGTCTCACATGGCTGAAACAAAGGAGTGGGCCTGGCTGTCTTCCTTTCTGGAGGTTGTGGGGGAAGAATTTGCTTCTAGGTTCATTCAGAGTGTTGGCAGAATTCAGTTCCTTGAAGTTCCCCTCTGTCTTCAAGGTATTAGAATCCTGGCCAGGCACATAGAGCCCTTTCTGGGCTTCCTTCCAATCTCTCACCTCCTCTTCTGCTTTTCTCTTATGCTTTTAAGGGCTCATGTGATTTTATTGGGCCAACCTAGATAATCCAGAATAATCTCTGTATTTCAAGGCCAACTGATTAGTGACCTGAATCTCTTCTGAGGAGTAAAGTAACAGTCCCAGGGATTAGGATGTGGAAACTTTTGCCAAGGCCGGGGCGGGGGACATGATTCTGCATGCTTCAGTTCTGGAGCTGGACCTTGGCAGCCATCAATACCTATAGCACAGGGTCCTGATGAACCACCTGGGAGGATACCAGGCTTCCTGCTGGGTGACCAGGGCCAGTCCCAGCCCTGCCAGGCTTCTCCTTCTCTGAGAAGTGTCAGCGGAGTTGGTTGGTACTGGGTCCAGGGCCACCTGCCCTGCTGGCCAAGGCTCATCCAAGAATTGGCCTCAAGTATTTTACATGTACTATCATAATGAATTCATGACAACGTTTAAAAAAATCAGAAACAGTTTCATGAAAATCTGCATTTTTTCTTCCTCTGGAAAGTTCATCAGCTCTGGCAAAGCTGAGTTGCTGGCCAACCTGGAACTGGGGGCACCCTGGGGGAAGGGAGGAGGGTCTGTGCGCGCTCCCTGAAAGTATCTGCCCTGGGAGGCCCCACTGAGTCCACACCCAGTTTTCCCGGGGTCTCCACGAGGACGGGGAGGGAGGGAATCCGCGTTTACTGGGCCCTCGCCAGTGGCAGCCACTGACTCTATATTCACTCCTTGACTTCTCCGAACAACTATTTTGCTGGTGCGCCCACGGCACACGGTTGGGGCCTTATGCCAGGGTGGCCTCTAACCCGCGCCGCCACCAGCCGGAGCTCGTCCCCGGCGCCCCCTCGGCTGCCCGCTCCCGCCCCCTCCGGCTCCGCGTCCCCGCCCCTGGCTCCGGAGCGCGGCCGGGAGGCCGGGCGGGGAAGGGGCCGGAGCCTGGAAACCCGCTGCGCCCGCCACCCCCGCCACCCCCGGTCCTTCGCCCTCGGGGCCGCCGCGGGCCGTCCCCCTCCGTGGTCACGTGAAGAGCCGAGCGGAGCGCGCCCAGCGCGGGCCTCCGGGGGCCCGAGGACAGAGTCCGCCGCGGCGGTCCCGGCGGTCCCGACGCTCCCGCACCCCGGCCCGCCG
>NW_024412419.1:36529387-36607601 GCF_014898765.1 Herpailurus yagouaroundi
GCAGTTTTTTAGAACCTTTTTCTGCCTGGTGTTTATTTTGGCAGATTCTAAAATGGCAACCCACTCCTTTGGTGCTTTTCCCAACAGTTCCAGCTGTGAAATTGAAATAATCCAATGCTAGTGATTCTCAGCCTTACTGTTGGTTATAATTACCTGGGGAGTTTTTAGAAGTGTATCTGGGTTCAGGCAGGCCCTACCCCTCGAGATTCTGATGTAATTGGTCTGAGTATGGTCTGGGTAACAGTCACTTTAAAGCTCCCAAGTATTGAAAGTGCAGCCAAGGTTGAGAGCCCATGTCCTGTATGCTGTTACTTTGTGACCTTTGTGATCACCTCTTAGTATCTTATGTGCTTCTCTTCGAATGTTCCCTATTCTTAAACCTTTTCCTTCAAGTCTTAGATTACCGTGTCTTCAGGCTCTGGTCTTCCGGTGTTGCCTTATAGTGATTTGCAGAGAAGTTTTTTTTTGCAGGGGGAAAATGGGAGTAACCGGGAAGGCTTGGGAGACTATTGGTTAAATCAGGGAGTCTTAAACTGAAGTGTCCACAGGGGCCAGAGAGGAATATAGGTGGCCTATAGTGGCCTAGGTGGGAATGACTCAGTTGGGGAAGAGAGTGGGGCTTGTGGTGACATGGAGGACATGTTTTTTGCCCCAGGAAGACCACGGTTATCCACTTCCGGTTGGTTGTGGCTACACGGCCTATCATAGATTGCAAAAATGGCCACAAACTCTTCCCATCCTGGACACGGCCCCATTTGCAATGAGCCTTTGCAACTCCTTACATCAGGAGGTGGAGTCAATTTCTCCAGCCCTTGAGACCATTGACCAGGCGACTTGCTTTGGCCAATGCGACATTAGCAGATGTGACACAAGCAGGGATATGAAAAACACTTGAGCATCGGTTCTTGCCCTCCTGATGCTCCTGGGAATCCTTTGACCACCGATGTGTGGAAGAGCCGTGGCCAGCCTGCTGCCTGGCGCACATGCCTGAGACACGTGAGTGCGGCTGTTCTAGGCCATCTCCTCCAGATGGCCATACAGATCAGCTAAGTTGACCTGGACCAGATGGGCTGCCTGGCTGACCCACCGAACTTGGAAAAAATAATGAGTGTTTATTTAGGTGACCTGAGTATTGGGGTGGGTCGCAAAAGCATATTGAAATAGAGCCCAGCATTGCCAGATGTTATGACCTTTCAAAGAGAAACCAGAAGTTCAAATTTTTGTGTAAGCTCCAGTTAAAAAAAAAAAAAAAATTGAATTAGTAGCCAGCATCCATAAAGCACTCTCTGGGCCAAACAAAACACATCTTTAGGCTGCCCTTGGCCTGCAGGTTGTTGGTCTTTCTGCACAGAGGGACGTGAGGTGTTTATACTAACAGCTAATTGCCATCTATTCTCTCACCCATCTTCCCGTGGCTGCTATGCCCCAGCTTACCCTTAGCAGCTAGCTGTTTCTTTATATGAAATGTCCACAACATACTTCACAGCCCGGACTTCTGCTGGCAGTCTTTCCACTTGGAAATGGAAACTTCTGGTATTTCCAGTCTTCGTAGAGGAAGTGAGATTTGAGATGGGCCCGCAAAGAAGGAAAGTTCTAGAAAGGATACTCTTGGTTTTTACGTGAACAAGAGATCAGGCGCGGAAGTGGGGCTGGTGGTGGGGCCGTGGATGGCACACCCACGAGTTGTGGCCAGAGAAGAGGGTTTCTGTAGGGAATTGAGGGTGACAAAGTTGGAGACAAGGGAGATTGTGGAGCCCCTAAATGCCAAGCCAGAGATGTCACATTAGAGTCTGTGGGCAATCTATGTAAAGAGAAGTCAGAGGAGGGAGATTGTGGAGCCCCTAAATGCCAAGCCAGAGATTTTACATTTGATTCTGTGGGCACTCTATGCAAAGAGAAGTCACTAGAAGCTTTTGAATGGGAGTTGGATAGGAAAGCACCGATCACCTCTGTTCCAGGCATCCGTGTGCTTGTAACCTGTGGGGGGAAAGAAGGGAGGCCGAGAGAGAGACAGACAGAAAGGACAGTCCTTGTAGTGAGGGAAAAACTGAGATGAGGGAATTTGCCTTAAAATTTATGGCAACTTCTTTTTACCTTAGGTTGTGGTTAGTTAGGTTAATTGTCTTCTATATCTAAATAGGGCATATCGGCTTTTTTCAAAGCACTTCTGTCAACAACTTCATCAAGGTTCTTGTTTGACTTAAAGGTGTCTGGAGCTTCCAGTTTATTCCTACACTGGGGGCTTAGGGAAGGAACTTCCTTGCTCTCTACTGAGAGCCTCTGGAAATGATGATTCCCTCCCCCACCTCCCACCCCGCCCTGTGCATTTTCTTCCCTAAGTGATTCCCTAAGTGATTCTAAGTTATTCACCTTTCCTCAGAATGCAAGTTTACAGGGTTGAGAGGGCCAGAGGAGAAAACACACAAATCTTAAACGCATTTTTAAATCTCGGGGACAGGAAAGGCAATGTCACAGCTTCGAGAAGAGGAGAAAAAGAAAGTCAAGAGAAGTCAGTTATTGCCATAGCGCCATGAAGATGCAAAACATGCAAGAAGCAGTAGTAAAATGGCCACGTTTAGACCAGTGATTTTCCATCTTGACTGCATATTGGAACCCCCAGGGAACTTTCCAAATTCATCCTGGGTCTCACCTTCCTGAGATTCTGATGTGGTTGGTCTGGGCAAGGAGAGCTTTGCAAGCAAAGCTCTGAAGGTGGTGGTCTGAGCGGTGGGAGTTCTAGAACTACTCCCCTGGCAGCCACTGGTGTCTTCCCTAGGTGGGGGCTGCTGCTTTGAGGTGCAAAACCATCTATTAGCTGCCTGGGGGGGGGGCATTGCTATTTGGTCTTTGCTGTTTTCATGGTAGATATGGGCAGTGGTTCCCATATAAACTTGAAGTATGCAGTTTTGAAACAGCATGTCTGACACAAGCCCATTCTTGGGTTGGATGAAAATGATTTGTTTTATGGAAAGATACCAATGACCTTAATACCAGTGAGAATGCTCATTATAGTCAGGTTGCCTGTTAAGAGCACTTCTTCCCAAGGAAAAATGGGAAGGACCCTTAGGAGGTGCACGCAAACAGGATGGAGAGAGGGAAGATAGGTAGGAGCAGAAGACAGAGCAGATGAGGTTTTAAAAAGAGACATGTCGGAAATGCAATAGCTAAGGGTGGGAAAACTCTGAAACAATATAAAGGTAAATTTGCTGTTGTGAAAGTGTCAGCATATTTAAACATAACAGGTATGAATTCAGATGGCAAGGGGGGAGTTGAAAGAGGTGCCATGGTGCTTATTTCATTCATTCAGTGTGGGGAGCCTGGGTGATGACTGATGGAGGTGACCCCCAGGGTCTAGCTGGGTGAGGAGGGATTGCTGGTGAGCATTTTTTTTTTTTTTTTCTGTTTTCTACCTGGAGGCCATGTGGATAATGCATCTCAAATCCACAATTGTCAAACTCCTTTTGTACGGACAAACTTTCACTGGGACTGAAGGAATGTTAGTAGTATCATTTTTTTTTTTCAGTAATTTTTTTTTTTTTTTGAGATAGAGAGAGAGAAGTGCGAGTGGGGGAGGAGCAGAGAGATGGAGACACAGACTCCGAAGCAGGTTCCAGGCTCTGAGCTGTCAGCACAGAGCCTGATGTGGGGCTCGAACTCACGAACTGTGAGATCATGACCTGAGTGGAAGTCAGATGCTTAACCGACTGAGCCACCCAGGCGCCCCCCAAAATATTTTTTAATGTTTACTTATTTTTGAGAGAGAGGGAGAGAGAGAGAGACAGAGAGACAGAGCACAAGCGGGAGAGGGGCAGAGAGAGAGAGGGAGATACAGAATCTGAAGCAGGTTCCAGGCTCTGAGCTGTCAGCACAGGGGTTTGAACCCATTCATGGGGTTTGAACCCACGAATCATGAGATCATGACCTGAGCTGAAGTTGGACGTTTAACTAACTGAGCCACCCAGGTGCCCCCGTAGCATCATCTTTTTAAATTGGGAACAATTAAATTGGCTTTAAGAGATTTTGCTTTAAATATATCTATGTCTGTGTCTATGTCTATATCTGTATCTATAAACACAGGGCTTGATCTCATGACCTGGGCTGGAATTAAGAGTTGGACACTTAACTGACTGAACTGCCCAAGTGACCCTAAATATGTTTTTTACACTTGATCTTAGCCAAAAGGCTGAGAAGTGATCCTAAATATATTTTTTAAAGGAAGGCCTTAATATCTTAATTCTTTGCTGTCCCAGTATGATCGATATGAGGCTTAATGAAACTTTCTTAAAATCTCGGGGACAGAGATTTTATATCTAAAATAGATTTCTGAGCATATCCTGGGGGGACTCTAGTGTTCCTCAGTGTTCATGATGTTCAATGGAAAAATAATTGGCATTAAGAGATTGTCTACTAAAATGTTTTTAATATGTAAAAGAAAAACGTGTGTTAAGTGTTTAACACATTTGTATGGTACTTTTTAGTGTTTAGTAACCTGCTTTTAAAAATTTGCTGCACCAGCCCTGAGAATGCACATGACTCAGGAGGTGATGGGTTCTTACAGTGGTTAATTCATCTTTGAGACTTTTGTTCCACATCTATTTTTAATCAAAACCTTTATCTTTGTTTTGGGGCAATTTTTAACAGCTTTAGTGAGCCATGATTGATATACATTAAACTACACTTACTTGAAGAGTGTAGTTTGATGAGTCTTGGTGAGCCTTGGTATCACAAGGAAAACACTTGGGATAGTAATACCACATTCAAGGTAATGAATGCATCTGTCACCCCTACGGATTTCCTCATGCCTATTTGCAACCCACCCCTCTCTCCATCCCCTCCTCCCCCTGTCCCCAGGCAACTGATCTGGTTTCTGCCACTATAGATTCATTTGCATATTCTAGAGTTTTGTATACTCGTGTAGTAGGTGTTCCTTTGGGAGATAGGAGTTAACTTCTTTCACAGAAAACTTATTTTCAGATTCATCCATTATGTTGTGTGTATCAGGAATTCATTCCTTTTTATTGCTGAGTAGTCTTCCATGGCATACATATATCACATTTTGTTTACCCATACGTGTATCTGTGTACAATTTGGTTGTTTCTGGTTTTCGCCTCTGAAGTTTCTAGTTTTCAACTATTTCAAATATTTGCATACAGCTTCAGAGTGGTGTTCTCACATAGCCACATTCTTGGGTTGGATGTAAAGTCTCTATGTAGACATATGCTTTCTTTCTCTTTGGTAAATGCTTAGGAACGGAGTGGCCCCAAAACTACCAAATTGTTTGCCAAAGTAAATGAACCGTTTTCTATTCCTACCAACACTGTGTGAGAGTTCTAATTGCTTTACATCCATGTCAGCTCTTGGTAGAGTCAGTCTTCAGTGTTAGACATTGTTTAGTCTTAGTGGATATGTAGTGGTAGTTCATTGTGGCTTAAATATGTATTTCCCTCATGACTAAAAATGTTGAGCATCTTTTTATGTGCTTATTTGCCATGCATATATATATATATATATATATATATATATATATATATTTTCTTTGGTGAAATGTCTCTTAAAAGACCTATCTTAGTAACTAATGTTTGTGTTTTTTAATGCAATATGACTTACTTTTTTAAGTGTTGCAATATGAAATAAATTTAGGAAATGCAGTCCTACAGTGTGTACAAATATATACTTTTGTCCAAAGTTTGGAATCTTTTGACCTCTCTGAATACTAGCTGCATTTGCAACATTGGCTTGCTTGACCAATGGTAGATCTCCATTCCAGTCCATACAGGACGATGTCCTGTGTTTTGAGGAGGTAACTCTGGTAATTGAATGGATAATCGGGTTTTTTTCCTCCTAGAGGACGAAGGAAGGTCTAAATAGCTAGTCTGTTTGTATGTGTTCTTTATCTCATTTATACAGAATCAGAAATGTGAGTCATCGCCCATGGGGCTCAGCTGTACTGGTCATGAGGAGATGTAAAGTCAAATCTCAAGATGCCCCTCTGGCTGGTTGGATATTATCAATCATTTTAAATTATAAGAATGTTGGCGAGAAGCAGGAAACATGGTGCTCATGTACTATTTAGAGGCATATCAAAGGTGTAACTTTGGGGGAAACAATTTGGTGGTATCTATCAAAATAAAAAAATGCAAAGACCTTTCATCCACAAGTTCAACTGTGTCCTACAAGCACACTCATATGGCACAAAGATATGCATGTGTGTCTGTGTGTAATACATATTTTAAAAAATCCAACGTAATTGTGTTTGAAATAGAAAGAAAAGGGAGACACTACTTAAAGGAAGAGGCATTTGTTGAAAAGAACGGGGTAGATGTGTATATATTGTCATGAAAAAAAAATGTCCAGAATATATGGAGTGAGAAAAATAAGCTTTGGACCATATGAAAATAATTTTATTGTTTTTAAATTATGTGTATATGTAGAGCGGGGGTCATACCTTGAGAAGGAGTTAGCTTCAAAAGTCATCAAAAAAGGCAATAATTTATTTATTTATTACCCTTGAAAAACACTCTAACCACTCATCAAGTACCCTAAATATAATTTTGTGTTTATCTGTTTGTGTGTATATAGCCGTATATATGTTGGTATAAACGTGCCATTTAAGTACATTTATACGTACTACTCAGTGCTTTCTCGTTTCTTCCTCTGAGAGCACACATTACAGGGCACACAGTTTGAATTCAGAAAGGTTAAGCGTGCCTGTGTCTCAGCCCCACCTCAGGTCCCAATGCCCAGGAAAGCACATACAGTACTCTGAAGGTTGATTACCTCTGGCGAGAGTGAGGTGGTGCGGGGAGAGAGGGAGGAGGGTTTCCTTTTGTACATATACATGAGAAAGAGAAGTGCCCTTTCCTCTTCTGATTGTTGTTCTCTCCTTACTTTCTCCCAACGAGGACCAGAACCTTCTCCTGGCAGCTGCCTATGTTTCTGATGCCCAGTACAACAGAAACGTTCCATTTGAAACGTCTCCTCGGGCCATCAGGTAAATAAAGTATTAAACTGTCTCCTAGAGCAACCTGTCCTTTAGTACTTACCAGTCTTGAAGTTGAACCCAAACTGAAGACATTGTCTCCACAAACATTTTGAGAAGTCTCTAGGATAAGGCATGGAGATTTGGATAAAATCCTAACATCCAATGCTTTTATTTTTTTTAAGTTATAAGAGCATGGTGTCTCACACATAGGGAAGCACTCAATAAATACATTAAGGACAGATAAATGAGTACATGACTAACATATAGAGCAGGAGATAGGGCATCTGAAGTGAATCACATCATCCTTTCCGTGTAGATAAGGTTGTCCTCTTAGAGCCACTTAGGCGAAAAGACTTGTTCTTTTTCTTTCTGGTGCCTTCTGATGCAATCTATATATTTGTTCTTTTCGTAAGAATCATGCCTTTTCTCTCCCACCCCCTGAATGTTGAACTAAGACCAATGATTTGGCTCAAAATAAGGAGAAAACATCAGGGCTCCGTGCCAGTGCCTCCAAAGCAACGAATAGACGCACGCCTCATTCCTGGAAGCTTCGAGCAGGTTGGGGAGACTGTCCCCCACCCCTAGGAAGAGAACTGTGTGACCACAAGATCTCTCTGAATCTACCATGTTGAGATGGGGTGGTGCACATTTAAATTGGTTAGGCTGCCATGCCACAGCATAATAGGTCACTTTAACTGAGGGTTTACTGTGCATCAGTCACCGTTCAAAGTCCTCTGAAAGTATTCTTTTTATTACGGTCACAACCGCTATGCAGGAGGTACTGATCATAGCTTGAGACACTTAAGAGACTGTGGTTTGAGATGCGATACTATTGTTGCCTTTTTTTTTCCGTTCGTGTTTTGTAATGTGTGCTCAATTCAGTGCTGTCCCTTGCTCCCTAAGATTTAAAGGAAATGTGGCCAGAGCCCTATTTTGCATTTTGCCCACCGTTAGTCTTTTGGTGGGAAGTGTGAGTTTTGTTTAACTCCTGCTCCTTGTATATAAACACCTTTATTCTTTTCATCTTCAGACTTTACTATTTTTATAACCACTGGACAATGCAAGTAGCCATCTACTTCTTTATTTGTGTCGACCTCTCTCTCGCCCTGTTTGAAGAACCGGCACTGTTTCCCCTGCCTTTCTTGGTAAGGATTAAAAACAAAATGGCTAACCAGACTTTGTCATTGATGAGTTGGGCCCCATGCCTTCTTCCTTTTTTTTTTTCCAAATTTCAATAAATACGAGTGTGGTTTTCTTTTATTACTATTTTTAAATGTTTGTTTATTTTGAGAGAGAGAGAGAAAGAGAGAGAGGGCGCTTGTCCGCACCTGTGTGTGCACAGGGGAGGGGCCAAGAGAGGGAGACAGAGAATCCCAAGCGGGCTCCTTACTGTCAGTGCAGAGCCTGACTCTGGGCTCAAACTCAAACTCGTGAACTGTGGGATCATGACTGGGGCCAAAATCAAGAGTTGGATGTTTGCCTGACCGAGCCACACAGGTGCCCTGGATGAGGTTTTATTTTCATTGCTGGGGTTTGTTTGGAAGAACTCTGCCTACTAGCTGAGCTGATGCTTCCGTCTTAATTATAAGGCATTTTAAATGGAGTAGAGGTTTTTGTCTTCTGTGTCCGCAGGGATGAATTGGGTAGACAAATGATATTTTCAGAGCGTATCCATGAAAGGGCGAATAGACAATGTCATAATTTAGTGTGGTACGCAACTTGTACTTGCCACGTTTCCAGCTTTTTTTTCATAGTCCTAAATCACTATTTATTGGCACTTAGCAGCTGGTCACGTACGGTTTTGAGTAATCGCATCAAATTCACCAGCTACTCCGGCTCGGTCCAAGTATGAAATTGATGATCCACTCATGTTAATTTCCCGACTTGATGCTGCCCCTGCAGTTGTCGTAGAGACTGGGTGACTGGCAAGGCCCAGAATATCTACGGTCTGGTCCTTCAACAGATAAAGTTCACTGACCCCTATCTTTATTACCTCCCCTGATTCTGTGGGTAACTGGGCCCAGGCCGGAAAGATATCCTGCTCCTGTGTCGTTAGCTGGGGTAACAATATCTGGAAGCTCCGTGGATCTCTGGAGCCTGGCAGGGGCTGCTGGCTGCGAGCTGGGAGCTTGCCTGGCTGGAGCCGTGGACCAAGTGCCCTGCTGTGTTACGAAGCTGCTGCATGTGGTGTAGGTTTCTCCCAGTGGGGGAGGAACAGGGCCAAGCAGGAGCATCCGAGTGTACAAGCCTCCACTTCCGTCAGCTCGTTGATGTCCTCTCGGCCAAAGCCCCTGAGATGCCGGAGCCCCGAGTTATCATGGGAGGACGCTGCGTACGGGGCTGAAAACTGGGAGCATGGTTCACTGGGGGCCACCAAAGTGATGGTGTAACACACTTCTGTATGATGAAGAGGCTACAATTAGTGAAGTCTCTGCATAGAAAACTTGTAGCCCAGTGACTATCAAAACAAACCGCAGAGTTGGGAGAAGCAGAGCTGTGCATTCAGAGACCCAGACAGTCAGTCCCTCCCTAGCACGGCCCACTCTGGACGCGATGAGACTTCCCTGGGGTTGTCTGCTCAGCCCCTTGCCTCTCTTCCCGAGTCCTCACCCTTCTGTTTGTTTTTGGTCACGTACAGCTTCAGGTTGGCTGAGTTCAGGGTGCTCCTTCAGCCGGTGTTTGGACGTCTGGTCTCTAGAATCGAATGTGTCATGGGGGGGCTTTGGCCCAGATGCAGCATTACCAAGCACATCTTATTTTGAGCAGAGGTGTCCTGGAATTGCCCCAGACCCTGTTGCAAGCCTGGCCTTGACAGGGAGTCTCTAGAGTCCTTCGAGGATGAATAGGCTGAGGGCTAGACGGTTCGGAAGCGGCTGTAGCCCATGTCCACGCCCAGGACCCATGAAGGCTGGGGTGGGGAGGGGAAGACTGTGTCAAGTGCTGCTTTCAGGGCCCAGTCTCCCCATCTCTTCGTACTGTGGCACCCTCCTCACCCCCTGATGAAGGCAAGTGTCCTTGTTGGGGAGGAGTTACCGCCTCAGGGAATCACAGGAAAGCCCGGGCTTCGATCACAGGCTGCCAGTCTAGCTGCCTGTAGGGATTTTGGAGCTGGTGTCCTGTAACCTACAGAGGAGACGGTCAGGACTTGGCACTGGGTCTCAGTGGCCTCCCTTCTTTCCTCTAAACCAGCCACACACGGGCGGAGGGCGGCAGTGGCACTGATGGCTAAGGAATGACCCACATCTCAAAACACGTCTTTGGGAGGTTACTCTCCTGTTAGAGAAACTGAACTTCTAGATGCCTTTTGTAAATATGAACTTGAAATTGGAGAGCACAGAAGATGCCTGTGTCTGCCGTCCCAGACCTCCTGTCTTCTGGGGAAATGCCTTCTGGGTGCCCTGCCTGCTGATCCAGCCCCTCCCAGGAAGCCCTCCCTGCCTGTTGGGTCATGGGATTCGTGACTCAAGGGCAGGTTTCCTCTTAAGAGGAAGAAACCATTCCAACTAGCACAGAATTTGACTGCAATTTGCCGCAGTCAAAAGGGACAGTGCTAATTCTTAGAGGGGGCATCAAGGTGGCTTGGGGGGCTGGGAGGGTTGTGAGAGAGCTAAAGCTGAACCTCCAAGAGGCGGGGCGCTGTGTTTAGTCTCTGTTTTCTCTGTGCAGGCTACCTCGTTAGCAGAAGTACTCTGTCTGACTGCATTCTTTGCGAGACTTGTACATTTTGCAAAAGTCACTCCTCAAATGGTTTTCTGGAAGGATACGAAAAACATCTGCATCATGGTAACCATCGTGGTGAGTGCTCATTATAGTACCCTGAAGATTTTGTGGTCAAAGGCAGAAACTATGAAGACAAAAGCCTGAATAGAGTTGATCTGGTTAAAGCAACAATGACAGACGTCGGCACAGCAAACACCATTAGCACAAATGCAAGCGGACCCCAAATGAAGAACAAACAGGGCAACGTATGACAGTGCGAGTGCTGTGTTTTAACATAGCAAGAGCACTTGTAAATTAAAAGGGGGGGAAAAAAAGAGGCCCCCCCAACAGGGCTGAAAATAGGTGAAGGCATCTCTTAAAAGAAAAATATAAATAATGGCAGATAATGAAACAATGTGTAACTTCACTAATTCAGAAATATATATCAAAACAACAATAAAATACCATGTGTGTGCCTATAAAACAGCGTTAGCAAGATGGAGAGGAAACAGAACCCCTGATACCCTCCTGGAGGGACGAGTAAGCTGTCTTTCTCGAAGGCTGTTTGGCAGTTCTTTGAAAAGCCTTAAAGGTGCTTACACTTGCACCCTGGAGTTCTATTCCTGGGACTTCATCGTTAGGAGAGAAGGATGTGTTCAAAGGTTTAGCTACAAGATTGGTCCATGGCTGAACCGTTCCTGATACTGGAAAAACTGGTAACAACGTGATTTCCCGACAATAGATATGTGTTAAATGAAACGTGGCACATCCACTCAGCCCTTTATAAACTAGTGTGAAAGCGACAAATGTCTATTACCAAGGCGAAGTGCTTACCATTCATGAAGCCAAAAGAACCAGTTACCACAGAGCCGGATCACGGTTTTGTTGCAAAGAACAAAAGGAAAGAATGGTACGCGTTCACAGAGAGATCTGGGAGGATATATGCTAAGCAGTCAGGCCAAGAGGGGCAGGGTAAGGAATTCCGAAAGGCTGCTGTTAGGGGCAGAGAGGCCCCTTCAGTGATTAGCTAAGGGTGCTTGATAACTAGCTTCTTACCGACCGCAGCAGCCGGCTTGCCTGAACCCTCATTCTTTCCAGTTCACCCACGGCTCAGTCTGCACGCCCCTAAGCCGTCCATTCTCAGAGCCCTCATGAACACTCCTAGGTAGGGGTCCCCGTGCTGTAGCCGATACTGGTTTCCCCTCTGAGTTTCTTTTGCCTGTGGCCCGCTGCTCGCCAGCCGTTTCTACATCTGTGTGTCAACGCAAACACAGTGGGACGAAACCCACGCCCTTTCACCCCTTGCCTCCCCTGGCTGTTTGCTTGCCGGTGGTGCCTTACGTCCCAACACCCAGTACCACGTCCTCCTAGTCCAGATTCTCCCCTCTCTCGCATCTGGCCTCCCCAGGGCCCCTCAGGACGCCTCTTGCCCTGTTTCATTCTCCGCACTTGGACTATCGCAGTCGTCTCTGATGTGGCCACACGCTGTCTCTTTGTTGCACGCCATTCTGTTCCCACGTCGTGGCACAGGCCCTGGTCACCCCTTTTGGGAACTGTCGTGGTCACCTCCACCTCAGATGCCCGATACGTGCATTTTAGATGCTGCCGCGGGATTAATTCTCCGGAAGCACGTCTCAGATCACTTCGCTCCCTTGCTGGAAAACGTCTGTCAGCGCCCCAAGACTATTCAGTGCCCTCCAGTCCTGCAAACGTGCTTCACTCTAGTTGGGACCTCTTCACTCTAGCTGGACTGAGTTGCCTGCTGCCCCACGCATGTACCACTCGCTCCTCCCCTGCCTGCGGTGGCTCTTTTTTGGCTGGAATGTCCACTGTCTTTCCTCACCTTGTTCTACATACGTAACTTGACTTCCCTTCACACATCTGCTGAACCCTCAGAATATGCAGACTACCTATCTGTACTTTTCTTATTTTTAGAAATATTTTCTGCTACTGAAAAGAAATATAGGCGCACTGTGAGTGTCTAAATATAGGTACCTATGAGCACAGGCTTGGGTTCAGTCTGTGACACCATGCTGCCTGATGCAGGACGGCGGGGGGACGGGGTGGGAGGGGAAGGAGGAGGCTATTTCTGGAAGAAAGAAATCCAAACAATACAGACTGTATAAAACAGAGGAAGACACTCCTGCTAATCTCCTCCAAGGAGACTGTGTGTGTCTTCCACGACCCTGTCTGCGGCTTGGCCCCTTACTAGGCCCCTTACTTGGCCCCTTACCTCTTCATCTCCTAAAACTCCTAGCACAGTGCCTCAAGTACGTGGGCGTGCAGGCACTCATAAAATTTAAGTCCCATCACGGTGCTCCCCTGCTTCAAATCATCCAATGCGTTCCATCTCCCGTCCCAGAAAAGCTGAAGTCCTTATTGTGGCGGAAGCTCTGTGTTCCCCCTTCATTATTGCCCGCCCCCACCCCCACCTTGTCCACCCTCCCCGTCTCCTGCTCTCTCCATGCATGCTGGCGCTGCCTTAGGCCTCCCTTGCGTGCCCTTTGCCTCATCCGGGTTTTCTCCCGAGCATGGACCACCACCTGTCGCAGAGCGTCTTTATCATCAGCACCGTTCTTTCCTTCTGGAATGTGCGCTTTGTGAGGGCTGGCACCTTCCGCCTGGCTCTCACTCTGTCTCTAGAGCTACAGTGACACCCTGCACTAAGGGGCATTCTGTGACTGAAAGAGTATGGCGTGAATTGAATGAGGGCGTTCTCTTGCCTTGTCCGGGTCTTTCCTCCATCTGTCGCTGGGGCGATTTCACTCCTTTGCCCTCGTCGCCCTTATTTGAAAGACTTCCGAGGCTCTCCAGGCCCTGGGAATAAGACTCACCTTTTCAGCCTGGTTCTCGAAGCCATTTGCCATTAGTCCTTGTCACTTCCTGCCTCGTCTCCCCCCCACCCTCGGGACCCTTGGCTTCCCAGACATGCCAGGACAGCTCCTCCCTGAGAGTCCCTTTACTATGTCTTCCTGCTGTGGCCCTTGATTTTCCTGAGTTTTATTCTTTTAAAATGTTTATTTCTTTTGAGGGGAGGGTCAGACGGAGAGGAGAGAGAGAATCCCAATGCGGGATCATCACAGCACAGAGCCCAACGCGGGACTCCCATCTCATGAACCGTGAGGCCATGAACTGCACTGACATCAAGGGTCAGACTGAGCCACCCGGGCGCCCCCTGAGTTTTATTCTTTCAAGACTCTGTCATTGGGGCGCCCGGGTGGCTCAGTCAGTTAAGAGAGGCCGATTCTTGATTTTGGCTCACGTCACGATCTCACCGTTTGTGAGCTCAAGCCCCACGTCAGGCTCCGGGCTGACGGTGTGGAGCCTGCTTGGGATTTTCTCTCTCTCCCTCCCTCTCTCTCTTTCTCTCAAAAATAACAATAAATAAACTTAACAACAACAACAACAAACCTCTATCTTTTTTTTTTTAATTTTTTTTTCAACGTTTATTTATTTTTGGGACAGAGAGAGACAGAGCATGAACGGGCGAGGGGCAGAGAGAGAGGGAGACACAGAAACGGAAACAGGCTCCAGGCTCCGAGCCATCAGCCCAGAGCCTGACGCGGGGCTCGAACTCACGGACCGCGAGATCGTGACCTGGCTGAAGTCGGACGCTTAACCGACTGCGCCACCCAGGCGCCCAACAAACCTCTATCTTTGCTTTAAGATTACATGAGGGAGTGCTTACCCAGGAAGCCTCCTCCAGCACCGTAACCTTTGGTGATCTGCCTGTCCCCACCCTCCCCTGGACAGCCACAATGGTTCCCTCCTGCCAGCGCCCAGGGCACCAGCTTCCTTCCATGGCTGCATCCCATCTCCGCCCCTGTGTCGGATCTCACTGGGTCCTCTGTGGCTTGCTGAATTAACACTTTTGACCATGGAGGTTATTCTTTTTAACTTACATCTCCCTAAAAATACACTGGGTTCTTCTTTTGCCCTGTTCTTAGGTGATCACGAACCTGACAATAAGGATCAGGATTTTCTTACCTCTGTTACCAGGCTAGACAATTTTATACGTCAAATTGAAGAAAAGTTAAAGCTAATTAGGATGTAGTGTGGAAGCATGTAACTGTGCAGGTAACCGCATGGGCTCTGACGTCAGACTGCGTGGGTTCCAGGGTTGGCTCTGCCCCCTACTAGCTGTGTGACCAGGGCCACAGGCTCACCCTCTCTGTGCCCCGAGTGTCTCCATCCAGGAATAGTGCCCACCTTAGGGGTGTGGTCAGGATAACATAGAATAATTACAGAAGGTGCTTTTTGTACTTCACGGCACATAATAAATGCACAAACAACAGCTACTTTTAATGTTATATCACACAACTAGAATTATCCTGTTTATGGAACTTGCTTTGTGACCCCTCTTCCTGGTCGGTGAGCATGCATCCCCACCATCACTTTCTCTGTCCTGGAGCAGTGTGGCACTGACCTCTCTGTCCCATGTCTCTCACAGCTGACCTTGATTGATCTGATTATCTATGGGTCCCTGGAAGCTGTGAACGTCCACAGCGTTCGATGGTCAAGGGTCTTAAGACCAGTCTTCCTAATTAACTTCCCTGAAAGTCGTCAGGTAAGGAAGGACATACTTTAGGATATGCAAAGGCTTGACTTTTGTTTTTGCAGAAAATTAGCCGATTCTTGTAAACGAAATGAAAATTTTGTCATCACAGATCCGAAGAACTTTCAGAAGCATCCGGAACACTCTGCCCGATATTCTCTACGTCTTCCTCCTGTTTATGTTCAGTGTGCTGATATTCTCCCTTATGGCCTTGAAGCTTTTTGGGGATAGGTGAGCACGCTGCTCTGGAAGTTTCTGCTTGTGAATCCCGCCCCGCCTCCCCCCCGCACCCCCACCCCCCTTCAGGTTCAGCCTGTTGGTGGCAGAATCTGTCACCGGGTGCCATCTTCCTCGTTCAAACACTCCAGGAGTGCTTCTGGAAGGGGAAAAGTGTATCAGAAACCACAACCTCACTTACGTGTGTGTGTTTTTCACTTTGTGTTCTTGGTTCCTCTTTAGGGGTCTTAAAACAGTGGAAGGATTGCCCTACTTCACAAATATCCTGGACATAGTGTTTGAGCTCTACGTGCTGGTCACTACCGCGAACAGCCCCGATGTCATGTACGTCCATCTTGGCTCATGTTCACGGATAGACACCTGTTACCAGGACAGAATTCGCTTTGTTAAAGGCAGCTGTCTCCAAACACCAGCAGGGCTGAGAGGGGGGGAAATAGTGATTTTCCGTTTATTCATGTTCGTGTAAAAATTTTTGAAGGATGTAAAATGTTTACGCTAACAATAGCCTACCCTGTCTATTCAAAACTAAGCTTAGATGATTTTTTTTTTTTGTTTTTAAAAAGCTGAAAGCAGCAGGAGATATCTCTTGAGATACAACTCTTAAATATGGGAGCCTACTTTCTATTCGGGATTTTTTTGCGTCTTGAATTTAAACAGCTAAGCCATCTTTCGAAAGGAATCGTGGCTCGTTCTCCCAAGCATTGATGCGCCTTTGTGGTTAGGTGAGACAGGAAAGGAATGTAGAGGTTAGTAGTTGTTGCCTTCCCCTTCGCAATGCCAATTCTCCACACACGTGGACTTCACTTAGGAGGAAAACATCATGTATTTTCTTTCCTAACGTCCTTCATATTATGGATTAAGCTTGTTTGGGGAAGTAAAATTATTAAAGAGTGCCACACTGAGTAGATACCCCTTGGGGTCTAGGGCATGGACAAGGCTCAATGCGAGTGTCAATCCCAACCAGGCCATACTGCACTTCGGGGCAGGGCGGGTTTTTTGTCCTCTAGTTCTGTGTGGGATCATCATATCGACTTGCTCTAGCTTGTTGCTCACTCTTGGGCCTGGCTCGGGACAAACATATGCAAGGGAAAGTTCTGGCCCTCCTTGTGTGCTCTTGGATCTTTCTCTCAGACCCTGGCCATGCCAGTGCCTCCAACACCCCCTCCTGTATGAAATCCAATGTCTACTGAAGGTGGAGTGAGCACACACACCTGATTTATGCCTCTCACCCTGGTGCCATTATTAATGGTGCTCCTTTCTTTCTCATTGTCCCAGAGTGGCTAGAAAATTATCTCCCTCCCCTGCACCCCCCCCCCCCAACAAGGCAGTCTGGTGTCCCCGAAGAGCCTTGAGTATAAACCCAAGCCACGCTTCGATTCCTTCTATAGTCCTGGGCAAGTCGGTCTCCTTTCTTAGGCTTCGATTGTGAAGCCACAGTGAGGCTCCCTCAGTGTGAAGGGAAGGGATGGGATCGGGAGATCGCCAAGGTCCTACTTGCTTTGAAAGCTGCTGCCTTGAAAAGGCACTAAGAAATTCAGAAGGCCACCTGTTCAGCGCTAGGGGCGGTGATGGCTTTGCGACCCCATCACACGGGACCGCGCCATATGGGGGGAGAGTCTGAGTGAGAGAAGCTTTTGCCGTGCCCTGTGCCCGTGGGTTGTCCATGTGGGATGGCAGCTGAGGTCAGCCTTCTATGCACTAAGGACCTAGGCTGTGAAAAACCGTGCAACGTAATTCTGTCCTTCTAGGATGCCTGCCTATAACTTCAATTGGTGGTACTGTCTGTACTTTATAACCTACACCATCATCAATACCTACATCTTCATGTCCGTCTTTCTGGCCGTGGTCTACAACAATTATAGGAAGCACTTAAAGGTAAGGTGCATGAGCGGAAGCGGGGTGGGGGCAGGCGAGGATAGGCACACGGGCTAGGTGCCGTGCCAGGGAGGCCGGCAAACGCATTGGTTCAATATTTGAAAGGGTGCTTTTTCTTTTCGCTTTGGCCAATCTGAAGACTTATTTGGTGCCTTTGCTCTATTCTGCTGGCGTGGGTGGTTCTTTACCATTCTTTGCAATGGGTCTGACAGTGTTTCTGAATTTTATGTACAGTGGCAGGCTATTGCTTTACTCATTGCTTTTAAGGCATTCAATTGCTCATGGTTCCTGGAAAGGTTTTGTTAAGAATGGGGGTTGGGGATGTTCTCCAAGCTTCCACTCCTTTTTGCCTCTCCAGCAAGAGCAGAAACTTCTTAAAGCCAGCGGTTTCTGCCCCGGTGCCTGCCTGTTAGATTTACGTCTGGAGAATTCCTGGAGGCGTTGGGTGGGCGGAGGCTTCTGAGTCCTTGGGGGTGGAGGATGTTTTATTTACAGCCTGGAATCCACCAGGCTGCCTCAGCCACATCACCTGCCCGCCCTCCACTGCACATATCTTTGCTGGGTTGTTTTTTCTTGTAAAACTAGTTGCACAGGGAAGCTTTTCACCAAAGGATGATTTTCCTGAAGGGAAGACATTGGCTTTTGGCTTCTGATCCTTTTGGTTCTGTTCTGAATTTTTCATTGCATAGGGAGGGTCCCACCGGGGAGCAAGGAGAAATTCAGGGAGAACTTGAATGTTTGCAACTATGGAGAAGCAGGTGGTGGGGCTGAGCCTGTTGGTGGCAAAATGGCCTTTGAAGGTGACTGGCTTGTCCACATCCTGAGCAGTCTGTGTACTGCTGGGACTTGAGCTGCTCCTGCCCCAGAGGCCAGGCCTCCCAGAGACCCTCCTATCTCAACTTCCTCCCTCTGGGTGGAAGGAGGTTGTCCCAGAGAGTCTGGTATGCTTCTCCTCTTTTTTTTGCTGCTGGGCAGAACTGCTGCTGTACCTCCCCCAGCCCCAAGGAGGTGTTTCTTTGGGTAATCTTCTGCAACAGGGATCAGTCAGCAAATGTCTTAAATGTGCTTTAGGTGCCCAGCACCACACAAAATTCTGAGGAGTCAAAAATTATTAAGACACAGCCCACACCCTCTGGGGTGCCTGGGTGACTCAGTCGGTTAAACGTCGGACTTCGGCTCAGGTCATGATCTCATGGCTCGTGAGTTCGAGCCCCACGTCAGGCTCTGTGCTGACAGCTCAGAGCCTGGAGCCTCCTTTGGATTCTGTGTCTCCCTCTCTCTCTGCCCCTTCCTGCTTGTGCTCTGTGTCTCTCTCTCAAAAATAAATAAACATCAAAAAAATTAAAAAAAAATTATAGTCTAGCTGTGTAATCAATTAAGTGATGACAGTACTACGGGGAGCAAAAAGAGTGGGCGTCAGGTGGCTGATTGTAACCCGAGGAGGGCTGTGCAGCAACCCCCACCCCCCCACCCCCGCTTCTGGAAGATTCCCTGTGCTCAGGCCAGATGGCAGCTCCGGGCAGGCCCTGCTGTCTTTCCTGGCCTGGACCTCTTCCTTCCGGACCACTCCTGGCCTAGTTTCACTTCCCTGACTTTTCTCCTCCTCCCTTCTCTTTCTTGATTGACTTTAATGGTAGATCTATCTTCTCCCTCTCTGGGGTCTCCCTGTGTCTCAGCAGCACACCCGATTTCCTTCCTTTCTGGAAGCTTCCTTCCTCCTGGGCAGAGTGGAGTTGGGACCAGTCTGCCTCCTGCTGCTCTGTTTCTCACCACACAGATTATCCTTCACGGGCTCCCTCATTTGAACTTGGTAAGACGAGTTCTGTTTATGCAGACGGGTCAGCTGTGTGTACCTGCAGCCGGGGAGGGATTACGTACCCGGCATGTTAAGAGACCCAGCGGGGCCTTCTCTTTGGCTGTTTAATTACCTTGAAATGTTTAGGGTAAAGAAACAAGGCTTTCTTGAATCTTTCTCTTAAAAAACACAATTCTATTTTTTAAAGAATGAGATTCGCAAACTGGCGTACCTGAAACGTCACAAAATGATAGAGGCGTTCAACATTCTGAAAGTCAAGGTGGGCACAGAGTTTGTGGTCATGGAGGCCCAGTGGAGGCGGCTGGCCAAGGTCGTGGCACCACACATCAGCGGTCCCCACCTGGAGCTCCTCTTGAGGATCTCCGACGAGGGACAGAAGGGGCACGTGGGTAAGAAGGTTTGGCCGCCGACATTCCTCTTGGCTGTGTTCAGAGCGGGCAACTCCTGGGGCACCTGGGGGGCTCAGTCGGTTGAGCATCCGACTCTTGATTTCGGCTCAGGTCATGATCCCAGGGTTGTGGGATTGAGCCCTGCGTCAGGCTCTGCACTGAGCGTGGAGCCTGCTTTGAGTTTCTCTCTCTCAACCCCCCACTCGTGCTCTCTCTCCAAATTAAAAATAAATAAATTTTCAAAGAAGTGGGTGGCTCCTAAAAGTGATTCGTAAAACAGCAGTACTGTTTTCTTGTTTTCCTAAATTTGCAAATAAAAATGTGTATTGGCACTCCCCGCTGGCAATAATCCAGTGGAATTCGGGCCCTCAAAGCTGTGTTCGGACAGGGCTGTCCCCGTGGGAGTTGTCACCATGAGCCATCCCAAAGCCTTTACCTTGTAACGGTCATTCCACCACTGACTCTGCTTTAGGGACAGAATCTAAAATCAGAAGAGAGCTGTGGAAAGAAACATCTACATTGCATTCCATATTTGAAAGTAAAAGGTTGAAAGTAGCCTAAAATTCATGTATTAATGGTCGGTGGCTAGTATGAGTAACACTTCCTATCTATGGCATGCTTATCGTGTGTGAGCCATTGTCATGATTGTTTCCTGCACGTGGTGTGTACGTGATCCTCCCCCTGACTCACTGAGGGGGGGATTTTTGTGATCCTCATTGGTCAATGTGGAGACTGAGGCTGGGAGAGGTTAAGCAGTTTGCCCAAGGCCATGCAGCTGCAAAGTGGTAGAGGCCATCTGACTCCAAGGCCCATGTTTTGCATCATTGTGCTAAACCGCCCCAGATTCTGATAGTCACATAATGGAAAATTTTGGCGACATTAACAATGACTGTGAAGATAAGACAGCAATTCAGAAAGATGTGAGGTGACTAAAATACATCCCAAACTGTGAAGCACCCTCATTTCACCTGTTTCAAGAGAAGTCTAGATGGAAACCCACCAAAAGGGAGCGGTAAGTGTGACAGGATGTAAATTTACATGAGATGAGGACTCTCAGACTAGTCCCAGAGGAGCCATAGGCTTCCTTAGGGCTCTGTGCACGCGTAAGAAGGAAAGCACAGTGATTCTCTGGAACTTACGTGCAAAAAGGAGAATGAAAAGACGCGTGTAGTAAGATACCGCTAAATGGGTGGTATCCATGTCTTCCAGTGAGAGTTTTGGACCTTGGCTGGAGGAAGGCCTTTGCCCTCTTGAATTAGCAGGATTTGGCTTCCTGCTGAGCCCTGAGCATGTCTCCTCAGCCACCAGCTCGAAGTTGCGGCTCCGAGTGCCTGGTCAGGAGCCAGGCTTCTCAGAGCCTGAATGACTGCCTTGGTGGCCCCCGTTAGGGACCGGTGGTGGTTGCCTGTGCCCTTCAGCATGCCGGGATTAGGGTTCTGCTAATGGTGGCGAAGGGTGACTGGTCCCCGGGCAACCCCTGAGCACAGTGCTTTTTCATGTCCAACCTGCCATGGACTGATAAACAGCAAAAATCAACACTCAGAAAAATGAAGTTACAAAGTGTAAAGTCCAAGTCCCATTTTTTCATCATTAGAGTCCGTGGACAAGATCCTGGCAATTGTTCTACAAGTTTCTGTATTCAGCACTTACCCCACAGAGGGTGGAGAAGACACGGACAGGGCCAGCTGTGGCCCAGGGACATCTGTTTGAGGACTACTACTCTTGACCTTAGAAGAGAGGGTTGGGACTTGGGTCCCCTTGGAGGTCCCACCCCACAACCGGGGTGGAGTGGCTGGTCAGTTCAGTCCAGGTGTTCCCAGACTTCGGCCCCTCTGGTGTTGAGAATTCTTCCCTGATGGTTTAGTAGCTTTGCTGCTTCTCGATGATTGGGACCCTGAACATGTTGATGAATCTTCAGGGCTTTCTCAAATTTCTTTGCAATTCCTTCTGTAAAGTGAGTTCCTGGATTGCCATTGAAAGGTGAGGTGTTCCAAACCTAGGGCTGGGGGCTTTTCGAAGTCTTTGTCTGTCAGGCATGGGGAGGCCTATGCACTTGGGTATCGCCTGCTCATCCAGAAAAGATACACATGGTCACTAGGACATACACGAACGTTTCTTTGTTGATAAAGTCAGTCCAACTATTGGTAGTTGTTTCCCAAGTGGGAGTACGAACTGCTTTTCTTTGTCTTGACAGCTTCTTCCATGTTCTGGGCTATAAATAGGCTGGCTTTTAAACGATACCATTCAGCTGTGGCAGGGTAAATATGGAGCTTACCAAACACATCCAAGTTCTAATGGCACCCCTACTTGTTTGGATGTATCATTCCATGAATTACATGAGGAAGAGGAGGGAGGAGCTCTTTGATGCTCCCGCACAACTTTCTGGAGAGTGCCAGTGAAGATCTGTGTATAAAACACCACCGCCACCACGTGTCCATTGGCAGAGGCTCTCCTCCGAATGTGGGTTGTGATCTGGCACAGGGTGAGGTCTGTAAGAGTTACCAAAGGAGGCCGGTCAGGGACAAAAGGGAGCAGAGGAAGGGAACAGAGGCATGGCCAAAGCCTGCTGTGCTGTAGAATGTTTTCAGGCTGGCCAAGGACAGCCATAGCAAGGGGAATGTGTGGACCACTTGACATTATAACTCTTCCAGAAGTGAGAGGCCTCACGTCTTTCCAGGGGTCCACAGTCATCCTTGAGATAATGGAAGTCAGTAGAAGTGTTGCAGACTTGTGAGAAATAAGAGAATCTCCTCGGGAAAGGGCTCCAAATCCAGCTCCCTGGGGCAGAATATAGAGATGGAAATGACCAACCTTCCCTACCTCATGCGAAGAGTATAATGGGCCTGTTGTGAATTTTATCTATTCATGTTAATGTTCATGGCATACACATATAGTCAATACCAATGAATATGCTTAAATGCCAGTGTGATTTGAAGCTTGAAAACTCTTTTTTATAGAATGATGTAAGACAATTATTATATAACATTTTAATGTGGGTGTTCTGAAGAACAAATATGTTTATACATAGGGACGTAGCGTTTTAATTTCTTTGGAAGTCTTTAGGTAAATCCAGACTCTTGCCTATTTATCTCAACATTCATTAGTCCAATGCCCCCAATTCAATTAGTGACTTTTTTTTTTTTTTGAGAGAGAGAGAGAGAAAGAGCGAGAGAGAGAGAGAGAGAGAGTGCAAGCTGGGGAGGGGCAGAGAGAGAGGAAGACACAGAATCAATCGGAAGCAGGCTTCAGGCTCTGAGCTGGCAGCACAGAGCCCGATGTGGGGCTCGAGCTCGTGAATCGCAAGATCATGACCTGGGCCATAGTCAGACGCTCAACCGACTGAGCCACCCAGGCGCCCCTAGAAAATACATTTAAGAAACCATAAGTAGTTGATCCACTACTGCTGATATTAAGGATTTGTCAGAGAAGTAAAAACTCTATATGCTGTGTCCACATAGCTGAAATGAGTAACTCTACAGGGCCTTGTGATTTCTTTATTTATTTGATGTTTATTTTTAAGAGAGAGACAGTGTGAGCAGGGGGAGGGGCAGAGAGAGAGGAAGATACAGAATCTGAAACAGGCTCCAGGCTCTGGGCTCGAACCCACGGACTCTGAGATCATGATCTGAGACGAAGTCGGATGCTTAACCGACTGAGCCACCCAGGTGCCCCAGGGCCTTGTGATTTTCAATATTGTGTGAGATTTACACAAGTTGATTGATGAAGATCCAACCTTTAAAACCACAACAGTTTATATTATGCCACATGGTTCTAACCCATGGTTAGATTTATGAACACCTAGATATTAACTGAGATCATGGCACCCACCGACCTATAAGATAAGGATGAGGGGTGTGAGAAGTTCCAGCCATTTTAGCCTCTTTGGAGAAAAGAAATTTTACATGAACTAAAATGCCATATTTGCAGTTTTTATTTACACTGAATAAAATCAGGAAAAAGACATGAAGCCACATTTTAAACCCTAAATCATAAAACAACTTAGTCTACTAGTTTTTCTTTATTGGGAGCATTAAGTCAATTTGGATTAAGATTTTAAATTGTTTTAGTTTGATTAATGAAGTAATTTTATAATGTTTTAAGTTTTAGTCAGATGTCTTTAGATTTAAACTTTTTAACCAGATCTTTAAAATGTATCTTTTTTAAATTAAAAAAAACAAATAAATTATAAACCATAAAATGAAGTAATAAAAATAAATAAAATGTATCTTTTTACCAAAAAAAAAATAATAATAATGAAGGTTATTCCCTCCCCACCATGGACTCTCTGCAATTAACTAACTGTGGCTCTATTGTGAATTGCACATCTTTGTAAAAAAAAAAAAATTTAACTAGGTGCAGGCACTAAGGACAGTAAATAAAGTGACGGTTTCCATCTGAGTTTCTTAAAAAATTATAGAAATGCTATTTAAATTAATAGTTCATTGTTTTATATATTTTATGATCATAGGGGCCGGACTTTATAAACCAGTTTGTTAATTGGGGGTTGTATTTGGAAGACACATCTGTCAGGCAGAGAATCATGTTAAGATTGGTTCACATAATATTTAATTTCTCTAGCATTTTTAATATATTTGTACAAGCTAAGAATTTGTCACAGGTTTTGTTAGAAGAAGAAAAGGCAATCGTGGAGCTTGAAATTCATTCCTGCCCCCCCCCCCCAGGGTGTTTTTGTTTGTTAGTTTTGTTTATTTTTTTAAGGGATAGCACATTTCAAGCGTAAAGAATTTTTCACTGATTTCTTTTTTTTTTTTAATTTTTTTTTTTAAACCTTTATTTATTTTTGAGACCGAGAGAGACAGAGCATGAACAGGGGAGGGTTCTGAAGCAGGCTCCAGGCTCTAAGCCATCAGCACAGAGCCCGACGCGGGGCTCAAACTCACGGACCGCGAGATCACGACCTGAGCCGAAGTCAGACGCTTAACCGACTGAGCCACCCAGGCACCCCACTGATTTCTTCATCTTTGGAGGATTCTTAGGCCTCTATTCGGAATTTAAGGAATGACGTGTTTGCCTTAAAACAACAAAATTAACAATCCATTGGGAAGTGTTTCCCTGCGGGGTCGGCAGCACTACCACACGCCGGGTGGCTTAAACCACAGAAATTTATTTCCTCACGATTCTGGAGGCTGGAGGTCCAGGACCGAGTTGCCAGGGGTTGTCCTCTCCCCTTGGCTGGTCAATGATTGCCTTCCTGCGTCTTCATGTGGCCTTCCCTCTGTGTGTCTGGGTCCTAATCATCTCCTCTTGTGAGGACGCCAGTCATACGGGATTAGAACCAACCCAATGGCGTCACTTTAAGTTACCTCTTTAAAAGAGGCCCCTCGCCAAACGTAGTCACTCTCTGAGGCCCTTGGAGCTCAAACTTGAACACGCTAACTTGGAGGGGACACAGGTCAGCTCATAAGACCTGGTTTTCTGCTCCTGGCCGTAGATTGTTATCCTCCTTGAGAACTTTCTTCTGTCTAAGGTTAACCTCCCCCAGCCCTCCACACAGATAATCTTTGAAACCTCAAGTCCTACTGTCACTTTGTCAAAAGCTTAGACTTGAGAGCATTTGCAGTTCTGGAAGACAGAACTGCAGTGTTTTTATCTCATCTGCTGCAGACTTCCCCGCTCACGCCATGTGACCCCCTAGTCTAAGGCTCCAAGGCCACTGGTGGCACCACATTGACACAACTCACCTGAATGTATTTCTCTTCTTCCCTAGTGGCCCTGCAGACATTCAGCGGAAGTGGCTCATGACCTTTTGAGCAGGTTAGAGGCAAGTGAAGGAGGTAGGCATACACCCTCGAGACATACCCACAGGACCCTGCTGTCTACTGACTGGCTCATGATTTGGAGTCAGCGAGAAATCTGGGTCCTCAGCCCTCAGTTCTGAGCACTTCAGAGATGTGGCAAAAAGAAAGTGCCAGTGAGCTTATGGCTCAACAGACTTCCCAGCATTTTACCTTTTACCAAACAGCGGTGTTGATGTAAATATTGTTACCGGGGAGTGGGGGGCACCTGGGTGGCTCATTCAGTTAAGCATCTGACTTTGGCTCAGGTCACCATCTCACGGTTCATGGGCTCAAGCCCCACGTCGGGCTCTGTGCTGACAGCTCAGAGCCCGGAGCCTGTTTCAGATTCTGTGTCTCCATCTCTCTCTCTCTGCCCCTTCCCCGCTCACGCTCTATCTTGCTCTCTCTCTCTCTCTCTCAAAAATAAATACTAATTTTTAAAAATATAAATATTGTTACCAGGGCAGACACATCTTTACAGAAGACAGCCAATAAGATCTGTCGGCTTTTAAGAATCACAGGTTGTATTTTACGGGACATAGCAGTAATTTCTAATGTCTGATTGTCCAAAAGTCTCCTGGGTTCAACTAATACTTTCAAAAGCAGTTTTAATAACAAAAAGTTGACCAGAATTACATGCTTCACAGTGGTCACCAATACTTCTCTGAACATTCTCCCGCTTCATCAGCAGTTATGAGCATTGTGGTTTCTAAGGCTAAACACTGGAATTTTATTAGTACTCAGTGTTAAAACTTAATCCAGTATTAAACTGAGAAGCACAAACTTACAAATATGGGAAGAAAACAAAGAGAATATGGAGAGAATAATGTATCTGCAACAAGGGTTGGCAGACGATGGTCCACAGGCTAAATATGGCCCACCACCTCTTTCTGTAAATAAAGTTTTATTGGAACACAGCTATGCTCATTCATTTATGTATTGTTTATGGCTGCTTTCATGCTGCTCAGCAGAACTGAGTAGTTAAAACAGAGATCACATGACCTACAAAACCTAACCTATTTACTGTCTGACCCTTTACAGAAAAAGTTAGCTGACCTCTGATCTCCGACATAGAATGTCAGATGGATACAAGTGCCTTAACATAAAATTACTATGGTTTTGATTCTCCTTGTTTTTTCTTGTTCCACTGAATCTTCCAGATTAAAAGATGTGAACCCAGTGAGACTAATAGATTCCCTTTTGGTGTAAGTTATTTAGTGAATGATGTTTTGACTGGATTCCCTGTCTGTAGGTCACCCATATACTACCCATGGTTGTCATGTCATCGTCCCCCTAACCACTGATGGTGATCCAGGTCCCTGGATCCAAGATACCCTGGCACCTAATTCTCCAAGGCTACATTTCTGCCTGAGCAGGTGTTACATGCCTTTGGCTTTTGAGACATGTATGTATATTTTCCTTCTAACTCTGAAGACCCAGGAACTTAGATATCCTAAGATATCTATGTGTGTTTTTTCATCTAACTTGATGGACTGCTGTTCTTTCATGTTCTTGGGACCACAAAACTGTTAGGGAAGATAGCAACATGAGTGTGTAACATCACTCAAGTCTGTGTCTGATTCAGGCTCCTCGCTCAGATGAGGCCACACTTCTGACGGGGCCGAAGTCTGGGTTTCGGCTGATGGCAATTCCTCATCGTCTTTCTTGCATAAACCACGCTATGGTGATAAGCGTATAGCCATCGTTCATCATTTACTCCCGAAAACTGGAATGGAGCTGCAGACATCTGCCAGGCTCTCTGAATGAGAAGCCTTCTGGGATTTAAAAGCACCCGCCCCAACCTGGCCCGTTGTCTCAGCTAGACCTGATCTGCACCGGCAATTTCTTTAGCTTTCTTTAAATTTTCCAAACGTTGACTTCGTTTCTAAACTTTGTTTTCAAAGAAAACTTGGAAAGAAGTTGTAGGAGGTTACAAGAAGAAGCAGCAACATTCTTTACGTAGCCTGATTTGATCCGTTGATGTGATATTCTTTAGGTTGTATGGAGCAGGAGGTCATGCATGAACAGGGTTGAGGACCAGCCCAGTTGACTCCTGGCCAGCATCTGACCTGTCTAGCAGGGGGGAGGTACGCGGGGTGGTGGAGAAGAGCCTGCTGGCCCTGGGCATTCGGTGGGTCTGGAGAAGACCAGCTCAGCAGTCATGCGGGTCCAGGTTGGTCAAGAAAGCCCCGGCGAATCTTGGCCTGGCTGGTGAGCCCACTTTTGGAGAAAGCTGTTGGTTTGAGTGAATCCCCGAGAAGGGGAAGAGAAGACGATAGGGGATTGAGGGGAAGGGTGTGGATTACACCTACCTCGGAGGCTTGGTGGAGAGAGAAGGGAAGGAGAGTTGACGCTGGAGAGGCAAGTCAGGCAGAAAGCAGGGATGGCCCACGTGAGGAGGAAGGTGGGTGGAAGGCAGGGAGTGAGGCAGCGGCATCTGTGAACTGGTGAAATCACATGCTTGGGTTGGCTGCCTTGGGTTGATTGCAGGTCTGAGTGAGTACAGGTGGGGGTCTCTGCACTGGCTGGCTCCTTGGCCTTGGGCCTTCCCTTTGAAGCTCCAGATCTTCACCTAGGCAAGACAGATCCAAGAGTCTACGCTGATTTGGTATCACCCTTGGAGCCTTAGCGACACAGTGGCTGTGTATTGGGGATCTTTTTTTTTTTTTTTTTAATTGCAGACAAAGTGAACTTTCTACGCTTGGCCGATCTCCTCAACATTCAGGTGGTCACCATCAACATCAGGAGACACCCACTGGAAGACTGGATGCCTCGGGTATACCGGTCATCTGCAAGCCTCTTGGTCCAGAGGATGGTTCAGCACAGGCAAGTGAGATGGGGCCAGTTTTCTCTCAAGTTACTTTCAAAATGGAGGCGTTTGCAAATGCTGTCTGGACTGAATACATTTCATTCTTGAAATTATAAATCAGCCCCCTGCTTGCTGCTTTTGGTTTCTCAGGGAGGCTTGCAAAGGGTTCTGGATGTGTTTGTTCAAAAGGACAGGCTTCTGGATTATGCTTCCTTCTGCCCTATTTCCTAAGATGCCCAAGGGCCACAGACTAGATGTGCTGTCTGAGCCAGAAAAACTGACCGCTCTCTGAAATCAGAAGGTTCTAGCCTCATCTCGAGTGATTAGGAAGTTGATGTCAGATATGGCACTTTGACTTTGTAAAGTCTGTGGTAAGAACTCCTGAATTAGAGTCATTGGAATGGTCATCAAGAAGACCATCAATTCTTTTATTCTCAAGCAAATGGACTCCGGAAAGAGGCATTCATTGTGGTTGCAGATCGTATATTTCATATGCGTGGCACAGAGTAATCCGTATCATCAGAGGCTCGTCCTCTTGCTCTCTGAATTTAGTGTTTCATAGAAGAGAATGGTTCAGAAGTCCTTGAAAGTGTCTCAGCCTGTGACGCAGGCACCCCGTATCCCTTTTCGCTGTCCATATTTGGTATTTATCAAAGCCCTTTATGTAGAGACTTCTTCCCATTACTCCCAGCCTTGAATTACTGATGTGTTTCATGTACTGGATGCTTGTGTGTTCACCTGAGGCATCCTGAGCTGGGTCCTGGGTCTAGAGCTTCACAGAGAACAGTGGGGTAGGAGCCCCTCTTGTCTTCCCAAGGGTCACCCCGTGTTCTCTGACGCACAGGGACAGGCACCTAAGCAAAGAAGCCTGCTCTGTAGTTGAAGAGTCGGGTCAGAGCCCAGCTATCATACTTTTTCACCCATCTCCCCCCAGACTTGGTGAGGAGGATGGACATATCAGTCCCCTGGAAGGCTATGTGCCTTAGGGGTGAAGAGGCTTTCAGAAGCTTTCTTAGTTAAGGATGTTCATTTTCTAGGGACGAGTAGCAGAGGTGTAATGATCCCGTGCTGAGCCCTAAACCCTCTCCTTGCCCCAGTTCTGCCTAAGCTTTCACCTGATCCAGGGACTATGCCCCCAGAGGGGAACCTGGAAAAAGCACGCCTCTATACCCCCTGCTTGCTGAGTCTTCATGTTCTCCTTGGCTGGAAGGGCTACACCAAGTATCAGGGTTGGCAGGTGAATTTCAGGACCCTGGCCGTGCCGGAACCTTTACTTACTTGAGTCACAAGTGTGCATGTGTGTGCGCGCGTGCATTGGCGGGACGGGGGTTGGGGGCATCTCGTATTCATCACATTATTGGGAAACAAAGTAGCCCCTCTAAGGCTCTGAACATGCTCCTTTTACGGAAATGTGTGATGACGGGATCTCTTCTTTTCTTCCCTCGTGGCAGGATTTTTGTCTGGGTTTATGATGTCATCATTCTAATAAATGCCATATTCATTGCTCTGGATGAGAGAAACCCCTTCATTTCCTACGCAGAATGGCTTTTCCTTTCTCTCTACATTATTGAAATTCTCCTGAAACTGTACACATACGAGCCCAGAGCCTATTTTGACAGAAGGCAGTTCTGGAACTGGTGAGCATGTGTATTCTGGCGTGGCAGGGGGTGGAGGGAGCAGAGGCCCTGGGCGACGAAAGGGGGTTTTCTCTCAGTGTGCGGAATATCGTAGTTTTTCAAGCTCCAGCTGCCTGGTTTTGGCGCATCTTATAATGAAATCTTGGGGGGGGGTGTGTGGAAACATCTGGTTCAGGCAAAGCTGTTATTTAGGATGTGAGTTTGAACTGACTCTAGCTAAAATGAGAATCGCAGATCATGACATCCTGGATTTGGAAAGGACCTTAGAACATCATACCCAATGAGGCAGTGCCTTCCATAGCTGCCTCAGCCCACTCCGTGGTCTTTTTATCAGAGAAGTTGGCAGATGTGGCTGGACAGTGAGACCGCCAGTAAGCTTTTTCCCACACTGGGTGTGTCACCTGTGGCCCTTTCTTCTCCAGGCTGTGTACCTCCTGGTCTTGAACTATCACCCACATGCTGTAGACCATCTCAGATGCACCACGTGCATTGGCGGGGTTGGATCTTGGTGGTCACTGCTCTCGGTGCCAGGAAAGTCACTGGGGATGCACGTGTGGCCAAAGAGGAGCTAGTTATTCTCGTCCAGTGCTTTGGCACGGCTGTCCTTTGATACTTCTGTCAGGAAGAAAAGTGACGATGTGATGAATGTCCCCTTTAATTAAAAAGTTGCAATGTACCCAGTAAAATTAATACCAAGAAAAATTATGCCATGCATTCAGAAAATGTGTCCAAGTATTCTTGCAAGGACACGGTAAAACCTTGGACTGCGAGTAGCTTGTTCTGGAGTGTTCCGCAAGACGAGCAGACATTTCTGATAAATTTTAACTTGATAAACCAGCGACGTCTTGCAATACGAGTAGTACATGACGCCGAACATCACGTGATCACGACTGAGCCAGTGGTTCTTGAATTTCACTTTGGTATCCAAGGGCTTTGGATTGCAAACATGTTTCCGGAATGAATTATGCTCACAAACCAAGGTTTTACTGTATATCATTATTTTGTAAGACAAAGTAATAGGACTTGGTTGACTGCTATGAATTCCCTTGGGTGGTTCATTGGAGCAGCCAGTGAATGATCATTGGATCATTCAAATGTAGTAGTTCTTGTTTCATCTCCACTGTTCTAAAAATTACGGAAATCAGTTTCATGGCCGGCTCATTGCTTCTCATGAGACTCGATTTAAAGTTTTCTTGGGATCAGTTGTGTCCTCACAGGCCCTTCCCTTGATCCTTCACTTTGCTTCTGCACCATTAGGTTTGATACGCTGATCATCATCGCGGCCCTGGTGGCCACTGTGGCCAACACCACCATTCAGTCAGGTCAGTGCCACGGGCTCTCGGCTTCACCACCTCCTGGGATCGTGCATTCAATTGGTAGCCTTTGTTGAACATCCACCGTGCACCACTAAGGTGTTTGGGATGAGGCAGCGGAGATACAAGAGAATTCGTGAGAAAACGTTCCATGTTCTGAGAGGGATGGTAGCCTTGTTTGTGTTTCGCTGTAATTAGAGATTTCATTTGTATGCATCCATCATACCAGATAAGGATCTGGTCACCTCCTCTCCAAAACTGCCCTCAGTCTCATGGCTTAACCTCCATGTCCATCTTGGCCCCCCTGCCCATCTCGGTCCCCTCCCATGGTCCAGCTGTAGCCGGAACTCTGCATTGTCCCTTGCCCACTGCCCTCTTGTGTCTGCACACACATTCCACCACCATTGTGCACACTCCTTCCTGTGGACACAGAGGGGTTATTGAGAGATAGTGCAACAACTTCTTCTCCTTCTTCTCCCTCCTCCTTGTCCTCTTCCTCCCCTTCTCCTCCTCCTCCTCTCCCCCCTCCACCTCCTCTCCCCCTCCTCCTCCTCTTTCTCCTCCTCCTTCTCCTTCTTCTTCTTCTTCTTCTTCTTCTTCTTCTTCTTCTTCTTCTTCTTCTTCTCCTTCTATTTATTTATTTTAACAGGAGAGAGGGGGCCGAGAGAGAGGAAGACAGAGAATCCCAAGCGGGCTCTGTGCTGAGGGCCTCCCCAATGCAGGGCTCCGTTTAACAAACCGCGAGATCGTGACATGAGCCGAAATCAAGATGCAGACACTTAACCTACTTAGCCACCCAGGCGCCCCAAGATAGTGCAGCCTCTTAACATAACTCTATGAAGTGAATATTGGGGAAGGAAGGGCTTGTTGAAATGTGTTCTGTAGAACCTGATCCACAGTCTTTCTTAAAGACGGTCTGACATCTACACCTCCTCTCATGATTCTCTAGCTCTAGGGGTGGGAGGGCACGCCCGGTGTGGTTTTGGCGGGGGTGGGTGGGGGGGGTGAGTGATTCCAGGAGCACTTACTTCCTCATTGCTCAGAGCCACTGCCCTGGTCTTGAAGCCGCATCTCTCCCCAGTACTTACGGGGTCTCAGACCTCACTGAATAAAAGGGACGAGCCAGAGGCACCCATAAAATGGAATGTTACGTGATGGTGGGGTTTCTTTTGTTTTTCCTAGCAGGAAAATACAACAGTCAGCAGATACTGGATATTGTGTTGATCTTGAGGATACTCCGGCTCTTAAGGATCATTGTCAGCATTCAGAGGTAAAGATGGGGCGACGTGCACTCTGGTGGTTCCCACACTGGAGCCGACCGGAAACCCTTCCCGCCTCAGAACTATAGACGCACCCCGTTACGAAGCCGGAACGTAACCTGTACGGAGGACCTGGAGTTCGCTTGGGGCCGGGGGGGCAGTGGGGCAGGGAGGGAAGTCAGGATGGTGAAGAGCACCCACGTGGCAGCTCCCTGAGGGAGCTCTTGTCACCCACTTTCATCCCTGTGACCCCTTCCCTCAACTGAGCAGGCTGCACGGTGACAGAGTAACAGCGGCTCTGGTGGCAGCTAACGCTAACCTGAGTGTGCCCGCCGACAGCCCTCGATGTAGGGGCTTTTATCATCCTTTGTCCACAGGTGATGACGATGGAGCTCAGAGAGGTTGAATGGCTCCCCCAATGGTGCACAGCTAAGAAGGCAAACTCCTGACAGGATTTAAAGAACAGATCCAGGACTGGGGGAAGGGATATTGAACCAAACCCGCCAGCCTGGTGTCAGTTTTACTTTGCGGCTTCCCTTGGGCCACCTCTTGGTTTTATCCTAGGTTCCGGGTCATCGTGACGACCTTAATTAACATTGGGCCCACGATACTGACGTTCGGTGGACTCGTCTTGGTAAGTGGCTTGTCCTTGGTGCTGATCTACGTGAAGTAAGCGGTAAGATGCTCTTTCTTGGCAACTGTCCGTAAGCCTTATTTTAAGTGAGGAAAAGAAAGGGCGATTAAGCACACGAGACCCACTGGTTTCTAGTACTCCTTTTCTAGAATTATCCGCTGCCTGCAGACCCTGGGCATATGCCAGTTAAGGTACACCGGCGACTGGGATAGACACCAGAACTTCCGCGGCTTAACACAGTCAGTTTCTTTCTCGCCCGCGGTCTAGGTGGGTCTTCCTGGCTGGCAGGTGCTTCCCAGGGATGTAGGTTCCTTCCGGCTCATGGCTGTGTCCCCCCCCGCCCCAGACCTCAGATCCTTCTTCGTCCTGCTTGTGGCCTCAGACCCCACCTCAGGGAGGCCAGGGGGCTGGTGTCTCCCGCTCAGGAGAGATTCCGCACCGCGAAGGACGGAGCTCGGATACTGGTGGACACTCTTCTTTTTCGTTTCTGTTAGCACAGTGAGAAATCCTATTAGTACAGAAGAATGAAAGGTAGACTTCCAGTCATTTCTAGCCCCCACCTGCCTCTTTCCCAGATATGACCGTTATTCAATGTTTCTTGTTCCTCTTCCTAAATATCTCTATGTCTGCAACAAGCATACCACGGACATGCATGTCTGTGTCTAGTTTATTGTTCGGTCAAATGGAATGATCCACAAAAGGGTGCGCACCTTTCTTCCACCTCCTAACCTTGTCCCACGTCCTGGAGTTCACTTGTGTCCGTGTCGGCTCTGGGAGGGTTAAGGGTCCCACCGCAGAGGAGACTCGGGAGCACATCTGACCAGCCCCTCTACTGACAGACCTCTGAGGTTGGTCTCCCCTTGTTGCCATCACAACTGACGTGGTGAGGGCCATTCTTGTACCTGCCCCTTAGTGTGCTTCTGTACGCTGATCCGCTAGGTCAAGAGGGAGATGTGTTCAAACTTTGGACGGCTTGGTGGCCAGTTGCCTTCCCAGAGAGTGCTCCCTGTGTACCCCAAACGACAGCGCGTGACAGCCTGTTTCTCCGCGCCCTTCGCACCCTAACCAGGGGTTCATTAAGCACTGCCCTGTTTTCCAGTCTGACAGGGGAGAAGATGGCACCGTGTTGCTTTGACGTGCGTGTCTTTCGCGTTTCATGAGGCTGAGCGCCTTCTCCGTGTTCTTTTGGACAGTTTTGCTTATCTTCCCGTGAGCAGCGTGTTCATATCTTTGGTCCATTCTTCTGTTAGTTCTTAAATGTGATTTGCAGGAGTGTTTTGCCGATTAAGGAAATTGGCTATTGGCAAGTTGTTTTCCTTCTCTGTCACTTGTGTTTTGAGTTTTTCTTTCTTATCTAAAAGCTTTTTTGTTTTTTTGTTTTTTTGTTTTTTTTTGTAGATTTTGTATGTTTTGTTATTTGTCTATTTTGGGGCTGTATAAAAATTGACATTAATTATATAGCCATATTTGTTAGTCTTTTATTTTATAGTATCTCGTTTTTATGTCATGCTTAGTGGGGCCTTTCCCCACACACTTCTTTTCCCCCAGTTCCTTCATGGTTTGTTTTTTACATTTGACCCTTTCGACCCTTTGGAATTTGTTTTGGTATAAAAAACAGGGTGAAGACACAACGTTACTATATTTTTTTTCCCTGGAGGACCAACCATTATGTATTGAGTATTTAACCCACTAACTTGCTAGAAGCTTTGGTTCTGATGCATAAGCCCATGGGAGAGGTCACGGTGTGGTCCAGCTGGCTGTGTGTCCTCTGTCCCTCCACGGACAGCTCAGGCTTCTCCAGCAGAATAGCCGATCAGTCCGCCCCCTAACCCCCACGTCCACCCCCACCCTGACACTGCCTGGGACTCGGTTGGGGAGGGCAGCCCTTTCTGCTGGGCGCACGGACTAGCAATGTCCCCAGCCGGCCTCTCCAGCCCGCCCCTGGCCCCGCGATTCTGCAGCTCGGTGCGCCCCCTGGTGACCAGTGCTGCCGTCCTAGGTGGTCTACTACGTGTTCGCTATCATCGGGATGGAAGCATTCCATGGCAAAGTCCGGTTCTCTGACCCGAATTTCACCAGTCCTGATGCTCTGGTGTGTGGGAACCCAGCCTTGAAAGATTCAGCATTTGCCCGAGACAGGTACTGCAAGAACAACTTCAACGACCTGGCCTCCTCGTTCATCGTGCTGATGGAGCTCACGGTGGTTAACCAGTGGCACAATATCCTTTCTGAGACGGACCCGGCTGCCTCACCGGGGCTTCTTGGGGTGGGGCAGGGGGGTGGCGCCGAAAGTGACTTCCAGGAGCATCCGGGGGGGGGGGCACCTGCCGAGTTCCCTGCAGGTTGACGTCCTTAGCCTCCTACTTCTCGCGGGCGGCTTTGCCCTCGTGACTCACCAGGCGGCAAAGCTGTACTTCATCGGCTTCCACATCGTGGTCGTCATTCTCATCGTTAAGTGAGTCTGCTCCCGCCACGCTGGCCGATTCCACATCTCCTCCCTCCCTGAGCACGTGTAGCCGCTTTACCTCCCTTCTCCCGTGTTCCGTCCACCTGCTGTACGTTGTGGGTCGGCACTGGAAGGGAGGAGTCTTACTTGTGTCCACATTTGTGCCCTTGTTGCCTGCCAGTGCGGTGCACCTCTGTGCATAACACGCATCTCACAGTCTCAGAGGCTGTTGGGGTCAGAAGGACTCTGGGGTCCTGGCCGGTCTCCCTCCCCTCCCCCGCCCAGACCGAATCCCTTTAGAGCATCCCTGTGAATGCCGATCACCCTCGGCTCCAATCCGTCCTTCTGGCTCCTTCGAGCCTCAGAGTCTGTTCCCTTGTACAGCTACGGTCCCTCCCTGTCCTTGCGCGGGTACAATGGAACTGTGTCCCCCGATACAGTCCCTTCGTTGGCTCCAGTTCTGGTCCTGGCTGTTCTTCCAGGAGGGAACTCAGCTCAGCTACTGTTTGACAGCTGCTGTGACACCCCACCACCCCTCCACAGGGTTTCTGTTCCAGCGTCTGTTCATGCGTCACAACCTCTGGGTCTTGCTTCTTGGTTCCTCGTGGGACCCGGAGCTGAGTCCCCTTGATCACGGGAATGCTCTTTCAGAGAGGTTTCCCGACTGCCGTACCCCTCGCACGGCGGTGCGCCTGCAGCCCCTGGGGTGACCTCCCGGCACCACACCGTCCTTGTCACATCAGGCCTGCTTTGGCCAGCCACCACTTTACTGACTTTGGCTCAGGAATGACTCAAGAATCCTGGCCGAGGAGGGGAGGGGAAGAAACCCCGTGGGTGGCTCCGATCAGGCCTGCTCGTCCTTACACAGCCTGAATGGAACACGTAGTGGGAACAAGAGAGAAACACCTCCCTGGGTGGCTCTTACAGAGGTTGCTGGAGCGCTGGGACCCATCAGGGCCAACAGCGTGGAAGGCTGTAGGGACGTTCCTGGTCCTCTCCTCTCAAAAGTATGTGGGCGCCGTGGGCGCCCTGGGCTCCATCATCATCACTGTTAAGGCAGAAAAGGTGATGGGTCTGAGATTCCTCCCTGCCTGCACGCCCGCAGGTCAATCCGCGCGTATATACCACGCGTACACACAGGTAGAAGGTACGGCACCTTGGGTCAGAGACAAAGACGCTGTATTACTCATGGTGAAAGCAGCGGCAGAGCAATATCCCGTGTCTGTTCCCCGAACATTTGTCCACAATGAGCAGCCTGGTGAGCACCGCCTGGGGTGGGAATGCAGGAAGGAGCTCCAGAATGAGGAAACTGATCTTAGATAGGGCAGCTGGGGACCTTCCCATCCCCCCCTCTGGAGAGGGAGAAAGGGACTTTAGTTTCACCTGGAGTGGAAGCAGGCCCCCAGGGAGGGCAAGGTGAGTCTTTGCTGCCCTGGGCTCTCTCTGTAGGGGAGGCGTTGTTGAGCTTTACATCCTGGAATGTCTCGGGGGACAAGCATTCCTGAGTCGGCTCTCCGTGCCTTTGCTCAGACAGCCCAGACTGTGCAGAAACTTGAGATATTCATAGAGAATTGTCTACCAACAAATACTTGGCCTAAGCTTCCCCTAGAAACAAACCCATTTTCTTTTTTAATATTCACTGTTTAAAGAGGTTATAAAAGAAGAATGGTTTTCCAAGTGAATGAAAGTTGTGCCCAATCCTCGAGAGATACTGTTTGTCATTCCTCCCTTCTGTGTTGTATTTTCTTTGCAACAATAGGCTGCCTTTTTATTTAGGCTCACACACTCTTTGGGTCCAGGCTTCCCTGTCACCTGGACCTCGGCTAACGCCCTCTACCTCTTCCTCTTTCCCAGTATTTTCATAGCATTCATCTTGGAGGCATTTTTTGTGGCATATTCCTTAGAGAAAAGTGAAGTGGAAACTGCTATCGAGAAGAAGATTCAAGAGCTCGGAGTGGGAATCCAAGAGTGAGTATTGTGTTCCCCTTCGTGTAGCTCACAGACCTTTAGAAGCAGACTGGCCACGTTTAATCTCTAAGTGTCTCGTGACACCCAGCCTGGTCCTGTGGGTCAGTTCTCCGGGACCTTCACTGTCCGGAGCCCTGGATGTGGCTGGACAGTAACACAGGGCCTCGGCTGGGAGGACACAGGCGGGACTCAGCTGAGGGACCTGACCCTGTTCATGTCTCTTCCTCCTTGAAGAGAAGAAATGCAGGACAGGAAGCTCGTTGATAACATGGATGCTAAGGACAGTGGCTTTAGTGGGGACGATGGAGACAACAAAAGGAAGGACCTGAAAGGCTTGTACTTCAGAATTGCATCCAAAAGTAAGTTTTAAGGGTGCCTAGGAGGCTCAGTTGGTTAAGCATCTGACTCTTGATTTTGGCTCAGGTCATGATCTCACAGTTTGTGAGTTCGAGCTCCACGTCGGGCTCCACACTGCTGTCGCAGATCCTCTCTCTCTGCCCGTCCCCTGCTTGTGCTCTCTTTCTCTCTTTCTCAAAATAAGTAAACTTGTTTTAAAAAAGTAAGTTTTAACCCAATGCAAAACTTCCTCCGATCCATGCTCCTCACTGCAGCCAGAAAGATGTTTTCCGAATGCAAATCTGACCTTCGGTGTCTTAAGGATAAAGACAAGGGCAAGGGGCGCCTGGGTGGCTCATTCTGCTGGGCGTCCAACTTTGGCTCAGGTCATGATCTCACGGTTCATGGGTTCGAGCCCCGCGACAGGCTTTGTGCTGACAGCTCAGAGCCTGGAGCCTGCTTCAGATTCTGTGTCTCCCTCTCTCTCTGCCCCTCCCCTGCTTGCCCTTTCTCTCTCTCAAGAATAAACATTAAAAAAATTAAAACAAAACCAAAAAGACAAGGTCCCTTGTCGTGGCCGCTGCAGCCCGTATGTATGCCTGGTCTCTCCTTCTCTTTCTCAGCCTTTCTTCCTTCCCTCTGTGACTCGCCATGCTGGCTGCATGCCATTGATCTTTGAGTGACTGATTGGTCACCGTCTGTCTTCCTTGTAGACTCAAAGCTTCCCGTCGGGTGCAGGGCCATGTCTTCTTGCCCTCCGCTGTATCCCCAGGGCCTCACGATGTGCCCGGGACATGGGGGCCCTCAACACCTATTTCTTTAGCCATTTTATTCTCAGTGAACTCGCGGTTGGCTGAATAACCCACAGCAACCTGCGTGTCAGTTTGGTCTCTGGCCGAGGTGCCACCTCCGAGTGAGCAGCTCAGCATGGCCTGCGGGAGCCGTGGTGTGAGCAGGGCGCCCTTACTAGGCGTCACCCTCCCCCATCCTCCAGGGAGCACCTTCTCCTTGGGCTCTAGAGCTCTGGGTGGCTGAGGAGCACAGTGGGGTCCGCACCAGCACAGATGAGTGGTTCTTTCCTGACTTTTTTATCCTTTCTTCCAAAGAGCGTTTGGCTAGCCATGCTTAGAGCGTCGTCTTCGACTCAGGGGCCATCCTTCCGGAAAGCCCAGCTCTGCCCGAGTTTTCCCCTTCCGGCCCCAACACGTGCCAGTTCCGTGTGCCTTTCTCCCTCCTCCTAGAGTACAGGACCGTGGACGCCTTGCTGCAGCAGATGTTTGAGTCTGAGATTGCCCCAGAGGAGGAAGGCCCTTCGTTGGATGAGATTCTGAACTTTTCACCCGGTGACCTGTATCCCAAGAATCCCAATTTCGAAAACAGTGCATGATCCTGGACCTTTAAGGGTGCACACGTGGAAACCAAGCTAGGCGGCCATCCCTTCTGGCTTATTCTATCTAGAGGTGATTTTCCCAGCCCAGGTCGCTCTGTGCTGTGACCAGCCTGCGCATCGGCCCCTCCTGCCCTGAGCAACCAGCTGAAAGGTGTGGAAAGGCTGCTTCCGAGTGCCCCGCCTGGGGTTGTTCTGAGGTCTGATCAGGGCAGTAAGGAGGGGGAAATCTTGGAAGAGATTTTGAGGGGCACTGATCATACACATGGACCTACACGTGTGACGCCCCTTCAGTGGGTGTGTAAAAGCTTTTCATTTATTTTTATGTGATATTATGCGATTCTATTAAATCACATGCTACAGTGTTACGTGAATGAATTTTGAATATTTACATATGGTAAAGGAGTATATCTAATACAGTAGCTTTTAGATGTGGTGTTTATTCAAAATGAAGGAAAACATGAATGCGAAAATAAAATTCTGTCACAGTTGCTTCTTTTTCCAGGGAAAGCTCTCAAAGCTTTTTTTTTTTTTTTTTAACGTTTATTTATTTTTGAGACAGAGAGAGACAGAGCATGAACAGGGGAGGGGCAGAGAGAGAGGGAGACACAGAATCTGAAACAGGCTCCAGGCTCTGAGCGGTCAGCACAGAGCCCGACGCAGGGCTCGAACTCTGGGACCGTGAGATCATGACCTGAGCCGAAGTCGTACGCTTAACCGACCGAGCCACCCAGGCGCCCCTCTCAAAGCTTCTTAATGTTTATTTTTAAGAGACAGAGACAGAACGTGAGGGGGGGAAGAGGCAGAGAGAGGGAAACACAGAAACTGAAGCAGGCTCTAGGCTCCGAGCTGTCAGCACAGAGCCCGACGCGGGGCTTGAACCTGTGAACCTGAGCCGAAGTCGGACGCTTCACCGACTGAGCCACCCAGGCGCCCCCCCTCAAAGCTTCTTTAACTACATTACAATGATAGCTAGCTTTTGAGTAAATCAGTCTCCGAGGTCACTTTCTCCAGCTGGAAGTCCCCCAGTGCGGTGATGTGCTCCTTCCGGGAAATTAAAAGGGATTTATCTTATTTATTAACCGAATTTGTAACTGTGGTAAAATACCCATCACATAAAAGTTACCATCCTAACCAAGTCTAAGCGTATATAGTTCGATAGTTTTAAGCATATTGACGCTGTTGTGCAACGGGTCTCCAGAACTTTTTGTCTTCCCAAATGGAACTGCAACCGGTCAAGGCCAACCCCCTCTTTCCGCGCCCCCCTCCCCGCCCCGCCCCTGGAAACCACCATTCTGCCTTCCGTCTCCAGGACTCTGACCGTTGTGCCTTGCAAGTGCATTTGAGCGAGCGTAATCCTTTGTGAGTTGTCAGGGTATGACTCATTCTTCTGTACCTTGTCACGGGCCCCACTATAAAGGGGCCCATGACCTGAGGTGCAGTGAGACCTGAGTCATGTGTCACGTCGGGGTGACATCTGACGCTGGCTGGGGAGGGATTTCTTTTCCTTGGTTCTGAGGGTGACCTCTGGTGTAGGAGCAGGGCCAAGGTTTCGGGCACCCACTCTGGGGCCAGGTCGCCCAGTGTCATACCCCGGCTCCCCACTGAGTGGGCTACTTCATCTCTCTGTGCCCCGTTTGCTCACGTGCACTTGGGGTAAATGGTACCTCCGTCCCAGGAGTGTAGGAGTGAAGGAGGATGAGGACCAGTGGCACCCCGACCCAGCCGCTTCAGCGTTTGCTCTTACAGATTGCTGTTCCTGGTTTAAAGCCATGCCTGGGGTCCGGCATTGGTGCTTTAGAATTTTCTTACCATGACGCACCCCAGGAGGTGGGGCATTGCTGACCCCTCTGAGGGGATTTATGGAGCCCTGCCATCCTCCGGATTGCTCCTATTTCTTTGTATATCTAACATTTATTGTGATGTAAAGTATGACACTAAATGTATCGAGTGACAATTTCTTTAACTTGAAAACATGCTGGGCGTTTTTCAATTACAAACTATGCAGTCATTGTAAAAAAAAAAAAAAAAACCCAAAAAACAACTCAATGCCGAAATACAGTAAAAAGACAAAAGTTGCTCTTTCTTCTTCCTTCTCCTGACACCCACCTCCCCTTCATTCTTGCACTGACAATCGGACACCCCCCTTCCCAGTGGTGGTGCTGAGTTTGTTGTGTATCCTTCTGGAAACAGATCTACCCATTTACAGTCATGTGTATCATGCATATGAATATAGGGTATACGGCTGACCCTTGAGCAACATGAGGGGGTAGGGTTGCAAGTCTGCATAAACTTTTGACTCCCCGCCCCCCACCCCCCCAGGACCAGACTTTGCTAATAGCCTACTGTTGACCAGAAAAGCCTTACCAATAACATAAACAGTTGATTAACACGCAATTCACATGCTATGTGTATTATATACTATATTCTTACAATAAAGTAAGCTAGGGAAAAGAAAATGTTAAGGAAGTCATAAGGAAGGGGTGCCTGGCTGACTCAGTGGGTGGAGCATGAGACTCTTGATCTCCGGGTCATGAGTTCGAGGCCCACATTGGGTGTAGAGGTTAAGTAAATAAATTAAAAACAAAAGAAAGTCATACGTAAAATACATTTACAGTACTATACTGTAATTATAAAAAAAAAAATCTGCTTATGTGTGTACCTGCATAGTTCAAACTCATGTTATTCAAGGGCCAAAGGTAATTGCATTTCTTATTCTAAGAGGGATGTCATGACGTTTTTCCTACGTATTATTCAAGAATCTTTTTTTTACTTACCAGTGTTTTTTATTGAGATACGTGTGTGTTTGTACATATGCACACACAAAACGCTATCAAGTGTTCTGTACCATCAGCATTTCGTGATTCATTGAAAGCTTTACTTATTCATAGACCTATACATTGTTCCACGTGTTCAACATTAAACGGTAACAGAGTAAACCTTGTCACGTAATTTTCTTCATGTGTGACTCCCTTGGGCGGGAGAGACTGGATCCCGGTACTATGGACATGCAGCAGCCCCCATGGCCACCAGGGGGCCCCCACGGCCCCCCGCCTCCGTGAACAGTCTCAGAGCAAGGGGAACAGGAAGGAGTTGTGGCTGTGATTGACATCTTTCTCCAGGTCTGTCTTCTGCCTTTCAGTGAACTTGTCACCCCCACGTTTTGTCCCAGCTGTACACTTCATTCCTGTCTCCTTGGCAGGGGGACGGGACATGACTGATCAGACCTGCGGGCCGTGAGCCCAACTGGGGCCTGCACCTCACAGGTCTTGCCCTGGGGAGCAGTCTCTGTGTCTTCTCCACCACTGAGAATGGCAGCAATTCGAACATCCTGGAAGCCTTCTGTGGAGGATGGCAGGGTCAGTGCCCGCATGGGATCGCTTACCCCCAGACTGTAACAGGAGCTTGAAATCACTTGTTTCCTCTAAACTGTGTGTGTGGGTTTTCCGTTACAGCACCTTGGCCAGCCTGTAGCCTACCCAGCCCAGTAATGGGTTTGTCTGAAACATTCTGGAATGGAGCCGACGGACAGGTGGACTGACTTGAGGGATCAGGGAAATGGACGACCAAGGACGCTGACCTCCTGGGATGAATGGCAGAAAAAGGTGTGAGTGATAGCTTTGCAGGTGAACTTACACTGGGCCAAATGCCCGGCTCTTCAGGGGCTCTTACTTCTGATAGGCAGGAGTTATGCTTGTAGTTCCTTCATGTCTTAGGAAAAGTAAATTTTAGAATCATTGCGTTAGACCACAGATAAAATCCAGAGGGAAAGGGCACTGGTAACAGTAATCTCCGAACTTCCTATGTGAGCAGATTTTTTCTTAGAATGTGGAGCGTGGGGCCAAGAATGAGTAGGAAATGCCTGGACCCAAGATAGATATTAAATTGGAATCTATGCCGAGTCTAGCCAAAGTTTGAGCACTTGGGATTACTTGCACCCCTGCTCAGCTTTTCAGGAGACACAGATATTGAATAAGACCCAGCCCCGTCCTCAGGGAAACTTCCGTCTCATTAGCGGAGTGAGCCCGAAGTTTCCTCCCTCCCAGAGCTGACTTCGGATACCTCATCCATTTCAGTTGCCCTTTAGATGCACAGCTTGTTTCCTTGTGCAGGTAAACAGTGCATGTGTGCGTGTGTGTGTGCGCGTGTGCAATCTAGACAACTGATTTATAATTAAATGAAGATGGTTGCTATCGTTTGTACTAGGTAATGGACAAAACAAAACAAAACGAAAACTATTTGGCTGAAGTGCTTAAAGTAGCTTACTTTGTTCAGATCGAGCCTTTCTCCCTGGAGACAAGGCCGTTGCTAGGAAATCAGACTGTGAAGTTTATTTAAATAAAGCCCTTGGCATAGATCAGACACCAGATGGGCGACAGCAGTGCTGAGATGACACTGTGGTCAGGTCAAGGTTGTTGGTGCAAATAGCATGGACGATATTTGGAGTGTGAGAGAAGCTGACAACCCAGTAACAGCAAATGGGTGGATGGGAACAAAGTACAAGTCAGTAGGGGCTGGACGCCAGCGTGCCTGGGTGGCTCAGTTGGTTGAGCGTCCACTTTGGCTCAGGTCATGATTCACAAGTCGTGGTTCACAAGTTCCAGCCCAGCATCAAGCTCTAGGCTGACAGCTCAGAGCCTGGAGCCTGCTTCGGATTCTGTGTCTCCCTCTCTCTCTGCCCCTCCTGCTCACACTCTTGTCAATCTCTCTCTCAAAAACAAACATTAAAAAAAGTTTTCTTTAAATGGGGGCTGGACACCAAGTGTCCTCCCTGCCCAAGACTGAAGGCACCCACAGCGGCCTTTCCCAGATGGACACATTTCACTCTTAGTTTAGTAAACAGCACCCTTATCTTTTCTTGTCTTGTTTTCCTTTGAAAACAGCCACTTTTGAAAGAAAAAAAAAAAACAAACCACAATCTTGGTTTATCAGTGCTCGGTTATTTTGACACTTTCAGAACAAATGTAATTTTAGTTTGTTTGAGGAGGTCTGTCCCTTTTCAGCTTCCTTCCAGATTGAGTGTGTAATCAGTCATGTAGATTACATTTTTTATTTTCAAAATAAAGCATATTTTGGGATCCCATTCTATTAATTCATCCTGCAGACACATTTGCACATGCACTCAACTTTTTTGTAGCAATAAAACGGTGAAACCAATGATCTGTAAATAGAGGACTGGTTAAATCAATAAATTCACACAGAGGAATGGCAGAGAGCTGGACCAATACAGATGGGAAGATGGGCAAGAAAAAAGTGTCCTAATACATTGTGCGAGAAGAGATGGATGGATACTTCTTCAACGCGACTAAAAACCCCTACCACAGGGCAGCATCGTGAGCTCACTGGATAAACATAAGAGCTCCCGCTAAAGCAGGAGGCCGGGCTGCCCAGCGTCACCGTTTCGCCCTTTCCTAGTGGTCCTAGGCCAGCGGGAGAAAAATCACCAGCGAAAAATTGGGAAAGACATAAACATGATTTTCATACGGGGCGCCTGGGTGGCTGAGTTGGTTAAACGTCCGACTTCGGCTCAGGTCGTGATCTTCTTGTTTCGTGGGTTCAAGCCCCACGTTGGGCTGTCTGCTGACAGTTCAGAGTCTGGAGCCTGCTTCTAATTCTGTTTCCCTCTCTCTCTGCCCTTCCCCCACTTGTGCACTGTCTCTCTCTCTCTCAAATATAAATAAACGTTAAAAAAATTTAAAAAAACCCATGATTTTCGTAGTGATGACCAGTTACTGGGAAACTTCAAAAGAACCATCTGAAAAGCTTTTTACAGAAACCAATAGGGTTCAGATGCTCAAACTACCACCTAGACAAAAATAGGAAACTAGATCTGATTTAAGCAGCCAAAAGCTTAGTCTTAAGTATTTATTTTAAATATTTTTAAATGTTTATTTATTTATTTATATTGTGAGAGAGCGTGAGCAGGGGAGGGGCAGGAGAGAGAAAGGAGAGACCAAATTCCAAGCAGGCTCCATGCCGTCAGTGCAGAGCCTGACGTGGGGCTCGACTCCCTAACGGTGAGATCGGGGCCTGAGCCGAAACCGAGAGTGGGATGCTTAACTGACTGAGCCACCCAGGCGTCCCTAGTCTTAAGTATTTAAATGAGTACTAGTATCGAAAAATGAGAGCACTTTTTTTGTATTTCTCAACTGAGAATGGCATTTTGAGACACAAAAGCCAAAAAAGGCCATTTGAAACTTTATAAATCAGAGTATAAAACAAACATTTCTTAAATTCGTGGAAACAGGGGCGCCTGGGTGGTGGCTCAGCGGGTTGAGCGTCTGACTTCAACTCGGGTCATGATCTCGCGGTCTGTGAGTTCGAGCCCTGCATCGGGCTCTGTGCTGACAGCTCGGAGCCTGGAGCCTGCTTCGGATTCTGTGTCTCCCTCTCTTTCTGCCCCATCCCCACTCATGCTCTGTCCCTCTCTGTCTTAAAGATAAATAAAACATTAAAAAAAAAAATCTTAAAAAAAAAAAAATTCATGGAAACAGAAATCTTGAGTTCCGAGACAGATGACAAAGTGGGACAAATATTTGTACCTCACATACAAGGGACTCCTTCAGGTTCACCTGAAAAAGATCAAAATGGAAAGGGGACAAAGACTAGAGAGTTCACAGAAGAAGAACACACATAGCGCTTGAATATATTTGGCCTAATTTCAGAAGAGAATGCAAATGGACAGAGTAAGGAGATACCATTTTTTCCATGTCAGAGCAGCGTATGTGGAGAGCCTGATCCGTGCTTTTAGCGCAGGCGTAGGGGAACAGATGTTCATTCGTGCTGGCGCAGCCTGTATGGGGGCTATTTGCAGATCCTGACACAAAAGTTTAAATGCATTCACCTCTGCATTCTAGGAATGTTTCTAGGAATTTACAGATACATCATATAACGAAAATATTATACAGTCCTTAACAAAAATGAGACCATCCTCTATGTAGTAAATATTCTATATATTAAATTAAAAAAACCCTAATTATGCTAGTTAAATATGAAAAGTGTACAGAAATAGGCTAAGAATCATTTTGGGAAAGATTAAAAGTGGGTCATGGCTGCTTCTGGAATGGGGTACCTGCTGGGTGGGAGTAAGGGAGGAGGCGGTTCACTGTGCTCCTGAATTGGGAGTTGCCTCAACTTTCTTTACATCATAATGCTAAGGAAAGAAGGAGGAAGGCCTGGAGGAAGGCTGTTCAGTTCAGTTTATAAGACCCTTCCAGCTTTAAATGTCAAAAAATGCTAAGTTGCCTGTTATACAGCTTATGAGACTATTTTCAAGATGGGGGATACTCTTTTGAATGGTACTTTCCAAAAAAAAAAAAAAAAAAGGAAGAAGCTTAAGATTTATAACTGTAATATTTCCTATGGACAGCACTGAAGAACAGGTACAATAAAGAATGGTCAAATTCTATCCATAAAAATGTGAAGTCTTTTGAATATCATTTGAAAAATTTTTGTCTATTTTATACAAATATAAACCCTCAACTTAGTAAAAAGCTGTCTTGCTTTTTGGCTTTTTGGCTAAAGTGAACAGGTTGGTATTAAAAGTGACTTCAGGGAATGTTCACATCCAACTTATTTTCACGAAGGCTTGCATTTCAAGTGCCACCCGCCCCATCAGCCTGCTATACTTTGTTGAAATATTTGTAATGACTAGGTCACATGGACATGTGTTGTAGACTTTATTTTTAAGAAATATTGACATAAACAACAAGTGTGGAAAACATCAAGGGTCAAAGTGAGTACGTGAGCATTTACAAAGTGATTTTTAGGGAATGTCCGAATTTTATTTTCGAGAACGCTTATATTCTAAGAGCAGTACGATCAGCCTGTTACGTAGGGTCTTAATCTTGTTTGTATAGTGTTGTTGAAATATTTTCCTCAGCTTTTGCCTTAACAGATCCAAAGATGGAAGATGATGACAATCTGGAATATTCAACATGATGTGAAAAAATTCACTCCACATATCCAGATGAGGAAGCCTGGAGAGACAACGCATGGATACAAGATAAAATGTAGTGTGCAACACGTGGGGCCACCTCACTCCTGCCTCTGGCTTCTACATGCTCGGACGGCTGAATAGAACTTCATCTAAACACATTATAATGCATCAAGAATTGGAATCTATTATAGGTAAGAGAAACTGAAGATCTAATTAAATGTACACACCTTGCTCCAAAAACATGACTTAAGTAGCTTAGAAATAATAGCTCTTCAGCGGAGAACTGTCTGTCGGTCTGTCTATCTATCTATCTATCTATCTATCTATCTATGAAAATCGATCTGCTTTCCGCTAGCATTATATACCATACTCCCAGAATCTGCCATTCTGGCCGAATGGTTCTGATGGGCCTAACTGCGTATGTGCCGGGACCAGGTAGGCAGGCTGGACTACCCAGAATAGAGTTCAGATTCAGAGTTCCAACTACTGTGATCATTAAAATTAACTGTGAAAACCCCACAGCATGGAGATAAGGCACTGGGGAGAAAGCAGAATACAACTAGATTTGAGTTTCAGACAGAATATTCAGCCCATTACTATCAGGCCTGCTGAGGGTTAAGATTTTTCTCTACACTAGTGGTCAGAGACAGAAGCCTTCTGAATAACCCTCTGGTCCTTTGATTATGAGCGAGAGAAGAGATAGAGTATTTACTAAATTTGATGACTCGTTATGCAGAATAAACCATAGCTATAAGTTTTCCTTCAGGGCCTGGATCTAATCTTACTTATAAACTGGCACTACATTTTGTAAAATTACCACCAACTACTTTTGTATTTTTGGTCGGGCTGTGTGGGTGTGGGTGGGAGGGCTGGGGGAGTCCCAGCTTAAATTTCTTCAAGATAAACATGTGAAACTCCATTACACTTTTTGCACGCTAAAGGCAAGTGTCCTTTCCTGCGTATGTTTTTATACCTCAAAAAAAGTTAAGAGAAGTTTAACTGATATAGTGAACCTGCACGTACCAAATCCTTGAACATTATTATAGCTTATTCACGTGACACTATTAAGAGAGCCATCCATGTTCCCAGAAAGAGCTCTAGTCTAGTCATTAATTTTCACTATGATTTTATAGATGAGAAAACAGTCTTACAAAAACTACAGTCACAGAGAGATAGGACCTAAAAGCCTATCCTGTGACAGACAGCTGCCTCATCATATGACTTCATAATTTACAGAGCACTTTCACGTACATGATTTCCTTTGCTTCTTATGAGAAACATCTTAGGAGGGGAGCCTGGATGGCTCAGTTGGTTAAGCGTCCGACTTGGGCTCAGGTCATGATCTTGCAGTTCGTGTGTTCGAGCTCAGAGCCTGGAGCCTGCTCTTCTGTGTCTCCCCCCCTCTCTCTCTGCCCTTTCCCTGCTTACACTCTGTCTCTCTCCCTCTCAAAAATAAACAAACATTAAAAAAAAGTTAAAAAAAAACCCCAACATCTTAGGAAAGTACGCTCGGCATTATTCTCATTTACAAACGCGAGAAAACCAGCAAAAGCTTGAGGCTCAGTGACACCAGGTGGTCTCTCTAAAGGGTAAAGAGGAACATCTGAGGGCGTACAGGATGCTGACCGTGTGGCCAGGAGCTTTCACTGGAGGACATTGGCTGCCCCACACTGTCTGGGATCCGGGAACAGCAGCAGCGGGGCTTTGTACCCTGCTCACTGGGCCCCGCGTCCAGGACTGTGCTGCCTCACCGCACCTCCCAAGGCAGGGCTTTTCCACGCAGCGGCAGAGATCTGTTCTCCACCAGATGGAACCCAACATTCCACCACGCGTGGTCTTTCACTGTGGCACCAACGCGAATACTCACCTCCTAAAAAGACCTTCGGGCTTCCAAACTCCTCCTTCGTTTTTCACTTTCATGTAAGTGCCAAAAAGCATGCAGTACACTGTTGCGGCCACTCCAAAGTAATCAAGCTACAAAGGAAACGTAAGGCACGTGTGACTGAAATAGTCACGCGCACAAGAGTACATGAAGAGGTCTCTCTAACTTACGCAGCAGGTAGATAACCACAGGCTTTTACTTTTAAGTAATTTTGGAAGAAATAAATAAATAGCTTATTCAAACCCCCACCGAAATGCCCTGGTGAGTAATGCCTGTGTGGGCTTTGCTGGAGGCTTCCCGGCCACCGCCTCTTGAGGCAGCCCCTGGGAAAGCCGTTCTCCTTGAGCCACTGTGTGCTTCTCAAGTCCTCCGTTCTGTCTAGGGGCAAACGCAGTGCTCCAGCCTGTCTTCCACACGGGTAGCCTGGAGTCTTCCCACCTCCCTCCCCTGCGGCTCTGGTGGCTGGTCTCCACCTGCCCTCCGAAGCCTCTCGCCATGGAATATGTGTGCAACTGAAAACACTCGAGCATGGTCTTAACTCCCAGCACAGGAGAGGATGAGACCGGCTCAAACTAACTACAGCCCCAAGTTCATTTGTAAAATATAGTAAGTATGATAAAGGAATCAATTCTCAACTCTCTCACTTCAGTTCTGTACCTGGTAGTTCCATGGTTTGTTGCTGAGCATCTCAATACACTGAAAACCAGATGTTTCACACCTTGCTGTAAATGTAGTTCCTTTCGGAAAAAGTTTCATATCTATACTCTGCCCCAGGTCAATCAATGCCAAGCCAGCAGATATATCATCATCGTCACCATCCTGTTCCAAAAATCTATATTAAACACAAACAAGGGCCAGGCGGCATGAGCACAAATAATGGAAGGCTGCTGGGAAACAGAACTGCATTGAAAGTGCAACACTTGCCTGTTTCCAAGTATGAAATTGTCTGGCTTAATGTCTCCATGAATAATTTCACAGCTGTGCACTTGTTCGATCATGTAGAGCATTCTGAGCGCAAAAGAGAGGACTAGAGCTTGAGGCATCACCTTTTCAGGGGTATTTTTATAGAGATTGATTGCATTCTAGAAACAACAGAGAGTGGAATCCCGAATTGGTTGCACAGGATTAATGAGATTAATGAAACAATCCCACCTGCCACTCCGACAGAAGCTCCAACCGCAAAAGGTCCGAGCAGGGCACAGGCCAAAAACGTACTTCCAAATCATGTTCACATCAAATTCACTCACCAGCAACGTGCCATAGCTGTAGAGATCGCCTACCAACACACTGCCATTCTGGAATAAGTGGGCGGAATAGAATTTGATGAACATGTGTCGCGTGTTTGGCTTTAGTCGCTCCATCAGCTGGGTCCCGATGTAGAATTCCCAGGGGTTGGCAGGCTTCTGGACCTGCAAGTCAGGTATGTGACATTCACATCCAGTCTCACATTCTGGAAAATGACAGCCAGAAAGCAACGTGTACCCCAACAAACGATGTGGGGTAGAAGGTGATGACAGGCTACGGACTGTTGCCGAAGCATGGGGTCTGCTGTGAGGTCATTTGTGGCAAGGCCATCCCGAATCCTTGCTGGACAGTTTATGTTTCTTAATTGTGGACTACAGACCCAAACGAAGTCACTGTTGTCTCGAGAGAGAAAAAAGGGGGCTGATGAAATCAAGTCCTAAAATTCATTTGTACACTACACAAAAAACTGCTCAGATTATTTACCTTTAAAACGAACTTCTGTTTATTTTTGGCATCGTTCATATCTCCATGGGTAACTTCATAGACTTGGGCAAAGGCCCCTTCTCCAAGAAGGTGATCGACGTAGACCAGCAAAGAACCTTAGAAGACAGATGTGTCAAAGTGGGAAAAAAAGGTTCAAAACATCATTTTTGGTAAATTGTGTATTTGTAGAATTTTCTTGGCGCTTGTTTGCCTTCATACATAAAAATGGATATAGCTCCCTCAGGAAATGTTTTCCTTGTGTTAAACAAAAGTTAAACACCTACCACAAAACAGCCTCCCTTTTTACATGGCATGTGGGGGGACCAAAGGCAGCACTGCTGGGCACCAGGCCTGCCACTTTACGGCAGGAGTGGGCAGACATCCTCTCTTTGCCAATATTCTCAGGTTTAAAGGGGTGATACCTGCACTGCGTCCTTGGCAAGACTGCTGATCCTGTAAAGTGCTGAACAAAGCTCTACGTACACCTTTGAAAAATGCCAAGTGGGGCGCCTGGGTGGCGCAGTCGGTTAAGCGTCCGACTTCAGCCAGGTCACGATCTCGCGGTCCGTGAGTTCGAGCCCCGCGTCGGGCTCTGGGCTGATGGCTCAGAGCCTGGAGCCTGTTTCTGATTCTGTGTCTCCCTCTCTCTCTGCCCCTCCCCCGTTCATGCTCTGTCTCTCTCTGTCCCCCAAAAAATAAATAAACGTTAAGAAAAACGCCAAGTGTTTTACACTGGGACACAAAGCGCAGAGTATAACTGTACCAATATTTCTCATAGAATACTTAACATTTTTTTATTAAAGTAAAAATTTTATTTTAGATAGTTTTCAATTTACAGAAAAGCTGCAAAGATAGTACAGTTTGTTTGCTCTGCATCCAGTTTCCTCTATTGTTAACTTTCTTTTCTTTTCTGTATTTTTTTTTTAACATTTATTTATTACTGAGAGACAGAGCATGAGCAGGGGAGGGGCAGAGAGAGGAGGAGACACAGAATCCAAAGCAGGCTCCAGGCTCTGAGCTGTTAGCACAGAGCCCGACGTGGGGTTTGAACTCACAAACCACGAGATCATGACCTGAGCCAAAGTTGGACACTTAAAACTGACTGAGCCACCCAGGCGCCCCTATTGTGAACTTTCTTTTTTTTTTTTGAAAAAATTTTTAAACATTTATTTATTTTTGAGAGACAAAGCATGAGTGAGGAAGGGGCAGAGAGAGAGGGAGAAACAGAATCCGAAGCAGGCTCCAGGCTCCGAGCTGTCAGCACAGAGCCCAACGCGGGGCACAAACCCACGAACTGTGAGACCATGGCCTGAGCCGAAGCCGGACGCTTAACTGACTGAGCCATTCAGGCTCAGTTATTGTTAACATTTGTTACATTGTTAACATTTGTTAACATTGTTAACATTTGTTACAAATACAGAACCCACACTGGTATGTTACTAAGCCCAAGCCTATCCGGATTTCACTAGTTTTTCCTTAATGTTCCAGGACAAATACATCAAATCTCCTCAGCCTCTGACAGGCTGTGACAGCTTCCAACTTTTGGTTTTAGATGACCATGACACTTCCAAGGAGTACTGGTCAGGTGAATTGTAGAATGTCCCTCAAATTGGATCGGTCTTGCTATTTTTCTAACACTGGGGTTACTACTGGTTTGAGGAGAGACTACCAAGGTAAAGTTGCAACAGATTTTCAAAGTAATTTTAAAAAAATCCACATGTTCAAAATCAAATATACAAGAGCAGACTTCCAGTTTCTAATGTGGCACTTTCAGGAACTTGGAAGTCATCACTCCACTCCCCACAATAAAAAAAGAAAAAGCTACACAAACCGAAAATCGACAACTCATGTAAGAGCCATTAAAGAACTGAGGTCACAGGGCACACTGCTGCCCCCACTGGTGGATACATAGAATAACAGCTTGCCAGAGCATAAGCCCAGGAGCAGAAAGCACCCCTGGAGCCAGTAGCTGGGGGATTACAGTACAACTAATGTCTCAGACCTTATTTAAGAACAAGTCTCAGGGTGCCTGGGTGGCTCAGTCGGTTCAGGGTCCAACTTCCGCTCAGGTCCTGATCCAATAATTTGTGAGCTCAAGCCCTCAGTGCTAACAGCACTGAACCTGGAGCCCACTTCAAGTTCTGTGTCTCCCTCTCTCTCTGCCCCTCCCCTGCTCACATTCTGTCTGTCTCTCTCTCTGTCTCTCAGAAACAAACAAACAAAACATTAAAAAAAAAAAAAAAAAAAAAGAACAAGCCTCAGGGGAAACCCAAAGCCAACAGGGGAGACAGAAATAAGGCCACAAATGGGAACTTTAGTCTCTATGGTGGCAACAAACAGTAAAGGCAGCCTCATCTCAAGACAGAGAAGCATAAATCTTACACCAAAGGCCTATTTTATCTCAGTACATCAGGTCTGGCTGCTAACAAAAATTACAAGCATACACAGCTTGAAGACACAGGGCAAGTATCAGAGCCAGACAAACATACAGCAAAGATTTTGCAATTATAAGACCAGGAACTTTGTTTAAAAATTGTGATTAATATGCTAAGTTGTAATGAAAAAAAGAGATAATATGCAAGAATAGATGGGAAATACAAGCAAATGGAAACTCTGAGAAGGAATCAAAAGGAAGTAAGTGCTAGAAATAAAAAAAAAAAATACCCCACTTATAACAGAAATAAAGACTGTTTTTGATGGGCTCATCAATAGGCTGTACATGGCTGGGAAAAGAATCAGTCAGCTTGCAGGTATGTCGACAGAAACTTCCAAACGTGATTTGCAAAGAAAAAAAACATTAAAAGATAGAAAAGAATGTTCAAGAATTGTGGGACAATTACAATAGGTGTAACAGATGTGTAATGGGAATATTAGCAGGCAGAAGAAAAAGAGGAGGAGACAAAATATTTAGAGTTATAATGGCTGAGAAATTCCCAAAATTAATGACAGACACTAAATTAGGGATCTAGGAATCTCAGAGAACACAAGGCAGGAAAAATACCAAAAAGTCTACACCTAGACAAGTTGTATTCAAACTGCAGAAAATCACATAAGGAGGAAATAGTGAAAGAAGCCAGAGGGACAAAACCATCTACCTACAGAACAGCAAGGATAAGACTTACATGGACTTCTCTTTGGAGAGCACACAAGCAAGAAGAGAGTGGAGTGAGTGTTGAAAGAAAAACCTCCAAATCAAAAATTCTGTATCCAGTGACATTATCCCTCCAAAAGTGAAGAAATAAAGACTTGCTTACACCATGATTAAAGGAATGTGTCACCAGCAAACCTGCCTTGCAAGCAATGTTAAAAGAAGTTTTTCAGACAGAAGGAAGAGGAAATACGCCAGAAACTCAGATCAGAAGAGTGTAGGAAAAGGAGTAAATGAAGATAAAAGAAAATCTTTTATTTTTCTTATTCTTAGTGGGTCTAGCAGGGAACTCTTCAAAATAATAAATTGCTACAATGTGTGCAATAAGTACAGCTTAGGACAAGTGAAATGAGTGACACTACTGTTCTAAGGGACAGGAGGGAAGAACTGGTAACATTCTGTTATAAAGTACCTGGCACTACCTGCGAGCTGGTATAATGTTCACTGAAGGTGGACTTGGGTTAGTTTTAAATGTATAGTGCAAACTCTAGGGCAACCACTAAAAATGAAGTATAACTGATATGCTAACCGAGAAAACAAAATCACATAAATACCCAAATAAAACCAGAGAAGGCAGAAGGAAGAAGACAAAAAAAGGGAACAAAGAACAAGGGCAGTGAATAGAAAATAGCAACAAGCATAGTAGATATTAATCCAGCTCTATCAACAATCGGTCTAAAGATCAACAGACTAAAAATATACCAATGAAAACAGAAACTATGACAGGCGATAAGAATACAAGACCCAGTTATATGTTGTCTATGAGAAAAACACCTTAAATATAAAGACACAGATGGGTTAAAGTAAAGGGATGGAGGAAGATATGCCATGTTAATTAATAAACAGAAGGCTGGGGCAGCTATTCTAATTTCATACAGAGCAGACTTCAGAGTAAGAAAAGTGATCAGGCATTAAAAGGGGCATCAGATAATGATAAAGGATCAATTTTCCGAGAAGACATAACTCCTTAATGTATATGTCTCAAAATAGTGAGGCAAAAATTGATAGGACTGCAGGAACAACAGATGAATTCACTATTCTAGTTGGAGATTTCTACACCCGTCTTTCAGTAATCGATAGATCCAACAGGCAGTTGGATCCAACGGGCAGAAAATCCAACAGATTTTGGATTCCAACAGTTGGATTGGATCCAACAGATCCAACAGGCAGAAAATCAGTCAGGGCATGACTGACTCGAACAGCAGTACCAATCAACTGGATCTAATTCACATTTATGGAAAACTTCATCTGACAACAGCAGACTATACATTCTTTCTAAGCTCACGTGGAACGCTCTCCAAGACAGACCATTCTGGGCCGTAAAACACACCTTTACCAAATTAAAACAACAACAACAACAACAACAAAGAAATCATACAAAGTAGGTGCTCCAACCACAGTGGAATTAAACTAGTAACCAATAAAGAAAGATAGCTGGAAAGCCCCAAAACACTTGGCGATTAGACAACGCATAATTCAAAGAAGAAATTTAAAAATATTTTGAATTAAAAGAAAATGGAAACACAATTTATTAAAATTGTGGGATGCAGCAAAAGCAGTGCTTAGAGGGCAATTTATAGGATTAAATGTGTACGTTAAAAAAGAAAGATCTAAAATCAATAACTTTAGTTTCCACCATAGGAAACTAGAAAAGAACAAATTAAATCCAAAGCAAGCAGAAGAAAAAAGTAATTATAGCAGGTATCAGTGAAACTGAAAACAGAACATCAACAGAGAATATCAATGAAACAAAAAACTGATTCTTTGAAAAGATCAATAAAACCCATAAGCCCCTACCAGGTTACCTAAGGAAAAAAAGGGGGAAGGACATAAAATACTAATATCAGAAACGAAAGAGGGGACATCACTAAAGATCCCATGAATTAAAAATGTTAATAAAGGAATACTATGAACAACTCTGTGCCCACAAATTTGATCACCTCAGTGAAATTTCTTCCTTCACACAGGAAGAAACAGACAAAAAATTGAATTCATAATTAACAGCTTTCCTAAACAGAAAGCACCAGGGCCAGATGGGTCCACTGGTGAATTCTTTTTAAAAAAAAAAATTTTTTTTTTAACATTTATTTATTTTTGGGACAGAGAGAGACAGAGCATGAACGGGGGAGGGGCAGAAAGAGAGAGAGAGACACAGAATCGGAAACAGGCTCCAGGCTCTGAGCCATCAGCCCAGAGCCCGTCGCGGGGCTCGAACTCACGGAAGTTCGCTTAACACGGAAGTCGGACGCTTAACCGACTGAGCCACCCAGGCGCCCCTCTAGTGGTGAATTCTACCAAACATATAAGGAAAAAATTATAGCAATTCTCTAGTCTCTTTCAGAGGATAGAATACTTCCTAATCCCTTCTATGAGGCCAGCATTACCCTAATACCAGAAACAGACAGTTACAACACAAGAAAATTACAGAACAGTATCTCTTATGAACATAGATATAAAAGTCCTCAACCAAATATTAGCAAATGAAATCCAAAAAAAAGTATAAAAAGAATTATTTACCATGACCAAGTGGGATTTAATCCAGGTATACAAGGCTGGTTCAATATTCAAAAATCAATGAATAAATCTATCATACCAACAGACTAAAAAGAAAAATCACATGATCCTATCATAAAAACAGGAAAAGTGTTTGATAAAATCCAACAACACGCATTCATGATTAACAGCTCTCTGCAAAGTAGGAATAGTGGGAAACTTCCTCAAGTTAATAAAGAACATCTACCAAAAAACCTACGGCTAACATCATACTTAATGGTAGAAACAGATAAATGTTTCCCCACTAAGATCAGGAACAAGACAAGAATTTCTCCTCTTATCACTCCTGCTCAACATTATACTGGAAGTCTTAGCTGATGCAATCAAACAAGAAAAGGAAATAAAAGGTATATGGATGGGGAAGGAATGAAACAGTTCTCGTACACAGATGACAGCATTGTCTAGCCAGAAAATCCCAAAGAATCAACAACAAAAAAAAAATCTCCTGTAACTAACACATGATTATAGCAAGGTTGCAGGATACAAGGTTAATATATAAGTCAATTGCTTTCCTATGTACTAGAAATTAATAAGTGGAATTTACAATAAAAAAACCCACAATACTTAAGCATCTTCTAAAACGAAGTAACTTAGGTATTAATCTAACAAACTATGTACAAGATCTATATAAGGAAAACCATAAAACTTTGATTTAAAAAAAAAAAAAAAAGATCCAAATAAACAGAGATAGTCCACATACATGGATAGGATTGTCAATATGTCATTTCTTCCCAACTTGATCTAGAGATTCAAGGCCATACCAATCAAAATCCCTGCAAGTTATTTTGTGGCTACTGACATACTGATTCTAAAGTTTATGTGGGAAGGGAAAAGGCCCAGACAGTGAACACGAAGAACAGTTTGGAGGACTGACACAACATCAAGACTTCCTATAAAAGCTACAGTAATCAGAGCAGTGTGGTCTGGACAAATAGATCATGGAATAGAAGAGAGAGCCCAGAAACACAGCCGAACTAATATACTCTACTGATCACTGAGAGAGCAAAGACAATTCAATTAAGAAAAGATAGCCTTTTCAATAAATGGTGATGAAAAACTAGACATCAACATGCAAAAATGAATCTAGACATAGAACTTATACCTTTCATAAAAGTTTACTCAAAATGAATCATACACATAAATGTAAAACATAACACTATAACATTACTAGAAGGTAACACAGGGGAATAGGTAGGCGACTTGGGGTTTGTTGATGACCTCTTAGACACATACCAAAAGCATGATCCATGAAAGAAATCTATTGATAAACTTGACAAAATTTAAAAACTTCTGCTCTGCCCAAGACACAGTTAATAGAATGAAAAGCCAGAGACTGAGAGAATATCTTTGCAAAACACTTATCTGATAACGGTTATCCAAAATACACAACTCTTAAAACTCAATTAAGAAAATGGGGGAAAAGACTCAGTAAGAAAATGAACTGATTTTTAAAAAATGGGCAAAAGATCTGAACATACACATCACCAAAGAAGATATACAGATGGCAAATAAACATATGAAAAAATTTGCAACATCATTATATAATTAGGGAATCACAAATGAAAAATAATGAAATGCCTTTCAATACACATCTATTAGAATGGCCAAAACCCAAACTACTGACACCACCAAATGATGGTGAGGATACGGAGCAACAGAACTCTCATTCATTGCTGGTGGGAATACAAAATAGTACGAACTCCATTTGAAGGCAGTTTGGCAGTTTCTTACAGAAGTAAACATACTCTTACCACCTGTTCTAGCAATCACAACTCATTGGTATTTAACCCAAATGAACTGAAAACTTATGTCCATACAAAAAGTGCCTATGAGTGTTTAGAGCGGTTTGTTCATAATTGCCAACACTTGGAAGCAACCAAGATGTCCTTCAGTAGGTGAATAGATAAATAAATTATGGCACATTCACACAATGGAGTATTACTCAGTGATTGTAGAGAAAGAACTGTCAAGTCATGAGAAGACCAAGAGACCTTAAATGCATACTGCTACGTGAAAGAAGCCAATCTGAAAAGCTTGCATACAGTATGATTACAACTCTATGACATTCTGGAAAAGGCAAAACTATGAAGACAGTAGTTAAATGATTAGTGTTTGCCAGGGTTTCAGGTGGAGGGAAGAGATGACGAATACATAGAGCACAGGACATTTTGGGGGCAGTGAAACTATTCTTTATGATACCATAATGATGGATACACATCATTACACATTTGTCAAAGCCCATAGATTGTACAACACAAAGAATGAACCCTAATGTAAACTATGGACTTTAGTTAATAATAATCTATTAATACTGGCTCATCAACCTTAACAAATATACCACACTAATACAAGATGTTAACAGGGAAACCTGTGTGTGTGTGTGTGAAGTATATTGTGAGAAGTCTTGCTCCCACTGTTGTCCACATCCACTCTATTAACCATTTGTTAGTTTTGAGTATGTTTCAAGGGTTCTCTGGAAATAGTATCAAATATGAATATATTATCTTCCCCCTTCTTAAGGAATGAAAGACAGCATATAATACAGGTTGGCCCTTCCACTTAACAGCCTATTTTGGACATCATACCTATCAGTACAGAGAAAGCCATATTTTCCTGTAGAGGTCCCATAATTTACTTTAGCAGTCACATAGACACCTGTGTTGTTTCCAATCTGCCATTTTTACACACATACATGTCATTCTGAACATATGCAAGCATATCTGCTGAAATTCTTAAAAGCGAATGTCTGGGGCGCCTGGGTGGCGCAGTCGGTTAAGCGTCCGACTTCAGCCAGGTCACGATCTCACGGTCCGTGAGTTCGAGCCCCGCGTCGGGCTCTGGGCTGATGGCTCGGAGCCTGGAGCCTGTTTCCGATTCTGTGTCTCCCTCTCTCTCTGCCCCTCCCCCGTTCATGCTCTGTCTCTGTCTGTCCCATAAATAAATAAAAACGTTGAAGAAAAAAAAAAAAGCGAATGTCTAAAAGTATATGCATTTTTTTACTTTGATAGATATTGCCAAATTGCCCTCTGTAAGTTATAGTCCCAACAGCAATCAAACTCCTACAGTTCTGGCTTAACAAAATGCTCTCAGCTTTATCCTGTAGATAAAACTACTCGAAGTGGGGGTGGGAGTGTAGGGGTGGTACCGGAAGGGAAATCACACGTGCATGGGTTACCATCAACTTCCCAGACAAAAACAAGAGTTTAAAAGTCTGTTACCCACATAGTCCTTACCCAGTTGAAACTCAGTCTTGGGCTTGATGGCTGGAAGTTTACATTGCCATTCATAAGTATTTGGATAGGATCTCACTGGCTTAGAAAGCCCAGATAAAAGTTTGAGAATCAACTTATCATCCCATGGATTCTCAACAGTCAAATCTTAGAAGGAATGGGAACAAAAAAAGAGAATGAATTCAGTACCCAAGAATTTCCCCAAAGAAACTATAGATAAAACAAATGGAGACATTCATTAAATAAGCTTTCAAAAGCTTCATCATTAAAAGAGCACTGATTTAAATAATAACCGTTCTCAAATATCAAAATAGCTAGTTCTGCATAGTTCATTATTTGTTATTTTTGATCTACAAAGTCAGATCAGTATGTAGTTGTGACAAAGGAAATGAACACCAAGGGCACCTGCTCCACTTGCCCAGAACTGCTAGATTCTGCCTTTAACATTATTATGTCTTAAAGGCAGACCTGGATCTTAGTTACTCCTAACATGCTCAGATATATATTCTTTAACTTGCTTTCCCACTCGGATTTACAAAACACAATGCCTTTTGATACTTATATTATCTATGAGCAATTTCCATGGATGAGATGTACTTTAGGTTCACAAAAGAAATAATTTCTAAAGGGAAGAATAAAGTTTCTGTCCAATTTATGCTATAAAAATGCTTTTAGTGGTAGTTTCAAAGACTAATCCAGCATGATTACCATGTACTTAGTGCTAAGCCTATGTAGGACACTGTTCTGAGTACTTTATGCTTAGTAATTCACTTGGTCCTTACAAGATTCTGAAGTAGAACCATCACATCCACTTTACAGAAAAGGAAAGAGGGCCACAGAGAATTGAAACGATCTTGGCCAAGATCATGTGACTGCCTAAGAGGAGAAGCTAGGACTAGAACCTAGTCAGTCTTCAGAGTCTGTGCTCTTAGCCACTGTGCAAGACTATACAAGACTGTTTCTGAATAACCAGGGGAAAGGAGTTAAGCACTGAGCCTGTTTACATTTCTGTAAAATAGGGATACCAGTCTTAAATTAAATTCCTGGCACAGAGTAGACCCTCCAATTCTAACTCCCTCTTTCAACAGTATTTGTTTTGATACTTTCTAAAATTAAAGGAGATTCAGTTGCCCTTCAAGTATGCTACCATTGTAGCACACTCCGACATGGTATGCAAGTTTTGTCTGAACTTGTGGTCTACTCAATGACATTCAAGTCCCTGTTCTTTGAGCTTCTTTCATAGAACAGCTTTCACCAGGCTATTGGCCTTATGCAGGGACACAAGTAGGACTGAATATGTGTTCATACTTGCAACATCAACATTCCCAAGTGAATTAGTCTGCATCCATTCTGCTTGGCGCCCAGCATTGGCATCTGATGCATCTTCTGCAACGGCGAGGTCAGTGTCTATGAGTTTACAAGCCTCAAGGCTCTGCTGTACCTCACTGGTTAGCACACCGTCTGCAGGAGGCTGGCTCACACGGAGCACGGATGCTGAAGATACATCTGTAGGGAACGCTGGTTCTGGGCTTTTCTCTTGAATGGGACTGAATGTGTTAAAGGGATAGACAAGAGGAAACAAAACACCACGTGATTACAAGTCTATTGGATTTGATCACACAAAAAGTCCCACAGAACAGTTTCCTTTCCATTCTGGGAATGACATTTCAAAATTGCTTCACAAAGAGTTGAGTAAAGCATTTTCTTCAGATAAACAAATACTTACAAATACAGCTAGTACAATATGAACAGAAATAAAATCAAAGACATGGAAATATATTCAATAAATAGGTGAGGGAATACACTGGATATTCTTCAGTGATAAACATTGGGCGGGATGGGTTTATTTGCCCAAGCTGTCATCTAAGTATCACTACTATTATCAAGACTGACTATTTAACTTTATCCCCAAATGGCTTTTTTCACAGCATTGAAACAAACAGAAAATGCCATAATCCAACAACCTAACACCAGTGTCTTTCTTTATGCACACACATATACATATATAGTTGATCTGTATTATTCATGGGTTCCATATTTGTGAATTCACCTACATGCTAAAAGTCATTTGCAAACCCCAAATCAATACTCATGGTGCTTTTACAGACATGCAAAATGGTGAAAAGTTTTAGTCACCAACACACGCGTTCCCAGGGGAAGTGAAATAAGGCAATGCTCTGCATTCTTGTCTCAGGTCTCACAGTATAAACAAGTGCCATTGCATGGTATACTTAGTAATGTGTTTTTCTGAATTTTTGTTGGTGATTTCGCTGTTTAGGATGTTCCCCAAGTGCAACGCTAAAGTGTTGTCTAGTGTGCCTAAGTGCAAGAAGGCCGTGATGTGTCTTACGGAGAATATGTGTTAGGATAAGCCTTCTTCAGGTATGAGTTACAGTGCTGTGGGCCTGAGTTCAATGTTAACGAATCAACAATGTTTATTAAATAAGGTGTCTGTAAACAAAATGTTGTGAACAGAGGCTCACAGGAACCTGTGTATCTCCCCTATGAATAACAAATGGCTCCGTGTTGGATAATGCAGAGTTTGCAGTGACTTTATACAAAAGAACCAGTGAAAATAATAAGAATTGACTGTGTATGTATTTTTATACACATAATTCTCCTCCACCTTCACATCCACATATGCACAAACATATGTATAAATTTTTACAAAATGTATATTTTGAGAAAAAGGACTTTGTACATATAACTTGATGTTTCATTCTTAATTAAAAAAAATTTTTTTTAACGTTTATTTATTATTGAGAGAGAGAGAGAGAGAGAGAGAGAGAGAGAGCGAGCATGAGCAGGGGAGGGGCAGAGAGAGGGGTAGGCATAGAATCCGAAGCAGGCTCCAGGCTCTGAGCCATCGGCACAGAGCCCGATGCAGGGCTCAAACCCACAAACTGTGAGATCATGACCTGAGCCGAAGTCTGTCGCTCAACCAACTGAGCCACCCAGGCGCCCCTCTTAATTTTTTTTTTTAAGTTTATTTCTTTTGGGAGAGAGAGAGAGAGAACGTGAGCAGGGGAGGGGCAGAGAGAGGGAGAGAGAGAGAATCCCAAGCCGGCTCTGCACTGTCAACGCAGAGCCCAATGTGGAGTTCAAAACTAACGAACTGTGAGATCATAACCTGAGCAGAAATCAAGAGTCGGACCCTTAACCAACTGAGTCACCCAGGTGCCCCTTCATTCTTACTTGACAGGCATTTTTCTTACTATGAATTTTTTAAAAAAAGAAACTAATTTTGGAATAGGAATAATTTTAGATTTAAAGAAACGTTGCAAGGATAATAAAGAATTCCCAAATACTCCTCACCTTTCCTCTACTGTTATCATTTCACATTACAGAGGCTTCCCTGTCAAAACCAATAAACCAACATTTGTTATACTATTAACTAACCTCCAAACTTCATTTGGATGTCGCCAGTTTTTCCACAGGGCCCTTTATTTGCGCCCAGATCTGATCATGGGTACCGTGTTGTATTCAGTTGTCAGGTCTCCTTACTCCCTTCTCATCTGTGACAGTTTCTTAGTGTTTCCTACTCTCCCAAGACCTTGTCCTTTTTTAGGAGTACGGGCCAGGTATTTTGTAGAGTGTCCCCCGATTCAGGTTTCTTGGAGGTTTTCCTCATGACTAGACTGTGAGTATCGGTTTTAGGGAAGAATATTCCAGAGGTAGAGTGCCCTTCTCATTGCATGACTACCATGAGCTATCACTTGTGAAATTAACCTTGATCATTTGGAAAGGTTGTGTCTGCCAGGTTTCTCCACAGTCCTAGCATGGATTTGAATCACCACACTCCACCTAATCCAGTGGGTGTATGCTGGAATAGAATACTTTCCTGGTTTTTAGTAAGTATTGTCAATATTTTATTTTACTTAGTTAATTTTCTGTTCAGCCATTTCATATAGAAGGAGGACACAAATAAATCCTCCCTCTTCAGATCATGGCAATTTTAATCTATCCCATAAGCATAGCCACCAAAATCTATTATTGGGAGAAAATGTGGTAGTCAAATGGGAGTATTTCCAATATTTTATATTACAACAAAACATAGTAGAGGTACCCATGTACACAGAAAAAGCTGCTTCCAAACGCATATGTATTGCTATTAAGTTATGTGAGTACCCAATTACTGTGGGTGCATAAGTCATCAATAAAACCCTTTTCCCTTCTCCATGAGAATTTGAATTTTGGTAACTTTCTAGCTCCTCTCCCCTGAAAACTGAAAACGTAAGAGTATCACTGTCAACACTGCTTATGGTAAAAAATAACCATTACTGGTAACTGCATTCTAGACTGAGAGAATTAGGAATATATGCTGGGAATCCACAGCTTCAGGCTTCAAGGTATGACGACTCTTGTAACAGGCCTGTCCCTTGTGGGGACTCTGGGATCTAAATCGAGTGTTGCAAGAGCCACTGGCACACTAACACCCATGGAAATAAGGCTTCTAAGCCAGGGAACTTCTGTTCCCTCGGTCTTAAGTGTTTCCTTGCAACTTAATCATCTCACAGGGTCAAAGACAGTTATTACCCTGGCAACTGATTTTTGTCCTGTATAGGTCTATGTTATGCCAAGGGTGGCTTACGGCAGTCTTGTGATTCAGACGTTTAGTTGCAGGTGGGAAGGTTGCAGGTGGGAAGATTGCTGGTGAGCCTATCGAGCAGCATTTTAAATTAAAAGGCAAGATCTGTTAATTTGCGTGTTTTTTTTTTAAATTATTAGTGAGTTGACCATTTTCTACATGTTTATTCATTTTCTTTCTTTTGTAAATTCTGCTCATGTCTTTTGTCCAATTTATTTACCGGAATCTCGCTTTAAGAAGAGGTTTTTAACAACAAGAGGCAGCACAGTAGAGTGGTGAGAGCAAGCAAGGCTTTTGAAACTAGAGAAATGGGTTCAAATTCCAGTGCTGCAATCACAAGTTGTATGACTATAGGTCATCTATTTTTTTTTTTTTTAACTCTCTAGACCTGGTTTCTTCATCTCTAACGATGAAAAGGATAGTTCCTACAATTAATTTACTGTAAGGATTAACCAAAGGGTACAGTGCACAAAAAGTGTCAGCATCATACGGGAATATAATAAATACTCGAAAATTGTAGCTACTCTTAGCGTCTGTTGCGTTTCCCAGACTATTCAAAACAGTGCAACTTTACTTCCGCAAAGCACTAGCGTATGCTGCATCTGCATTTTGTACCAATACCTAGGAGGCCGAAACATTCTATCTTACTCCTCTTGAAAGAAAGTTATTGCCTTTCTCAGTTAGAACGGATGTAAAGAAAGAGATGCGCATTTGCTCGGTTCCGCAGTAGTTTTCACGCGCCAGGGTCTTTCGCTGGTCAGAGTATGTAAGGCTCTGCTCTCCAAAGGAGTAGAAGTCAGTCACAGGAACTGTTCCCATAGACTCTCTGCTACCCCAGCTGCTTCTCTCACTGCCCTGATGTGGCCAGCGTATGGTACATAGAGAGAGAGTACCTTCTGGCTTATCCCTGCGAGTCCATGAAGTCTCTGTTTGCGTCGAAGGGTAGGAATTAGGTATTCCACCACATCCTAAAAGCAAAGCTAGAGTGACAGTGGGTGACAGAGGCACACGTGCCCTCATAGTACCTGAACTTTCTGTCTTTTGAGGGTTCCACCACGTTTTCTTCACGAGAATCCAGAGTCACGTGGGGGCACTGTTTTGCTACCACGTTTTCTGAAATATGGAGAAGATGAGAGAGAGACGTTATGCATGCGTGTGTCCATACACACATGACCTCATATGGTTATAAAGTCCAGGATTCCTTCTTATACCAACTTTCGTTGTAATTTCAAAATAGCATTCCATGGTAAAATGTTCCATAATGTTTAAAAATGGGAAAAAAAAAAAATCACTAAAATTTTTTTTACCACCACTACCATTTGTGAGCATTTCAACTCCATACAATCCTTCAAGAGAAAAGGGTCGGAAGGTGGCAAGTCAGTTCTGGGCGGGATGAGCAGCCTACGGACTTTACCGGTATGGTGGAGGGCACACCCTGCTTCAGGAGAACCTGAAGACAAGGACGTGGAGAGAAAAACGCTGCAACGCTTCTGGGGGTGGGGGTGGAGATTTGCGGGTCCTTCTGTCTAACTGCTTTATTTAGTCCGTTAGTGTTTAGTTGGTTAAACTGATTTAGAGTGTTTGTATCTGGAAGCTACCTGGCAACACTCACCATCACTCCCTTTAACTAAAAACAAACCAATGAAAAGTGTCTATGGAAAGACAAGCTAGGAAGGCAGAAATGTGGAGTATACCTCTACCAATGATGCTAAGACTACATACAGCCAGGTATTACACCGGACTAAACTATCAGCTAGTGCCTCACCAGACAGCTGCTAATCCTTTTTAGAACTAGAACACCAGCTTCTATTTATCTAACTGACGTGCAAATACTACAAGAACAGGCAATATTGACTCTCTGAAAGACTCTACTGAGTAAACTAGTTTTCCCAAATGGAAAACACTTGGAAAAATTTTTTTATTAAAGTGACAAGCTTGTGATGGCACTTGGCAGTTGTCCAAGTTTCAACTGAACTCTCCTTCAAAATCCAGAAAAGAAATGTAACATACTGAGCTAGTACTCTAAGAGAAACTTTTTAGTCTTTGGTTAAAAATGTATAGGTCTATAGGCTCAGACTTTATAGTACAATATACTTCCACGACGTGGAGTGCAATTCTTTGAGCGTTCTTTCATTATTGCTTTGGGGAACAATTACTATTTTTAATAAAAGTGTCATCAGTGGGGCACCTGGGTGGCTTAGTTGGTTAAGCATCCGACTTCAGCTCAGGTCGTGATCTCACAGCTCATGGGTTCGAGCCCTGCATTGGGCTCTGTGCTGACAGCTCAGAGCCTAGAGCCTGCTTTGGATTCTGTCTCCCTCTCTTTCCCTCCCCCACTCGTGCTCTTTCTCTCTCTCAAAACTAAATAAACATTAAAAAAAAAAAAAAGTTTTTTTTAAGGTGTCAGCAGTATTGGAATTTGGCTAGTAAATTTGTAGTCATCAAAATGGTAAAGTGGTCCCAGACCTTATTGTATGTATTTTATTGGTTGGTATTTAATTTTAATAGGTTGGTAATAATTATTTGCACTCAACGCCCATGTCTTATAGTAAGGTTCAATTCAGATAAAGATCTTTGATACAGGAGTGTTATGTCTAGGGGAAATAAGGACTGTGAGTTTTATTATTACTCTCGTGAGGTCAGTCATTAAAAAAAAAATACCTGATTTTCCCGAGTGTAGCACTTGGCTATAACTCTAATGTAAGATTTGTAGACATACACCAAGGACTAAAATTTGCTATTTTCTACTCTTAAAATAGACCTGTCCATAGTGGTCATTTTGTTTGCAGTAAGCATAACATAAACCTAAATCCTGTACAAATGGGTTGGACTTTGCATATCTATGTTCAAATGCTTCTATAGGTTTTCCTCCTGTTCCACCTATAATCTAAGGTATTAAATTTCTAAAATACACAGACTTTAAGAAAACAATATACCAAAAGAAAAAAATCATATATGTAATAATACAGTAAATGGACTTGAAGCTTCTTCTTTATAATTTTTCAACTTCCATTTAGGATTTCCAAGAAGAAAGCTAATTGTGCAAGAACTGAAGCTGGCAGAAGACAACATGCTAACGTAGTGCCACACACACCTTTGTCTTCCAGAGCGTGCACGGAGTCCCCTGGTGGCTTGTGGAAAGGAGTAGATGCAAGCTGTGCAGCAGAGGTGAAGGCTCCCGGGCTCTGAGGACTGGGCGCCAGGGTTTTGTTGCAGCGGATGCCCCATACGGTTGAATCATCTGAGAACTCTTCAGTGTGAGGTACTTCCTGCAACAAAAGAGGAGCTGAAAAAAAAGCAGCAATCTCCTTCTTTCGTCCACAAAATGTAACACACTCATACTTTTTAAGATTCAAAAAATGAGAAATTAAAGTATTTTTTTAATGTATATTTATTTTTGAGACACAGAGACAGTGTGTGAGCTGGGGAGGGGCAGAGAGACAGGGAGACATAGAATCCCAAGCGGGCTCCAGGCTCTGAGCTGTCAGCACAGAGCCCGATGCGGGGCTTGAACCCACGGACTGTGAGATCGTGACCTGAGTTGAAGTTGGAGGCCCAGGCACCCCCCCCAAAAAATGAGGAATTAAAGAGAAAATACATGTCACCCCTGGCTAACATAGTCAAGGACATTGTGGTTCCGTTCTCCCCAGAAGTGGGACACACCCCAGTGGAGTCGCACTGCATTCAAGGGTCACGTTTTATGTTCCAATTTTTATTTATTTTTTAATTTGAAAAGCCTAGATTTATAGAAGAGTTACAAAGATAGTACAGAGTTCCCATGTGCATTTTGTCAAACTTCTTCTGATGTTAGCATCTTATAGAATCCTGGCGCATCTCTAAAAACACTACTCCTATAGATGCTATTTGGATTTCATCATTTTTCCACATGTCCCTTCTCTGTTCCAGGCTCCAGTCCAGGACACATGTGGCATATAGTCTCCTCTAATCTGTGCCAGTGTATTGGTCTGTCTCAGTCTTTCTCACATGGACACTTTTGAATACTGGTTGGGAGCTGTGTACAATGTCCCTCCCATTTGGGTTTAAATTTGGCCTTTCATATGTTTAGACTGGGGTTATATTGATTTCAGGGAAGAATATCAGGGGTAAAGCGCCCTTTCTTGTTACATCCTATTAGGGGATATATGATATCAACACAAATTATTACTGGGGATAACCAGTAATAACCAATAACCAGATCAACCAATCAATCACCTGGTGAAGGTAGTGTCTGCTGGGTTTCTGCTCTGCAAGAAACTATTTCTTCCTTTCCTGACCCTTATTTATTCATAGCAAATCATAGTTAGCCTACACTCTAAAGGAGATGGGGCGCCTGGGTAGCTCAGTCAAACATCCGACTCTTGATTGTGGCTCAGGTCATGACCTCACGGTTCCTGAGATCGAGCCCCGTGTTACGCTCTGTGCTGACAGCGCAGAGCCTGCATGGGATTCTCTGTCTCTGCCTCTTCTCCATGCACGCTCTCTCTCTAAAAATAAATAAACTTAAAAAAAAAAAAAAAAAAAGGGAAGTAAATGAAGATCCACTTCCTGGAGGGAGGGATATCAAAGAATTTGTGGACAGATGTTAAAACAATCACATTGAAAATGTGAATGAGATACTGCAAGGCTATACAAATACCTTGTTCCTTCTTAAAGTTTCACTCACTAATTTTAATATTCATTTATGGATCTAGCTTGGAACAATGATTACTGTGGTGTTCTAATGGCTTTTTCTATTACCACTCATTCCTTCTCTGTTTATTACTTCTCATTTTTACTTCTACTTATTAATTCTTCTGTAAGGAAGTTTTGTTTTGTCTTGTCTCCCATTTATTTGTATCATTGTTGATATTTATTTTATTTCTTGGGTTATAATCTGATACTACCTTATTCTATTTATTTTCTTGTTCAAATTGTGCCTGGTCTGGTCACTGGCTTATTCAGGTTGGCTCCTGAGTTCTTTTGTTATGCCATCTTTTTTTTTTTTTTAAAGCACTTCCTTACTTTCTGGCACTACAAGATGCTCTAAACTCATCTTGTATTTTTCTTCTTCAGCCTCAGAATTAACTGTTTCTCCAAAAATGCAATGGCCAAGTTTTAGAGTCTATACACAGAGAGAAACTGCTGAGTCAGAATTACACTAGGCAAAGCCCTTTAGTTGCCAATAAAATGCCACCCATGGTTTTAATATGCAGTGCACAGATTTTATATAGCCACCGTATCTCCTCCAATGCTGGAGGAAACACTGGCTGTTGTTTCTTCAGATGAACACAGGATAAAGCAATTGGCTTATGCTTAGGGACAGGATGCAAAAAATTCATCATGGATTTTTTGGCCAAAACACATCTGGTTGAACAGTTCGGTGAAATGCATCTATGAATTGATGCCACTATATTTGAAATCCAGTCCATTATTTGGAAGTTTTTAGGAAGGCCAAAAAGTTCATCAGAAGGATTAGTGAACTGAGCGATAATTTGTTCAGAGAATCCACTGTGGGGGCGCCTGGGTGGCTCAGTCAGTTAAGCGTCCAACTCTTGATTTTGGCTCAGGTCATGATCTTATGGGTTCGTGAAATCGAGCCTCGTATTGGGCCTGTGCTGAGAGCATGGAGCCTGCTTGGAATTCCTTCTCTCTGCTCTCTCTGCCCTACTCTCTCCCTCTCTCTCTCTCAAAATAAATACATAAATAAATAAATTAAAAAACAAAAACAAAAACAGAATCCACGGTGGAATTAAAACTACGAACCAGGGTTTAGCACAGCTTTTCAGTGCTAGAGTCTGACCCCTCACGGTCAGAGGGCTGGGCTGGGTGAGTTGAGAAAAGCACAGCACCCACATAACACACTCAGGGCGAGAGCAGAAGCTGCCTATGGGCTGGGCACCCTTGCTGCTCTGACAGAAGAACGCTGACGCTTGTCTGCTGAGTTACACTGATGAAGGACCTTCCAGTTTAATTTAGACTTGGGTTTTCTAACATTCCACTGGAGGCCTCACTTCTTGGGTTTGGAAAAAAATATATCTCCCACTGGTTCCTCCTGCCAAAGGAAAGGCTCTTTGAGGGCAAGGATCATATCATTTTTTAGTTTCTGTATCTATCACCGTGTACGATACACAGCAGATGCTTGAATAATTGTAGAATAATGTTCCGACCCACTCTTCATATTACATTGTACTTTTCAGGACAGTTTAATATACACTAACTCATTTGATTGACATAATAATTTGGTAAAATGAAGGGCAAAGAGATATAAGACTAGTTTCATGGATGAAGCAGTGATTCACTCACATTTGGTTTTGAAGGAAATCTGCTCATAGAGCGTTCTCCAAAGGTCCTGGCTCCCGTGGGTTTATTTTTAGGCTGTGGTAATCTAAGGAAAGATTTCTAGAATTATAAATTGTAAAATATGCTACAGGGGATACTACCACATAACTAAGACTGTTAGAAACGTTTTCCATTTATCTTATTTGACTAGTAAGATATTTACTTATTTACACATTTACACATTCCTTACTTTTACAGTAGTTGTAGAAAAACTGAATGCAAGTTGAATTAACTTGACTGTACACATAAAAATAGATCTACAGTAACTTAAGAGAGGATAGAACATATAAAATCTCTACTACACTGAGGTATAAATAGGACAAAAAGAGAGGTAGAGCTATCGCCAATAGAAGGTCATGGGTGCCATACATCGTATTTGTCTAGCTACGGAACTTCCTTCTGAGCTGATCAGACTGTTTCCTTTCTGCCTCAGTGTGAATCTCTCCAACACCGCGATACTCTTAATTCACACTAACATCTCTCTTTCCATGATTTAAACTGTAAACTGTGAAAATTCCTGGAGCTACCCCATTTTACTCCCACATATGGCTCCCTGGTGATCTTTCAGCTTAAAACATCTCTCTGTAGCATAACCCAATATAAGCCACTTCCTTTTCTACTTTATCAATCCTGCAAATACAAACAGAGCATGTATGGACACGTGTACTGGTAAACTCATTCATACCTAATTCAACTTCAAATCTATAGAATCCTTCAGTTCTCTGATAATTTGTAACCATACTGTTTTCCTGTCAACACATGCTTTTGCTATGGGAGGTCTGCTTTCTCATAACTCTGGTGTCCAATGCAGATCTGGACAACTTTAGCAAGAATCTTCCAGTCATGTGGTTAAAATGCTCACCAGTGGCAGAGCTGGCACTGGTACCCAGACCATCTGATCAGTGAGCCACATTTTCTCACTATCCCGAGTCCCAGAGGAACCTCTGCCGGCATCTCATGTCCCTCTGAACACCCATCTCCTCCAGTCCACCACATCTCTTCCAAACCCGGAGAAAAACCTGGCTGGCTGTTTCCTCAGGTGGACACAAGATAAAGCAATAATTAAATGTGTCTTTACCCGTAATTTTCCTTGTTTCCATCCTCGAACACAGGAAAAGCAGATGACAAAGAAGAGATGATCTTATTGACTCCCCAAGCCCCAGAAGAACTTGCATTTTCTGCATTGGAGTAAAAAGTAGCATTTTATTATTGTATTAGGAAACAACATTTATACTTTATGCTAAACTTCACCTACAAGTAAAATGGAACAACAGCTTAGAGAAAAGAACTGACACAGTTTTCAAATACTAGGTAACAAGATAAGTCACTTTGTAGTGAGATGAAGGGACTTAACTGTGGTCACAGGGTTTAACACTCAAGCCTGTAGGTCTTGAGCTCCTGCTACATGCAAGGCACCGTATTCATCATTCTCCTAAAACATTGCTCTGGTCACCTGACTCACTGAAAAAAGCTCTCTGTGGCTTTTCTTTCCATTTCCTGTAAGAAAGAATTGACCTCTTAACTTTATATTCTGAGGCCTCCCGAGACTAATGATCCTATTTATCTTTATGATGATCTCGGTCTGGCTTCCAGCATAAAACCTGGGACAACAAATGTGGGCTCCAACACTCCACCCAGGCCATTACTCGAGCCAGGCAAGGCTCAAGTCATACCTCAAGTACTCAGCTTTTCCTGGCCATTCCTTACTCACCAGGATTTTGTCCTTCTATTATTTTCTAAGAAATAAAACCAATCTGTGACATATATTTAGTCCCTTTACAAACACTATCACAGTTTTTTATTTCATGCATTGTCTGCCCTTGTGGGACAAGCTAATCAAGGGAAGGGCAATTTCGTGTATATTCCTTGATATTTCCTGTGGCAACCACCCACGATGCCTACACTTAGTAGTGTTTTAACAAATTATTACTTTGAAACTGGGCCTCAAAAGCATCTTCATTTTGATCTAGAGATGGCCATTCATCTTTGTCATCAGAAATATCAGGAAGCGTCGGAGCCTGAAACATATTCATGATGAAACCTTAGAAGAATAAAAAGAGTAACTGTAAACATGATTGCAAGAGAGCTTTCATTAATTTGTCGCCAGATGCTACACATTGAAACAAGAGGCTTTACCTAATGCTTCTTTTGTGTGCACGGTGGGTGATGGCTGTACCCTGGATGGGGTTGCCTGAACCATTCCCAGTGACGTGTTTGGAGTTGTGTGAAAAGAACCTGTGTTAACAACCTTATGTGTTTCAGACCCTATAAAGGAAATGGGACAAAAGGCATTACCAGCAGAGAAATCAGAACAATTTAGAAGGCACAAAATTTAAGGAACACTGCAATGAGAACATTTTATTATTGCTGATAATTACCACTAAGGACTTCTATTATTATAGTGCTCACATATCGTTCACTTTTATTTTTGTAATAGTCCCATGAGGTAGGTAAGGCAAGAATTATCCTTTTATGGAAAAGGAAATGACAGTTCTTTTTTTTTTTTTAAATTTTTTTTTGAACGTTTATTTATTTTTGGGACAGAGAGAGACAGAGCATGAACGGGGGAGGGGCAGAGAGAGAGGGAGACACAGAATCCGAAACAGGCTCCAGGCTCCGAGCCATCAGCCCAGAGCCCGACGCGGGGCTCGAACTCGCGGACCGCGAGATCGTGACCTGGCTGAAGTCGGACGCTTAACCGACTGCGCCGCCCAGGCGCCCCGGAAATGACAGTTCAAAGAGATGAAGCGGCTTGGTCTCAGATCAGATCAAATCAGCCGCCTTGTCATAAGTAGCACCCTTCGCTCCACTGTCCCCTAAGAAATACATGTTAATAGTCACACAGTGAATCTTAAGACTGGCTTTCCATCTTACTCAGCTGGAGCCCGGACAACGGCATAAAAGGCCCCGTAAAGCCTGGGCGGGACCTGCTCACTCAGACCTCATCTTCCTCCTCCTCTTCCTCTGACTCACTCCAGCCACCTCAGTCTCTTCACTGTGCATAGAAACCATCAGGGAGATTTCTCATCTCAGGGCTCTGCATTTGCTGTTCTCTCCGCCTGAAACAAGTTTTCCAAGCTAGCTGCATGGGAAGCTCCCTCCTTTGGGACTTTATCCAAAATATCACTCTGTGAGCATCTTTCCCGGTCACCTCTGACATTTCAATTACCTCCCCCTGACACTCCCTTTCCCCCTCTGTGCGGGTGGGAGGTTTTGTCTTTTCTGTTTATAACTCCATCCCTAACTACCTGGAACAGTATCTGGCATCTGGCAGGTGCTCAGGAAGTCTTGGTGAAATGCAGGTGTTCCCAGCTGTTTCGAGCAGCTTTGCTCCCCACTGAACCGTCACTCGAGAGGATACCAGTCACATAGGGCAAGTGACTGCACAATCGATGTATCTTGTTTTGTTCACAAAACTTACCTTGTATGCAAATGCCTCTAACAAAGTAGTACCAAACAGAAGTATAATCCTCCTAATTAAACTTATAATTACCTTTCCTACCCCACAATATATTAAAGATAACTCTTGTTTTAGGTAAATCTGCTGAGAAATTTAATAAAAAAGGTTTCACGAAATCAAATTTCCAAAGGATTCTACCTAAAAAGATATGACCAAGAAGCAGGTTTCTACCTTTACTTGAGATGGTCTGGGGCTTCTCTAACCCCAAAATTCTAAGAATTGGAAAGTGAACACCCCAGTTCATTAAGGCTTGAAGTCTTCATGAGCCACAGCCACCCAAAAGACCTCTGAGTGACCTCAAGAAGCCTGGGCAAAGAGGTCAGAAACAAATTTAATATAATTAAACATTACCTTCTTTTATCTCTGGCCCACTCTGTGGTTTGAATTCATGAGTACTTTTAGTCACACATCTGAAAGAGAACACTCTTGAGACAAACTGACTCCCCAAAACAAACAATAAACAATGTCAGCAATTACAAGCCTGTTTACTTAAAGTACGGACGGAAGTGCTTAGGTGTAAGTAAATAAAGTGTTTCATTTTTTCTTTCATTTCCTTTTGAAGAAAAGAATTCTTATAGATCAAGGTCAGGTACTACATGTTGCCTTGACACAGTGGGCCTGTATTCTAACATCATGATAATCACTCCTGTATCTGGGAGGGCAGGAAAACTGCCTCTAATTCGAATGACCCCATTTATTACATAGGCTAAAGGGCTCACACCCAGGTCCAGGCCTTGGTGAGCAATGCAGCTGGCCACAGTCATGCTATGGGAAGCACTGGTGTGCTTTAGCTGTGATGCTGAGCCAGTAGCCACATAGCATGGTTCTGCCGACTTTAAGAGTTCTCAAGAAATAAAAAAGATGGCACACAAGACATTTATATCACAGTTTAAGTACAGTCACGATAGTGGACCTCATTTGTCTATTTAACATTGCTAAAATTCCCTTAGCAGGGACCATGTTAGGGTGTAAGTAAAAAGTACAACACACTTAATTTTATAAATCCTCACTAAACTGTCTTAAAAACATGAGCTCTTATGTGAGATTCCAGACAAAGGCATCTTTTCTCTGCCACGGTAAGCTGTCTCGGCTAGTGAGAGTACCAAGGGTCCATTCAGTCCCTTGCCTGGGCCGGGGTCAGGGTCAAGCTGAGGTGCTTCTGACTGAGATCTGAATGTTCATTAGGTTAAAGAGTTTCACAGTTTTATAGGGACAGCTCGTCTGGCCCCTCCAGCCTCATGACTCTGTCTCTGCTGGGGCGGATGGGACACGCAACATCTTTTTGAGCCTGTCACTGCTCTCCTGTTTTTATCATTTTATAACTGTGTTAACAGTGAAGAACTAATAAGGTCATAGACTCCAATGACGCAACAGTTCTTTTTTTACATACTGTATGACACAGGACACAGGTCTGAATTATTAATCTAATGTGAGTGAAAAAGCATTTTAAATATTATTTCCAGGAGAAATCATTGATAAAAGTTAACCTCAGATATTGAGAAGAACCGGTCCTTATGAGCCATAATCTGTGCTAAGGAGTTTAGCCCAAGGGAAGGGTACAAGTTACACGGTCGCTCTCATTTTTTCTAACGGATCAATAAAATTGCTGTATGTAAAAAGAGAGAAAGAGCGTGCCGAAGTCACGGGAGGTAAAAATTTAAACAAAGTAAGTTATTATTTATAAATTATAATTTATGAAATCTAGGAAAATCCCTCAAAATTTGGGGGAAAAAATCCCCAAAGCAGTGTACTACAGATGGGTTTTGGCATATCGTGTAACGGATATGAATCCCAAATTACTCCTGGTGGGAAGCTAGAAGGATCAGGAGAACCCATGTGAGGAACACATAACTGATGAACATAATGAACATAACTGATAAGTATTATCTGGACAGTAATAATCACTACATGTATTCAAGGCCAGTAAGAAAGGCCATTTCAGTTTAATCACAGTTTAATAGCTGTACATTCTCCAGTTACAAAAAAAAAAAAAACAACGGTGAGTTTCAGGTACTGAATATTCTTAAGGGAAGAGAGAAGTATGAAATGAAATGAAATAAACACTCTAAAAGAAAAATAGTGTAATAAGTCTGAAAGATCTGGGATGATTTCGGTAACTTTTTCAACATGTCCATCTACAGATTACAGTAAAAACAGGAATCATTCATCTTTTATATACTGTTCTCGAAACTGCAGAACATGTAAAGAAGCTGACAAATGCCACTCCCGTCACTATCGTCTCTAGGACGACCTTCGCCTTACCCGTCATCTTTTCTGGCCACTGGAAACATGGAGTCTGTCACTGGCTGGGCTGCCAGAGCAACAGGAAGAGATACACTCTGGCTGATGGCTGGGGACACCGAAGCGGCAGTGACAGCATTTGCCATAGGAGGAGCAACGGGTGTTGCCTCTCTGGGTCTCTCCCCCATGTTCTTTGAGGTCTGCTGATTGATGGCTGGAAGACACAGAGCTCTCGGTTCCTGCTGGGAGCCTGCACTTGGCCCCGAACGTGCCGGATTAACCTTTCAAGTTAAGCAAACAAAAACAAGGCCGTGAAGTCCGGAGTACCACTCATGAGGGACTACAGCTTTTCAAAGAATGGCATCTGTCATCAGTAGCTTCCTCTCCCCTTGTGGCATCCCCACACCCTTCAGGCACAGCCAACAACAAGGACCACTTTACATGATGGATGCTTTTGTAGCTCCTTCACCACAGATAAAACTGGGCAGCACCTATTTCCTGAGATAGGAAATAACGAGTCCCTACAGTTTTATCAGTGTTTAAGAACTGTCTTATTTTTCTTAATTTTGAGAAAGGACCAATAAGTCAATGCCCTCAAATGCTCATAATGGTATTCCCTTCATTAAAATGCACTTGGTAGGGGCGCCTGGGTGGCGCAGTCGGCTAAGCGTCCGACTTCAGCCAGGTCACGATCTCGCGGTCCGTGAGTTCGAGCCCCGCGTCGGGCTCTGGGCTGATGGCTCGGAGCCTGGAGCCTGTTTCCGATTCTGTGTCTCCCTCTCTCTCTGCCCCTCCCCCGTTCATGCTCTGTCTCTCTCTGTCCCAAAAATAAATAAACGTTGAAAAAAAAATTTAAAAAATGCACTTGGTAGCCATCTTCTCTCTAATGAGGAGATGTGAATCTAACTTGCAACAATAGCTTCCACAAAAACATGGCTTACAGTGGGAAGGCTGACAAGCTCTGGACTTTAAACCTTTGTTTTTCGACTGATGGGCACTTAGACTGTCACTGCACACTCTTGTGTTAAAAAGGTAAAAGGCGGTAGAGTTCATTCCTCACCATATAAAAGTATTCTCACAAATTGTTAAAAAAAAAAAAAAAGGCACCAACTTCTATGGCAAGAATAGTTCACAAACAAATGGATAAAATATAAAAAGTTCATTTTTACTAGTCATCAAAAAAAGTAATCAAAAATGACCTATCCCATTTTCTCACCTACCAAACTAAAAACAGATCAAAATTAATAATAATATTCAATTCTGAAAACATGTTTTGAAAAGGAATAATCAGACTTTCCATACCAGATATCAAAACTTACGACAAAGCTATGGTAAATATACAATATGGAATGATCAAGAAGAAACCTAGTAACCGAAGCAAAGGTACGTTTTAGAAACAGATCTTGTATATTAAAAATTTAGCATGCGATAAAGATATTTTAAATCAAAGGGGAAAGGTCGAGTAGCTCAGTAAATGATTTGGGGGCAACTGACAATCCGTTTGGGAAATATATCCTGATGCTATCCCGACACAAAAGCAAGCTCCATAAAGGGAGGCTTCTGGTTCAAGACACTGGCTTTATCTTCTACTACCTCCAAAACCTCACTGAAAGGTTGGTAAAGGAATCCTAACACCTAAAACAACAGTTGGAGGAGGCTGATCAGGAGAAAAGTTCAGACATATAGATACATCTCAGAATGGAAATGAAAGTGGAGCTGCAAGCATGAACTAAGCAAATTCTGAGGAAAAATGATTCCCCTTTGAGAACATAGCATCCGGCCTAATTATCACCCATGTGTGAGGGTACAAGCAGGAGATCTCACAAAACTAATCGCTCATATGTTTTTTTTAAAAAAAAGCTCCATGGGGCGCCTGGGTGGCGCAGTCGGTTAAGCGTCCGACTTCAGCCAGGTCACGATCTCGCGGTCCGTGAGTTCGAGCCCCGCGTCGGGCTCTGGGCTGATGGCTCAGAGCCTGGAGCATTAT
>NW_024412419.1:36607701-36665184 GCF_014898765.1 Herpailurus yagouaroundi
AGCCAGGTCACGATCTCGCGGTCCGTGAGTTCGAGCCCCGCGTCGGGCTCTGGGCTGATGGCTCAGAGCCTGGAGCCTGTTTCCGATTCTGTGTCTCCCTCTCTCTCTGCCCCTCTCCCGTTCATGCTCTGTCTCTCTCTGTCCCAAAAATAAATAAACGTTGAAAAAAAAATAAAAAAAAGCTCCTAGGGACTGTGCGCCACCAAAATGGGGTTGTTAAAAGGAAACAATGCCATAGGAACTAGAAAATCAGCAGGGATATACCACTGGAGAGGAGTCAGGAGAGGACAGCTGCTTGGAGGCCAGCGTGGAAGAGATAGACAGATGGTTCTGGGAGGCATGTGGCCAAGAGAAGTGAAACTAAGAGCGTACCTGATGTACTTGAACATAATGAAAACATATTTCTAGTTTCTCCCAAGAGTTTAGAGAGAAATAACTGATAAGTATCATAAAAATATAGCACAGGAGAATAATGAAACAATTATTTTAACAATTTCTTGGAATTATCTAGGGAAAACAAATTACACAAAAAAGGAAATCCAACTAAATAAGAAAAATATGTAACAATCCAATAGCAAAATGAACAAAGTCAAATTTAATTTAAAAAATTAATTTTGGGGCGCCTGGGTGGCGCAGTCGGTTAAGCGTCCGACTTCAGCCAGGTCACGATCTCACGGTCCAGGAGTTCGAGCCCCGCGTCAGGCTCTGGGCTGATGGCTCAGAGCCTGGAGCCTGTTTCCGATTCTGTGTCTTCCTCTCTCTCTGCCCCTCCCCCGTTCATGCTCTGTCTCTCTCTGTCCCAAAAATAAATAAACGTTGAAAAAAAAAAATTAAAAAAAAAATTAATTTTAAGAAAATAAAGACAAATTTAAAAAAATTCTTAAAAGTTTTTTAGAAAAAAAAAAAACAGCCACTAAATGTATTTTTAAAAGTCCAAATTTACCTGTGATTAGAAATAAACACATCAGATGGTTAAAAATATTTACGATAGGTAATGTTAGCCAAGCATATACAAAAAACACGTACTTTTATTCACTATTATGAGTGTAAAACAGTAAATTTTTGGAGGACAGATGGGCAGTATTTTAGGTGCACAAACTTCAGCAGCAATTCTACTTTTCTGTGTCTTTCCTAGAGTAATAATCTCATATGTACAAGAATGTTCACTGCAGCATGGTTTATAATAGTTTCCACATGACACATGCCCTTCCTAAAAGGTATGAGAGTAGACTGTGATGCTATTAAAATCAGTTGGATCTCTATGTAATAACAAGGAAAGATCTGTAAGGTGGGTTAGGTAGAAAAAGCACAAAGTAAGCCTTATACAGGCTAACTGTATAAGCCTGTATATGTCAATTGTATACATATTTATGTGTTCATGCATAGTAAAGTTCTGGAAAAATGCAAACTACATAGTTAGTAACCATTCATTTATATACGTGTAACTATACACACACATGCACATCCACATATATAACATCTTTGCTTTTATAAAATCATAGTCATGCATTTTTATAATTTTCAAAATCTGTAAGAAATTAAAGTGTTACTAGAATGAAACCAGACCACTTTCTTACATCATCCATAAAAGTAGACTCAAAATGGATTAAAGACCTAAATGTGAGACCTGAAACCATAAAAATCCTAGAATGGAACAGACAGTAATTTCTCTGACACTGGTCATAGCATTATTTCTCTAAAACGTCTCCTGAGGCAAGGGAAACAAAAGCAAAAATAAACTATTGGGACAACATTAAAGTAAAAATCTTTCACATCAAAAAAAAAACAAAAAAAAAAACAAAAAAGAAAACCCAAGAAAAAACAAAAACAAAAACCCAAAACTGTAACAAAACAAAAAGGCAACTTACTGGGAGAAGATATTTGCAAATGACATATCCAATAAGGGGTCAGTATCCAAAATAAATAAAGAGCACAACTCAACACCAAAAAAAAAAAAAAAAAAAAAAAAAAAAAAAAAAAAAAAAAAAAAAAGAAAGAAACCACAACAACCAAACATGGGTATAGGACCTGACTAGACATTTTTTCCAAAAAAGACATTGAGATGGCCAAAAGACAAATGAAAAGATGCTCAACACCACTCATCATCAGGGAAATGCAAATCAAAACCACAATGAGATATCACCCTCACACCTGTCAGAATGGCTAAAATAAAAAAGTCAGGAGGGGTGCCTGGGTGACTCAATCAGTTAAATGTCCAACTCTTGGTTTCTGCTCAGGTCATGATCTCAGGGTTCATGAGTTCAAGCCCCATGTCGGGCTCTGCACTGCCAGTGTGGAGTCTGCTTGAGATTCTCTCTCTCTGTCCTGCTCTCTCTCAAAAAAAAATGAATGAACTTTAAAAAAAATAAGTTAAATTACATTAAATTGAAAAAATGTCAGGAAATAGCAAGAGTTGGAGAGGATGTGGAACCCTTGTGCACTGCTGGTGGGAATGTAAATGGGTGTAGCCACTGTGGAAAACGGTATGGTGGTTCCTCAAAAAATTAAAAATAGAAATACCATATAGTTCAGTAATCTCACTACTGGATATTTATCCAAAGAAAACAAAACAGTAATTTGAAAAGATATATACACCCCTATGTTTACTGCAGCATTATTTATAACAGCCAAGATATGGAAACAACCTAAGTGTCCCTTGGTAGATGAACAGATAAGGAAGACGTAGCATGTGTGTGTGTATATATGTATGTATATAACATTCCACATATACACACAATGAAATACTATGCCACCACAAAAAAAGGATGAACCTAGAAGGTATTGTACTGAGATAAATCAGACAGAAAAAGGCAAATACCATATGATTTCACTCATATGTAGAAGTAAAAAACCAAAACAAAGGAGTAAACAAACAAAAAGCAGAATCAGACCTATAAATACAGAGAGCAAAACTTATGGCTGCCAAAGGGGAGGGAGGTAAGGGGATAGGCAAAATGAGTGAAGGGGAGTGGGAGGTACAGACTTTCAGTTATGGAATGAATAAGCCACAGGAATAAAAGGTACAGTAGAGGTAATGGCATTTTAACAGCATCCTACGGTGAAAGATAGTAGCTACACTTGTGGTGAACACAGCATAACACACAGAGAAGTTGAATCGCTACGTTGCACACCTGAAACTAATGTAACATTGTGTGTGAACTATATTCAAAACACAACAAGACAAAAAAAAGGAACAAAAAAGAAGAAAGGTTGTATGCCTGGAATACATCAGGAAGCAAGGCAAATGTAGCATGACTTTGTAAGAACAAAGGGGCAAGAAAACTTTTGGTGTGATGTATATGTTCACTATCTTGATTGTGATGATAGTTCTATTGGTGTACATACATGTCAAAACTTAGCAAATTTTACACTTTTAATATCTGTAATATATTATATGTCATTTATACCTCTAGAAAGCTCTTAAATAAAAAGAAAAACTCTAAAAAAAAATTCAGGTGTTTATCTTCATTGTATCCTATATCATAGGCAGACATATACTATGTGATCACTTAAGCAGCCATTATGTAGCTTAAATTTATTCTCAATCAACCCCATTCCTTAATAATTTTAAGAAAATCATGTGACTCTAACACACTCATCACCTCTCCCCGCTTCCAACATGAAACAATGGCAAGCAAAATACAACTAGACAATTAATTAATTAAATTATTAAATTCATATTCTCATCATATAATTATGTCACTGTATTAAAAAATCCAAAAAAGACTACATATATGAATACATAAACACGTAAGTATGTACATACACACATATAAAAACATACTCTTTGTAACTTCGTTTTCTCATTTTACATTTTGAATACCTTTCTGTGTCCAATCGTAAAAATTTGGAAAGCTAGTATCTAAATTAACATCAGAATTAACTCTAAAAATATAGCACAGAAAGGAGCAAGTAAAAAACAGAAATCAGTGTTACTGGTTGCTGAATGAAAAACATTCAGCAAAGAGCACACACATACCTCAGACCTTTCCTGAAAACCAGGCAGGTTCTCCTGGGACGTCTCCACCACCTGATGCAACTTCTTATGAAGTTCATCCATTTTCTGTTTTAATAGTTGTTCTTCAAAAGCATTTGCTTCTTTTCTTTTCATATAATGTCTATCTTCATTTACTTTAGGAAAGAAAAAATGGTTTCCATGCAAGTTTAAATTCAGGTCATCACAGGAATACACAAAAAAGGAGTGAAAGGTTATTTTTAAGATGGCAATTTTTTTTTACTAGTCTTTTCCACGTATATTAGGTTATTAGCACTGAAAGGTGTATTACCTTTTAATTATAATTTTTACCTGCCTTTGGGATGGTTATTTTTCATTTCAGAGCTTGTAAGGTACAAATTTACAATGTTGACTAATAAAAAATATTTGATAATAGCACAATGATAATAATCACTTTTTATAAAAGTCATGATTCTACATATCATTTGAAAGTGGAGCAGACAAAAGATCTAAATCTCCAGTGCTTTCTGAGGAGGAGGAGTCCGGTACCCTGAAAATTCAGTGCCTCACATGTACTGCAGTAAGTCTCACTTGCAAAGGCGATTAACATAACCATATCACATTCAAATCAGATCCTTTGGCTAAGCCTTTATGTCATAGTGCGTGAAAGAAAAATGCATCCGTGCGTGGCACAAAACGGGTCCTCCATGAGTGTTAACTGCCTGTTCTCTCAGTTGTTGAACAAATGAGAAATGATAAACAAAAAAGCCAACACAGAGCAGCTCTCGTCCACATGACTTAGATGGTATAAAAGCCCTGAGTGGAACACAGTTCCACTTTCCTCTCTAAAGTTCATGTTGTTACAGCAAAGACAAGCACAAACTTTGGTGTTAACACTCATGGTTTTCTCTGTGAGGAACAAAACTTGACCTACTACGCAGCCATAAATAACATGGCACTTTGATCAGAAGGCTCCTTCTGAATGTCTTCTTTGTTGTTCTTGCAGATTTTAGAAAATCTCTTCTCAATTCCAGTTCCTAACCTAATCCTTTCACAGTACAAATAACTGACCTACAGGTTTAAAATTGCTGTATACAGAAGTTCAAATCCATTCAGATAATATTTAAAAGCTTAAAATATCACTGAAACGAAGGCAACGTTGGTATATCTATTTAATCTACATTAGTGCTATATCAACTCTGAGCTTTGCTGTCAAGACATCAGTGTAGTCCCCTGGACAAATGCGGCCGCTACACTTTTCAGGAAAGGTCTGAGGTATGTGCGTGCTCTTTGCTGAATGTTTTTCATTCAGTAATTGCATTTAATAAAGATTTCTAGGCTTCAGATACATGAGCTAGAGACTTCTTTGCAGATTCTTTCAGCATAGTCAATTACCTGTTTAAAAAAGTAATTACTCAAGGTTATTATTTTAAGTGACTAGAGTATCTCAGATCACAAGACTGCAAGTACCCCATTGTTCATGCTTTCTCCGTTGATTGTATTTCTGGGCTCTCAGCTCTTCAAAGGAAAATTCAGATTCTCCACGAATAAGCTTCTCCTTGCAATACATAACAACCTGCTGAACATCAGCTTTGGCTGCTAGAGACGGTTGTGCAGAATATCCTGATTTGGAAATCATGATCACTCTTTGCTCCCTACAATGGGGAAAAATGTATTATTTACAACAGTGTACTAAAACAGCTCTTGAATGACACTAATTAATAGATTATTGCACTGATGATACTTGCATTTTCGACTCTTTATCGCAAGCTGAAGAAATTACCCCAGAAACTTCTGAGCCCTAAAAAGACAGAAAGGGAACATCAGCATTCACTTATCTGAAAAGAAACAGCCATCCAAATTATTTCACAAAACAATAAGAAAGTGTTAGAGGGGTTCTGTAACTAGATTTATATATGTTCTTTAAAATTATACTTAATTCAATCATAATCAATTATTGATTATTAATCTTACAACTTTTATAACTAAGAGTCCAATAGGAAAATGATTTTTAAAAATTCCTACTTGGTAATAGAGAAGGGCACTTATTTCCCTCCAATCAACAGACAAGGAGCTGGACCACAGTGCCTATGTGTTCTGGGATTAATATTCCAAAATCCTATATTAATAGAAACAAAAATCATAAAAATTTCCTTCTGGTACTATTCTATCCTCAGGAGTTCCCAATGCTAGGACTGATTCACCAAACAAATATTTATTGAACATCTTATACATGTCCTGAACTGAGCTAGGTCCTGGAAATGTGACCATAAGTAAGACCTATCTCTGCTGTCTAAAAATTTACATAGTCGGGCGCCTGGGTGGCTCAGTCGGCTAAGCGTCTGACTTCAGTTCAGGTCATGATCTCACAGTTCATGGGTCTGAGTCCCGCACTGGGCTCTGTGCTGACAGCTCAGAGCTTGGAGCCCGCTTCAGATTCTGTCTCTCCTCTCTCTCTGCCCCTCCCCTGCTTGCTTACTCGTTCTCTCTCAAAAATAAATGAGCATTAAAAAAAAATTTAAAAAAAAAAAAAAATTTTTTTTAAACATTTTTATTTATTTTTGAGACAGAGAGAGACAGAGCATGAATGGGGGAGGGGCAGAGAGAGAAGGAGACACAGAATCGGAAGCAGGCTCCAGGCTCTGAGCCATCAGCCCAGAGCCCGACGTGGGGCTCGAACTCACGGACCGTGAGATCGTGACCTGAGCTGAAGTCGGACGCTCAACCGACTGAGCCACCCAGGTGCCCCTAAAAAAATTTTTTTAAAGTCACATAGTTGGGGCAATAGGAAGCAATGAGGCTGGCAAATGTGTAGAATGTAAAATGAGATAGTTTGAGTATCTATCAAAGTGAGAAATGCATATTCTGCGTCTAAGAATGTGTTATATGAATAAAACTTGTAACATGCACTAAGGACAGAGGCCTTTCTGCTAGAGTCAGCTTAAAGGAGGTCCTTAGCAAACTGAAAGAGAAACTGTAGTACAAAGAAGAAAGATACTGGAAAACAGGCTGGGAAGCAGAGACTTGAGCAGAAGAGATCTCAATAGGGCAAAAATCTCAGCAAAGAACAACAAGCACAAGTGAAAGACCACCTTTCCCAACTGTGATGGCAGAGAGGGATGCAGTTACATTTACTGGTTGGTGGCAGAAAACTGACAGATGTCATCTAATGGCTTTTGTCTCATTAAAATAGTATTTTTGCCAGCTCCCAAAGGAAAGGCTAGAGACAGCCAGGTCCTAAGTTTGAGGAAAGTGAAAAGAAGCTTAACATCATTATAATGTGGCATTAGACAGTGAAATGGGACACGTAGGAAATACATAAAACATAGTGTCAACCAGGAAACTGGAAACAATTTCTGGGGAGTAGTAAAGCCCTGGTTAAGGTTACAGGTACTATTGTTCCAAGTTCCTGAGTTTTTGTTTTTTTTCTTTTAAGTTTATTTTTATCTATTTTGAGACACAGAGAGAGAGAACATATGTGAGCAAGGGAAGGGCAGAGAGAGGGAGAGAGAATCCCAAGCAGGCTCTGTGCTGTCAGCTCCCCCTGACATGGGGGTTTGATCCCATTAACCATGAAGTCATGGCCTGAGCTGAAGCCAAGACACTTGGACACTTAAATGACTGAGCCACCCAGGTGACCCAACCTCCTGAGTTTTTTTTAAGCAGGGATCAGAAATTTCCAGGTGGGTATTATCTAATGTAGGGGCTCATGGGCCCATGTGAGGGAGACCAGTAGAACCAAGGAGAGAAGCTGCTGGGGAGGAAGTAAAGACAGAAGGTGAAAAAGTGGGGGGGTCCTAGGTCAGATAAACAGACAAGTTATTTAAATCTGATATCTGAGGTGAGCAGTGGTAGATGATGACAGGCCACAGGTGCAGGTGGCTGACAGAGAGGTTAGAGTCACAGGAACAAGGTCAAACAAATGAGATGTCAAAGTGGATGTAAAAGGGAGCTGGATGACCATTCAATGCCATTCCCAGTTTCCACACAACCCACAAATGTCATTATTACCTGATTCTTAGAAATGCAGGCTGAGTTGTTTCCTGGATTTGATTTTGATGTCACCATCTGATTTAAAATCTGAGCGTTATGGAGAGGTTCCAAGGTTCTAGCTATGGGGGGAGAAAAGGATGAAATAAAGAGAAACAAGGATAAAAACACATTAAGTAAAATTACTACAAATATATTCCCCTGGTCTTTCAATTAGTAGCATAAGAAATAAATCAATTCATTGATCACTGTCTTAGAAAATGTAACTAAAACACTTTTAAGAAGATAAGAGAAATATTCTAGAGATAATTTAAACAACAGGATGGGATAGTTGATGCTTATTTCTGAAACATAATCTTTATTTCTTTTTTATAAATTTTTTTTTTCTCAACGTTTTTATTTATTTTTGGGACAGAGAGAGACAGAGCATGAACGGGGGAGGGGCAGAGAGAGAGGGAGACACAGAATCGGAAACAGGCTCCAGGCTCCGAGCCATCAGCCCAGAGCCTGACGCGGGGCTCGAACTCACGGACCGCGAGATCGTGACCTGGCTGAAGTCGGACGCTTAACCGACTGCGCCACCCAGGCGCCCCAATTTCTAAGAAAATATATGACTACCATTTCTTTAAAAGTTGCATTAAACACATTTGATTCAATTCAGAACAGATGGACTCCAGAGTAAGCCTTGTCCTCTATTTTGGGCCAATTTTGATTATTTTTTTAAATCCTAAAAATAGAATGAATTCAAGTTTTCTTTTGGGTTTGCTCTTTTAAATTGCTAAGACGGAGCTCTACTCTCCAGGGATATTTGCTAGGCATTATTACCAGAGTGCCTTCCTTATTACCTAAGGCAATACAATCAATAAATACTGGATGAATTATTTTCTTAGGGAAAAAAAGCCAGCACAAGTCAGACTAAATTATTAACAATTTAGACATTTTTAGAAAGCGTTGTTTTACCTTGAGTTGGCAAGTGGGTTTCAGCAAGGCGTGCCTGAAATAACCTAAGTGGCAGGAGTAAAGGCATCAACACAGATTATAAGCTTACAGTGAAATCTAAATCAATCTATTTAGATCAATCTAGATCAATCAAGACAGCTTATCATAAGCTAGTAAAGACTGAGGTTGAGAGAGAATGTAAAGTTGAATTTTAGAATTGCTTCAAAATTAAAAAAAAAAATTTTGGGATTTCCTTCATACCCAATTACTGTATTAGAAAAATTCCCCCTTCTGTTTAGTTTATGTCCGTATTTCTCAAACTTATATAATAAACGTACCCTCTTTCTCTGTGTATCGTCTGCAAATGTTACAACATGGGGTGTCTGAACTCCTTATCTTAGGCATTCTACACATCTGGACCATAATGAATACAATGTTAAGAAGAAAGAAGTCTAAAACTTAGACCACCACTCCAAATGGCAGATATATTATTGTTCATGCTGTAGAAGTTTTAAAATATATCATTTCATGGCAACTTTGCACACCAAATCACCTGTTGAGTAAAATGCAACTTCTAAACCTGACATTTTTGGGTGATATCAACAAGAATCTAGAGTATAAAGAGAATAAGAGATGTACAACCAAATGCCAAATCTTGTGACTCTTAATTCAAACAAACCAGTGGTTAACAAAGCAAGCAAGCAAACAAACAAACAAAAAAAACCAACTCACAATGTTTTACATTATGAGGAATAACTGAAAATTACGGATATTAAGGAATTAACAGTTAAAATTTGTTAGGTGTGAAAATGGCCTAAGCTTCTGCACAAAAAAATCACTTTCTAGAGATGTTTATGTATTTGGAATAAAATATTTTGCTGTCTTGGATTTGCTTTAAATTCTTCAGCATAGAAAAAACATGATCAAACGTTAATAATTACTAAAAGTGCATGACAGACAAAGGGGAGGTTCATTATATTTTTTTTAAATGCATGCTTGAAAATTCTCCTTATGAAGTTTAAAACGAACATGAGTGCTATAGCAAAGTTGAAAACAATGAGTATATTAAGTCTGGCAAGGGGTACAATGAGATAAGTGATCTCAGATGCTTCTGGAGAGGGGCCAGCTGGTATAACCTTTTGAGCAGGGACTGTGCTTATATGTACCACAAATCTTCAAAACTCTTCATTCACCCTTTGACTATATAATTTCAGTTCTGAGACTCTATCAGAAGGAAAGAGATAAAAATAGGCAATCTATTGGGAGCTAACTCTATGATAAAGGAAAAAGACCTTGACACGAAGCTGCAGATATATGTAAAGGCATGCCTGTAAATCCTATAACGAGCAGAGAACAACATGTCAACTAAAATGCCAGGTTTCTTCTGCTTCTTTAGTTTTCTGTATTGTCAGCATTTCTAAATGAGGTATATTTAATCATAGAAAAAAAAAAGTTGTGAAAGATAGTTATTCATTAAGATACTCATTATGTTGTTCTTGACAAAAATCAAAATGTTGAAAACACCTTAAATGTTCATTTGGAGAACAGTTAAATTATGACATAACTCTGGGACAGATTTCACAACTGCTTTATAAGTTGTGCTATAAAAGTCCATAATTTCTTAAGAGCAGTATCAAGGCCAGTATACGTAACAGACATAACAATACGATTTACTGTTAAAATATACAAATACAAGGACACGCACACAGGGGTAGGAAAAGGTACTGGGAGGCAACGCACCAAAGTGTTGCCAGTAATATTTCTGGGCAATTTCCTTTCCTTTATACTATTGTGTATTATCCACATTTTCACGATGAGAAAGATTTCCCTGTACAAACAAAGCAATAAAAATTTTTAAGAGCAAACATTACACTTCAAAGCAGGGGACACTCTGCAGTTTTATTTTCAAACTACCTGTAGTGTTCTTGCAGCTGCTCTCTTGGTTCGGCCTGGTGTTGAAGTCCTCTCCGAAAAATGGCACTGGCATGCTGCAGCTCTCCCTGGCCTTCCAGATGCGCAGCCCAGGCTACGTACAGAGGGGATGACATGGTTCCGATCCCATGGTTGTACAGAAACTCAAAAAACTGATGAAGATCACTGTTGTACTCGGCCTACAGAAACCCAAAGCAAACAGATACAAGAACAAAGGAACTGCCGGTCTAGGTAGGGCCCGGAGCCCGGCTCCCTTCAATGTTCACTCATTATACTCATTTTTTTTTTTTTTTCAACGTTTATTTATTTTTGGGACAGAGAGAGACAGAGCATGAACGGGGGAGGGGCAGAGAGAGAGGGAGACACAGAATTGGAAACAGGCTCCAGGCTCTGAGCCATCAGCCCAGAGCCCGACGTGGGGCTCGAACTCACGGACCGCGAGATCGTGACCTGGCTGAAGTCGGACGCTTAACCGACTGCGCCACCCAGGCGCCCCCATTATACTCATTTTTAAGAGACAGAGAGAGAGAGAGAGAGAGAGAGAGAGAGACAAAGTGTGAGTGGGGGAGGGGCAGAGGGCGAGGGAGACACAGAATCCGAAGCCGGCTCCAGGCTGTCAGTACAGAGCCCGACACGGGGCTCGAACTCCAGACCTATGAGATCGTGACCCGAGCTGAAGTTGGACGCTTAACCCAATGAGCCACCCAGTCGCCCCCAGTGTTTGCTCTTCGTGGAGGGTTCAGGATATGCTGTAGGGGCAGGCTTGTGTGGCTCTCGGATAGCAAACCTAAAAATTAAGCTCCTTCTTTTCCTTACCCACACAATTTCCCAGGAAACTGGGTTCCACATTACAGTTGTCTTAATCTGAGCTTGCCCAAGTGCCACAGGGCGCCTCTAATCCTGGTACCTTGTAATTTAGTGAACAAATCCATCTTAACTCTATCCGTTTATGATTACTAGAACTTGTGCCCCCAAAGTATTTCAGGACTGTAAAGACACAAACTTTTATTATTTTTTTAAAATTTTTTTTTTCAACGTTTATTTATTTTTGGGACAGAGAGAGACAGAGCATGAACGGGCGAGGGGCAGAGAGAGAGGGAGACACAGAATCGGAAACAGGCTCCAGGCTCTGAGCCATCAGCCCAGAGCCCAACGCGGGGCTCGAACTCACGGACCGCGAGATCGCGACCTGGCTGAAGTCGGACGCTTAACCGACTGCGCCACCCAGGCGCCCCAAGACACAAACTTTTAAAGCCTAAACTGAGGCAGCCTGTTCCTGGGGCAGTACTAAATTTAGTTACTGAGAGTTAATATTTTCTTAATTATTCACAATGAATTTAATTTATTCCCAGGAACCCTCTGAGTACCTAGCAGTGTCTGCTTATCCTTCTATCCCCAAACACACCTCTCATCCAACACACCTTTTAATTTAGTGGTTTCTATCTACCCACTTGATAGAGGAAGGTTTTAAAATTAAATGACTGACTCCACAATACAAAAGCCAAAAGGTTCTAAAATACACGTCTCTGGCCATACAACTTTTAAAAATTTATGACTGGAAACAGAGGAATTAAAATAAGACAGTCTAAAATGATCTTAAAATCTGGGGGAAAAAGCAAAAACACAGTATGGTCACAGATTTGATTATACATCTGAAAGTATACTTACAAATTTTAAACAATAACTGATGAATCTTGGGTCATTGTGGTATTTCTTCTTATCTAAAAATTCTTTCATTAAATGTTCTAATAAAGTTGTCAAGTATTCCTTATTCTCAGGAAAATTCTCTTCTACCCACCGTATGTAACTAGAAAAATATGGATAATATTAATTTTTAGGTCAGCATATAGTTCGTTTATTTGAGAGAAGGAGAGAACATGAGCTGGGAAGAGGGACATTTTTTTTTTTAGAGAGTGCATGTGTGTGTGCAGGGCAGAAGGGAAAGAAAGAGGGGGAGAGAGGGAGAGGGAGAGGGAGAGAGAGAGAGAGAGAGAGGGAGGGGGAGGGGGGAGAGGGAGAGAGGGAGGGAGGGAGGGAGAGAGGGAGAGGGAGAGGGAGAGAGAGAGAGAGAGGGAGGGGGAGGGGGGAGAGGGAGAAAGGGAGAGAGGCAGAGAGGGAGAGAGGGAGGGGGAGAGGGAGAGAGAATCTCAAGCAGGCACCACACCCAACAAGGAGCCTCATGAGGGGATCAGTCTCACTACTATGAGATCATGACTTGAGCCGAAATCAAGAGCCAGATACTTAACCAACTGAGCCACTCAGGTGCCCCAGAGAAAGAGGGAATCTTTAAGCAAGCTCTGCACTCAGCGCAGAGGCCAATATGGGGCTCAATCAATCCCATGACCCTGGGATCATGACCTGAGCCAAAATCAATAGTCGGTCGCCCCAGCATATAGTTTGTTTAAAGGTAAAAAATAAACTAAATGCTAACCTTTCCCATTCACCAAGTGGGTCATCACCCTTGTAGCTCTGCATATGGGCTTCAAACATTCTAGAACAGAGAAAAATAGGCACATGAGCTATTAGGGATAATTCCTAAAAGCAAAAGATATATTTTATTTTACATGTATCATTTACAAACCTTAAAATTGATATCTGAAATATCAGTTCAAATGCTATATTAAAAATTAAAAGATTATTCACGTGGAAGTTGTCACAAAACTCAGATCCAGTGTTTTTCCAGAAGAAAGCAAAACCCAAGCCCCTGAAGGTAGCCCTTGTGAAAGAGATGGCTGGAAGAGGGTCCCAGACTCTATCCTTAGGCCCTAAAAGTCTCCTTCTCCTGGCATGGATACCTAATGTCACTACCATCATGAAGAACACATAATGGCAATGTTCATAAATCAGCGACTACAGCTCCCAGAGAACTCAGCTTGCTGCTACTTCTGCATCCCAACCACAAGCTTTAAAAAAAACAAACAAACAAAAAAAAAAACCCAAAAAATCAGCTAGGCAAAGCAATGTTCTCTTCTCTAAGGGCACTTCGGTGCTAGGGGGTAAACAAATAAGCACCTAAAATAAAGCCAGGTGACATTAAGCACTTAGGAACAAAATAAAACAAAACAGGACAAGAGGTAAGAGTGTGATAAGAGTTAGAATATTTAGACTGGTCAGGGAAGGCTATTCTCTCTGAGAGAATGACACTAGATCAGACAGCCAGAGAGCCAGCCAAGCAGCTATTTAAGAGTGCTGAGCTGGAAGGGTGGGGGTGACAAAATGTAATTTACATTTTTAAAATGTCCATTCTGCCCCTCCAGGCCAAGGAGGGGTGGAATGGGAACAGAAGTGGGAAACCAGTTAGGGAGCTACTACAATCCCAGTGGGTGGTGAGCTGGACCAGGGTGGGAACAGTACAAGTGTGGGACTTGGGGTGTTTTGGAGACAGAAACAATGAGACTTGCTGGGTGTGAGAGAGGGTCAAGCTAAGAAAGATCCCAGGTTTTCAATTGGAGAAATTACATGATTTTTTGAAAAAAGGATTTGTAAGCAATACTCTCTTCTAGCTATCATCTCAGTATACCAATGCAATCAATGTTTCTTAGGACTCAACATCTAGAAGCCACAAAAGAAAAGCTAGATAAAGCAAACTATATATAAATAAAAAACTTCTACCTACATGTCAAATAAAACATCAAACAGAATCAAAAGACAAATGATAAACTGGGGTAACAAAACAAAGCTTCTAGAAACCAGGGGGGGAGGGGGGAACAATAAAAATAAATAAATAAAACACATCCCACAGGAAAATACTCAACCTCCCTCATAAAAGAAATTCACCTCACTCGGATCCAAATTTCTCACCTACCAGATTGGCAAAACTAAAAAAATGTGCAACAGTGAATAGATGAAGCAAGGGGGCTTGCTTGCAGGTGGGAGTGCTCTTCATCCCTGCCAAGGGAACTGGTAATGTCTGCCGAAATTACAGACGGATTTACTTTTGATCTAGCAAATCCACTAACTGGGAATCTAGGAGACAGATACATCTGTGTATGTGCAAAATGCCACACGTACAAGATTTTTCACTGCAGCACTATTTAGCAAAAGACTGTCAACAACTCAAGTCTCCATCAATGAGGGACTTTTTAGGTCAATTATGGTAGATTAAATATGCAATTGTAAAATAGGCTGAGAAAGAGATCTCCAAGGCTATTGTTAAAAAAAAAAGGAGTGTATACATGGTCTGCTACATTTTATGTGAAATCAAGACTGGAAATGTACATGCATATACATACACACCCACCCACATACACATATGCATATACAGATATACTAATGTATTATTATAATTTAAATGTATCTGCGCCAAGAAACATTTGAAAAATAAACTAGGAAAATGGTTACATATGGGGGTGGGAGAGTAGACGGGTATAATACATCTCAATGAATACTTTTCTAAATCTTTTTTTGTCTTGTTTTGTTTATTTGTTTATTTTGAGAAAGAGTCAGCTCACGTGGGGAAGGGGCAGAGAGAGAGGAAGACAGAGAATCCCAAGCAGGCTCTGCACTGTCAGTGCCGAGCCCGATGCGGGGCTCGAACCCACGAAACCGTGAGATGAAGACTTGAGCCTTGGTCAAGAGCCGGATGCTTAACCGACTGAGCCACCCAGGCGCCCCTATAAAAGTATTTTTTTTTCCCTGATGGAGACAGGCTTCTCTTCTTTGTACTTGTTGTTCCCTTTGCCTAGAAAGTTCTTCCCTTCAGTTTCACATACCTCCTTTATCATTAAGGTACACCAAGAGTCGGGCTTAACCAACGGAGACACCCAGGTGCCCTGCTAAATATTTTTTAAAAAATAAATGTATTGCTTATTTTTAAAAATTAAAAATTACTTCTAAATTTTAATCTCCTTCTCACGCCTCCTAGGTGAGCACATTTCTCCCAAAATATATGTTAATAATAGCCTGCTCCAAACAAACATTTCACATTCCAATACCAACCACATTTCCCTAGTAAAATGACCTAAAATACACTGTAAATTAATACTAAAAACATCCAGTTTGCTGGAGCAAATTGGTCTTTGCAAAGGCAAAAAAGGTCAGAAATACCCGATTTCCCTTTTAAAATGGGGAAAACAAGCTTCTAGAAGTGAAAGAGCTTGCAGGCTAGGTTGAAGGCTGAAGAAAACGTCTTAAAGTAGATTTCTGTCCTGGTTTTACTTAATGGTCTGGGCCTTCTGATCCCCAAGAGTAAATTATCCTAGTGCTGATAAAACTAACCAGTTTTACTTCCTGTCACATAGGACTTGACTGTTTTAAAATGCTTTTGAACCAATGTAGATAAATCACCTGAAGTCATAAAGCAAAGGTGGGGGGGATTAAAAAAAAGGGTTAGCTGTTTGACACAAATGACAACAAGCATAGCTTTTTTTTTTTTTTTTTTTTAGGTTCACGTTATTCAAAGACTTTTTTCAAATTGATTGTGGGATTATGGGTAAGAGTTATTTTCAGTTCTTCCCCTGCTGTAGAATGTTTTAAATTAGGTGGCTTTGAAAGCTCATGAAACCTACACGCAAGCTTTAGGGTTTTCGTTGGGTCAGACTTTTTTCTCCCACCGCGGCCATCTGCCCAGAGCGGTCACCGAGAACTCCAAGAACAGTCACCGAGAACTCCGAGGGTCTCCCGAGCTGGCCAAATCCCCCCTAAAGTGCCGCCGTGGCCGCAGTTCGGAGGACAGGGACCGGGGTCTCAGCGGACACCTCCAGCTACACCCCCCGGGGTCCTTTCCACGACCACGAGTGGCCCACAGCCTAGTTGGGTGGGAGTGAGGGCGGGGAGGTGACAAACTACAGCCCAGGAAAGGGGCGGGAGGGGCAAAAGGAGGCAGGACTGCGGTCTCCGGGCCGAGGACCTGCAGACACCGAATCCTAGGTTCCGCAGCCCCCTCCTTGGTTCGCAGCCGGGGACTGCGCCCCCGCCTCGCTCCCATGCCACCAGATCGACACTTACTGAAAAACATTTTCCGGGCTATCCATGTCTAGAGGACGCGGACCAGCAGCAGCGCAGCCGCTCCCCCAGCGAGGAACCGCCGACGATTTGAATCTCCCGCGCAGCCGCACTCGGCGCGACAAGCGTTTGCAAGGCGTCTGGCCATTGGCCTAGGCTGCAGAAGGATGGCCAATCGCCGGGGCCGTTGCCGGGAGACCTTTGTCCCGCCTCCCTTTCGCGTGCCGCCTGTTCCTTCCACTTCCCGGCTCTTCCGGTTTGAACCGGAAGCTCCGAGCCCGCTCAGTGCGGTTTGAGTTTTGTGGTGCCGCGCAGCCCTAGGATTTTGGCTTAGTAACTGCAATGTGAGGGCGCGTCGGTAGGCACTTCAGGGCTGTTTTTATATGTGGCATATGAAGATGATGGGTTAGTACCCTTGGAGTCCTCTGGGTTTGATTTAACTGATCTGAAAGGCAGTATGGGGTGCCCCAGAGCGTGGGAGGGCTAGGTTGTGCAGGCTGTACCTACATCCAGATGGTAATTATAATAAGAACGGAAGAGTTTGGATAAATTATAGAACGTCAACCAGGAAACTTTCAACATCTGTGGAACTAGGAGCTCCGGAGACTCAAGTTCTCGGGAATTATAAATGAAGAGACCTCTTTGTAAAGGAGTCCAGATGTCTAAGAAGAAACACGTAATGCGCTGATGCATATTACTTCCCATTCTACCTCTCCAGGTTGTTTCAAAAGCCACTTGACAATGCAAGTAAAATATAGAGAGCTATTGATGTGATTACCTTCCTTTCACAGAAGCTCTGCGGGTGTTTGTTCTCTGAGGGCCCTTTAAGAAAAAATAGCGTCTTTTGGAAATCCTGATGCTTTCACCATCCAGAATTCCTTCCATGGTTTTGACCAACTTGAGTGTGCACAAGAATCCGACTTGTGGCGCTTAAAACGCAGAGGGTGCTCACTCTAGGGTCTTTAGACCAATGTTAGGTTCTGCTAACCGTCACAGGAATTAACAGATGTTGCACTCATTCAGCTTTTCAAATGGCCTCTGATAGTGGCTCAGTCATCAATTAGGAAATGTTGATTGAGCAGCCATCATATACCGGGTGCCATTGGATTTATACCTAATTGCAACCTTGTCTAACTCAAACAGATCCTTAAGAAAACTTGTGGCTTTGTCTGGGAGATGAGGATGCAGTCATATAAAACCATTTAAAGGTGGCATACACATGTATTAAGTGCCATATTAGTGTTCAGATTATCTGCTAGGGGATCCGGAGGAGAGAGGGGAAATGGACCTGTCTGTCTCAAAAAACTTCATAGGGAAGGTGGAGCTTGAATTGGGCCTTGAAACGGGGTGGATCTCTCCTTCGCTATAGTAGCATTTTTAAAATAAGTGGCTTTGGAAGTTTCTCGTGACATCTGCACACAAGGTTTAAGGGTTTTGTTGGGTTAGACTTTTGCCTTCCACAGTGGCAATCTGCTCAGAGCGATTCTATTACAAAGAATAAACGAGCTCTGAGGGCCTCACAAATTGCCCAAATCCCCCTAAACTGCCACATTAGCCATAGCCCAGCCAAGGAGGGCTGGGGTGTCCGTGGACAGCACAGGCTACATGGTCAGGGGTCTTTTCCTCCACTCAGGTGTGGCCTACGGCCTAGTTGGGGTGGGGTGAGGGTGAGGTGGGGACAAACTCCAAAGCCAAGGAAAGGGGCAGGAGGGGCAAAAGGGGGCAGGACTGGGGGAGATCCTGGAGGAGGTCATTCTCGGTGTAGACCAGGGTTACTGAAAGATCACCCTTGAGGACTCCTATTTAAGAGTAGTGAAGATTCTTTTTGAAAGACTAGTTTGATAATTTGATATTAAACTTTGAGTGCTAGATTAAGGAGTTTGTACTTGATCATGATAGTAATTGGGCCTTTTGGGAGCAGCAAGTCTGGTTATGTGTAAAGTACACATATCCCACTTCAGGGGCAGAAATGTGCAGTTACAACTTTCTCTTTCTTTAAAACTTTCCTAATAATTTCAACACTAAATTGCTAATATGCAAGTTGACTAATAGAGTCTCTAAATGTTTAGGAAGGCCAATAGGTAAAGTATTTGTATTTGGGTTTTCAGTGACTTGTTATTTCAATATCATAATCCCCAAACTTACTGGAGGAGGGATGCCGGGCCACATCAGGGGATGAGCTCCAACCCCAACTTTCTCAACGAGCAGCAAATGGGCAAATGACTCACATTCTTAATCTGGCTCTCGGTTTCCTGATCTGTAAAATGAAAAAAGAAATCTGCCTCCTTGTCTTCGTGTTTCTCTGGCTTCTGCTATCCTATAACCTCATAAGGTTTTCCACTTAATTCCTGAACTCTTGGGTTGTCACATTATATCAAAGTTAGTGCTCTGTTTAGAAAAGAAAAAGGATTATTTTTCTCTAGGTTTTGCCTCTGACATATGAACATGTCACAGATACACATATATCTTTCTTCCTCTGGGAATCTAGAGCAACTTAGAGTAGTGGTATTAGATGTGTTGCTGGAACATCATGTAAGATTGGAGATTTATAATTAGAATAGTTACAGCAAACTCCTGAGTCTTTTAAGAGACTGTGGAATATTAAGAATAAAGTTGATACCTAGGAAGAGAGCTGTAGAACCCTTTCTTGGAAAATGTTTTTTTTCTGAGAGTGGGTTGTGACTTCAGAAGATGCCTCTGTGGTCAAATATGTATATATTTCTCATGTATATTTGGTCTTCTGCAGTGTCTAGCTTTCAGTTCACAAAACCTTTGTGATTTCCTTGAGAAAATGAGGAAGATAGTAAGGGTGTCTTTTGTTCTGTTAATGAGGTGGCTTTTGGAAAGCACCTAAGGATGGGAGCTGGTTTCCACCATCAACTATGTGATTGGAGGGTTTGAACTTTCAGTCCTTCCCACCATCACCCATCAGCCCCAACCTCAGGAGAGGGGAGGGGCTGAAGGTTAAAATCAGCCAATGGCTAAAGACTTAGTCAATCATGACTGTGTAATGAAGCCTCCATATAAATGCAAGAGGGCAGCTTTTCGTCTTTTTTTTTTTTTTTTCCAGAGAGTGTCCACACTTCAGGAACCAGACTGCTTCCATGTGCAGCCAAATGGCACCAAGCTCCATGAGGACAGAAGCTCCTTTGTTTGGGACCTTGCCCTCTGTATCCCTTCGTCCGGCTGTTGGTTCATATTCTTTATCATAACCTTCAGTAAAGTGGTAAACGTGAGTAAGAGTTTCCCTGAGTTCTGTGAGCTGCTCTAGAAAATTAATCAAACCCAAGGAGGAGGTGGTTGGAACCTCCAATCTGTAGCTGGTTAGTTAGAAGCACAGGTAACAACCTAGGGCTTGTGACTGGTGTATTGAAGTGGGTGTGGGAAACAGTCTTGTAAGACTGAAACTTTAGCCTGTGGAATCTCATGTCACATCTGGGTAGATAGTGTTAAGAATTAAGTTGACTTTTCTGATACCCTGCTGGTGTCTGGAAATTGTTTGGTGTTGTGGTGGAAGAGGGGGGAGAGGATCCCCCCCTTGCCATGTTGGAATTGGATCCAGAAACCTTAAAAGACTATAAGACTACCTTTACTTCTTTTTTTTTTTTTTCCAACGTTTATTTATTTCTGGGACAGAGAGAGACAGAGCATGAATGGGGGAGGGGCAGAGAGAGAGGGAGACACAGAATGGGAAACAGGCTCCAGGCTCTGAGCCATCAGCCCAGAGCCTGATGCGGGGCTCGAACTCACGGACCGCGAGATCGTGACCTGGCTGAAGTCAGCCGCCCAACCGACTGCGCCACCCAGGCGCCCCAAGACTACCTTTACTTCTGATGCCAGCCTCAAGTGCCAGAGGTTCTCAGCCACCCACACTTCTGACTGATTGGCTACAAATTCAGGGGTTCCCATAACCTTGATAATTCACTAGAATGACAGAACTCAGGAAACTTACAATTACAGTTTTATTATGATTTTTCTGAGAGAGAGAGAGAGAGAGAGAGAGAGAGAAAGACAGAATCCAAAGCAGATTCCAGGCTCTGAGCTGTCAGCACAGAGCCTGATGCGGGGCTCGAACTTGTGAACCATGAGATCATGACCTGAGCCGAAGTCGGACACTTAATTGACTGAGCCACCCAGTTTGCCTCAGTCAGGGGCACCCAGGCATCCCTATGGTTTTATTATAAAATACACATAGGGTGAGGTCTGGGAAAGTCCTGGACATGGCCCTTCCATGCCCTCTCTCCCCAGAGTCAGGTACATTATTTTTGTGGCACAGCAATGTGCTAACCAACGAGGAATCTCCACGGAGCTTCAGTGTTCTGGGTTTTTCCTGGAGTTTCGTTATGTAAGAATGATTGATTAAATCACTGGCCGTATGGGTGAAGTCCATCTCCCAATCACCCTCCTCTCTCCTGAGGTTGGGAGGACTGGCTTCATAACCTGTGACTCAAAGCCCCAAATTTCTAATCAACTGGTTTATCTTTCTGCTGACCAGCCCCCATCCTGAAGCTATCCAGAGACCCATCAAGGGTCACCTCATCAACATAACGAAGATTCCTGTCACTTAGGAGTTTCAAAAGTTTCTGAGGATCTGCCAGGAACCCAGGTTGAGACCAGACAAATTTTTTATTATACCATGGGGTGATCTGCATCTTTGAGCATAAGCTCAGAATTTCATTAGCATCAGTAGCCTCTGTTATTTTATAACATCTGCACTTTTGGGACAGCAATTCTGTCCTCTCATGAAATTGGTGACCAGTTGGTATTCTTGCTCAGACTGGGTTTGCTTCCGTCCCTTCAAAGAGCTGGACACTTCCCAAGCTAGACAAAAGAGCTAAATCAAGGCTCAGACTCGGTGACTTCAAAACATCCATTTCAGAGACAGTCCTGACAGATGTGTACGCAGCTGAGCACTGACACAATTCTTGTCCGTGTGTCGCCGTCTGAATTGGGTCCCGTAGCTTGTCCTTTCGGAGACAAAGGAATGGCATGAGGAAACGAAAGTGATACCATGAGTTACTTGTCGCCTGGTTTACCAGATGCTCCATTTTCACACGTATGTGGTGTTAAAATGAAGACAGTTTAGACCATCCGGCCTTTATTTAACACTTCATAAAGCAGCCGGTCTCCATTCTCAAGAGTGCAGAGAATGGTGAGGCATGTGAGAAAGTGGCAAGTTTTTATACACAATGAGCAATGAAGAGAAACATTTTTTAAAGGGGAAAAGAGGGGTGCCTGGGTGGCTCAGTCGGTTAAGCATCCGACTCTTGATTTCTGCTCAGATCATGATCTCGCAGTTGGTGAGTCTGAGCCCCCACATTGGGCTCTGTGCTGATAGTGCAGAGCCTGCTTGGGATTCTCTCTCTTTCCCTCTCTCTGCCCCTCCCCTGCTTGTGCTCATGCTCTCTCTCTCTCTTTCTTTCTCTCTGAAAAATAAACCTAAAAAAAAAGGGAAAAGGAAAACATTGGAGTTACTTAGGGATCAGGGATTGGTCTCCTGGATGGTGCAGCTTCTGGGCAGGTAGAATCCTTATAAGAACATGAGACTTTCTTTTTTCTTTTTTTTTTTTTTTAAGTTTATTCATTTTTTGAGAGTGAGAGAGACAGAACGTGAGGGGGAAGGGGTAGAGAGAGAGGGAGTCACAGAATCCAAAGCAGGCTCCAGGCTCTGAGTTGTTAGCACAGAGCCTAATGTGGGGCTTGAACCCACGAGCCATGAGATCATGACCTGAGCTGAAGTCGGACACTTAACCCACTGAGCCACCCAGGCCTGTCCCAGAACATGAGACTTTGAATGTTAGGTTTGGGTTTGTGGATGTAATCTCCCTGAATTAATAATGCCTGGGCTAAGGGGGAAGGTAATGTTACTAGACACACATCAACCTTAAGAGGCTACTCAGCCTTTGCAGCATTTACCTAAGTTGTATTTCTATCATATAAGGCTTTCTGTCTGGCCTGCTACTTTTGCGGTCACTGTCCCTACAGTCACCCTCATACTGTCATCTTGTATCCTTGTATCTTTGCAGTCCCTTTGCCTTTGCATGTTGATGCACTACATCACTAACCCCTGTGTTGTTCAAGGCTCAACTGTCGTTCTTTTGCCTTTATTGGGCTATCTTCCTAGTGGGCTATACAAAGTAATGAATGTAAGGTTAACTGAAATAATTTTTCTCCTGTGGTTATGCCACAATGGAGTGGAATTGCATAAATTTGTTTCAGTTTGCTTTTGATTTTTAGCGACTTTTTTTTTCCTGTTAGATTTAGTGTTTTCTTTTCATGGTTATTTGTTTATTTTGAGAGAGAAAGAGTATGTGAGTGGAGGACGGGCAGAGAGAGAGGGAGAGAGAGACTCCAAGCAGGCTCCACGCTGTCAGTGCAGAGCCCGAGGCGGGACTCTATCTCACCAACCATGAGATGGTGACCTGAGCTGAAATCAAGAGTCGGACAATTAACTGACTGAGCCACCCAGGCGCCCCTAGATTTAATGTTTTAAAGTTATGTAAATATTTACCAAATTCCAAAGTCAACATTGTAAAACAAGATGTATTCAGAGAAGTTTACTTTCCATCTCTATTCCCTCCCACCTCCTATAGGCAACATCTGCAACATTTTATTAGCTTTTGGTGTATCCTTATTTCTTTTGGAAAATATAAATGTACAATATACACATTCTTCCTATTATACAAACGATGGCAGAATTTACATATTGTTCCTCACTTGCTTTTTAATCCGTAGTACATCTGGCAATCCCTTGCATGGCAACACACAGAGAAAATCCTCAGTGTGGGGAATCCATGGACTTCACATAGGGCAGCTCTCTCTGCCTTGGACCAGGACTTTGTCTCTTGGAGGAGGGATATGAAAAATCCAGCTGGCCTCGGGGCGCCTGGGTGGCTCAGTCAGTTAAGCATCCAGCTTTCGCTCGGGTCGTGATCTCGCGGTTTGTGAGTTCGAGCCCCGCATCAGGCTCTGTGCTGACAGGGGCAGAGCCTGGAGCTATTCTGTGTCTCTCTGTCTCTCTCTGCTCTCCCTCCCTTGCTCATGCTCTGTCTGTCTCTCTCTCTCAAAAATAAATAAACATTGAAAACAAAAATTTTTTTAAATCCAGCTGGCCTCAAAACTGGCTGGTCTTGCTCTGGGGAGCCAGGGAAAGGCACCATGACAGTTCACAGCCTGTTTCCAAAAGTGAGGATCCATGGGAGTCAAGCCCAGAGCTCCTGATGTCAGACTGCCTGCCGTGGGCGTTCCCAGCATGTGCCACCGTGCTCGGCAAGGTGGTGGAGCCTACAGTAAGCCCATCGAGTCTGTTTGCAGACTTTATCCTGGGGAAAAAGGAGGCAGGCTCATCAGAGGTGAGTCTGTAATGAAGCCATGGGTCTTTAGAAGGGAGGGCACTCCTGAGGACAGTGTGGTGGTGATTTTTGGAATCTGTGTCTTCCCTACTCCTGGACACATGTCTAGCTCCTGAGGCAAGACAGGCAGGAGGTATAAGCTGCCAGTTTCCCCATTGCAGGCTATGCTTGAGGGCCCTGTTCACGAAGTGATGACATAAAGGGAAGCCATGTCACCTGGGTCCCTTCTCCACACACCACCCTGGGGCTCTATGTCGGGTCAGAGAGTGTCCCGTGGGGGAGGTGGCACAGCTGCTCCTGGTCACATGGGAGAGATTCCTCAATGCTCCCAGAAACCTTGGCAAGATAAGAGGGAGGGGCCATGGTTCTGCATAGGCAGGGGAGGCAAGGGCCAGGTAAATCTGAGCTATTACCGTTACTGGATTTCCCAAAGTTGTCAGACCGGGGAGTACCGGGCAGCATGGGGGACACTAAATCAGTTTCCCAAGTTGCCTCATTTCCCTCCTCAAACCTTAGCAAAGTGGCCAAGACTCCTCCATTAGAAGCCATGCCCTGCAGTGTCCTCATCTAAAAAGAGAGGACTGTCTGGACAAGATCCAGGGTGCCCCCCGTGCTGACACTTTGTGGTTCCATGATTTCTGCAAAACAAACTGAAGTCCCCTGAGAACAGTCTGTGCCTCACCACAGAACCCTGAGCCCTGGATTGTAAAGTTCTTGCCCTAGGTGTCCATGAAAGCGGCATCCAGAAAATTCACCGAGGCCCTGGGGTGAGTCCTGTTGGCGTAGTGTGATATAGGGTAGGTATATCTAAGAGCCCTGCGTCCTCTGCCTCAGAGAGCAGCATGCCCTTGGGCCAGTCGGCTCACATGACAGTCCCTCCTCTGCAGAAGGAGCTAGAGGAGACACGGCCGTGTCAAGATCCAAGGAGCCACCGCATGTGGGAATGCTCTTTACATGTTCTAGCCGAGGGCCCACCTCTCAAACAAGAGCCAAGGGTCTGGGGCAGCACAGAGTACGCCCAGCAGCAGTGTATGGCCTCCCTCTTGCGTGGAGGGTCTAGGGCTATAGGGTAGCCCCCGGACACAACCCCAGATGCCACCCCCAGTCCACTGTGGACCAGTGCATCTTTCTGAGAGGACCGTGCCGCTGGCTCCCTTCATTTCCCTGGGCCTTCCCTGAGGCCCAGCTGTGGGGACCCTGGCTCTTGCCCCAGCCTTCTGCTGCCTGATAAAGGACTCAGAGCTGTCCTGAGGAATGGGCTGCTGTGCAGGGGGAGGCGGGGGGTGGGGAAGAGGAAGAAGGAGAAGAGAGCACTGGTGGACTTGGAGTAGCCGGTCCCAGCTGTTTCTGATACCAGCCACACTCCTGCCCTTCCCCATTTAGGGTGTCCAAGCCTTCCTTAAATTTTGTGAACCGATGCACTTCCATTTCGCTGAAGAGAGTTCAAATTGGGTTTTATTATTGATAACTGAGAAAGTCCTGGTTCTTTTAGACAGTCCGAGGGGACCCCATTTTTTTTTTCATCCTGATGTGCTCTTTAATCCCCATTCCCCATTCCCTTATCCCTCCACCCACCTCCCCTCTGGAAACCATCAGTTTGTTCTCTATAGTTAAGAGTCTGTTTTTTGATTTCTCTCTCTTTTTCCTTTGATCATTTGTTTTGTTTCTTAAATTGCACATGAGTGAGATCATACATGACTCTGACTTATTTTGCTTAGTATTATACTTTAGGGGGACAACATTTTATGTCTTCTCCGTCCCTCCCTCCTTTCCCTCCTCTCTTTCTCTCTCTCTCTTTGTGTGTGTGTGTGTGTGTGTGTATAGTACCTACATATATGCATATGTGTGTTTATATAATATATACACAGTTTTTTCCCTGACATTTAGAGAAAGTTGCCCTTTTACCCCTAAATACTTCAATTTGCATTCCTTTTTTTAAAGTTTATTTATTTTGAGAGAGAGTGTGCAAGCATGGAAGGGGGAGAGAGAGAGAGGGAGAGAGAGAATCCCAAGCAGGCTCCACACCATCAGTGCAGAGCCTAACACAGAGCTCAAAAACTCACAAACTGTGAGATCATGACCTGAGCTGAAATCAAGAGTCAGATGCTTAACCAACCGAGCCACCCAGGGGCTCCCAATGTGCATGCTTAGAAACAAGAACATTCACTTATATATCTACAGTACAATTAGCAAAACCAGGAAATTAACAATGATACAATAATATTATTTCATCCATCTTGTTTAATTTTTCCCAATTGTCCTAACCACGTAACAGTCTGCTGTGCAATAAGGCTGTGAACCACTGGCTTAAGCCAATGGCTTCACATTAGAATCACCTTTGGGGCAGGGGTTTAAAAATACAGACGCCTAGGCTCTGCCTCTAGAAATTGGATTTATTTATTTATTTAGTGCGTCTGCACTACTGAGCAATTTTTAAAAACCCAACGTTACTCTAATGTGCAGCCAATGTGAAAAACAGTTATTTGAACTGATAGTGGTCATTTCCTTCCATTGCTTTATCATATTTTTAGTGATTGGTTTTGGATGGGGATGCAGGGTTGAATAGTGTTCCTCAAAAGTTCATGTCCACCAGGAACCTCAGAATGTGACCTTATATGGAAATAGGGTCTTTGCAGATGTAGTCAAGTTAAGATGAGGTCATGCTGGATCAGGGTCGGTCCTAACTGATGTCCTCAATAAGGAGAGGGAGATTTGAAGACTCAGGGAAGAAGGTCATGTGACTGTGGAGGCAGCTATAAGCCAAGGACTGTCAGGAGCCACCAGAATCTAGCAAGAGGCAAGGAAGGATTCTTTCTTGGAGTCTTCAGAAGGAACAGGGCACATTGCTGACACCTTGATTTCCAACTACTGGCTTCCAGGACCATGAAAGAATAAGAAAAAATATCTGTTGTTTTCGGCCACCCAGTTCATGGTAATTTGTTAAGGCAGCCATGGGAAACAATACAGTGGGCATAGGGCCCAGTTAAGACCAGGAGGCCTAAGGGCAATTCTACTGGGTCATTTCTTTGACAACCTTCCCTGTAAAATTCCTTCCCAGATTCAGTTTCCTTGAAAGATTCCTTAGGGCTGGTTGCCAAGTGCTGTTGATTCTCCACACTTTGGGCACCTGAGAGGGTAACCCTTTTCTGTTCCCTGGAGCAGGTGTGCTGTGTGAACAGATTGGTGCTCATCACTTTGGGGCGCCTTATCAAGCCCATGGGCAATTTGACCTACTCTTGTACTCTGATGCCATGCTAGTGATTCTTCAGATGGGGGTTGCTTGGTCCAACAGGCCCCAGAGTGATAGGTGACTTGCTGGGAACCCCAAAAATCCATCCAGAAGTCTTAACAGGGGTATAGGTCAGACTCTTGCCACAAGAGGCTAAAGGGTAGATCTAGAGTTTCCTGAGTTTTAATTGGCCTTTATTGCTCAAAACACTTCTGTTTTATCTTTTACTGATAGAACTTGGAGAGCCATTGCCTTTTCCAACTCTGAACGTCCCTGGATTTGTGGACTCTCTATTCCGTTTCATCGCTGCTTGCAAACTGCTCAGTTCTTTCTAAGTTCATCTCTTTCTTATTATAGCTTGTCAAACACAGCCAACAGCAGCCAGCAAGCAATGCTAACATTGTCTTTTTAGCATCTTCTCCTCCGGGAGCAATGAGGTCGTTGGCTATATTGTCTGTTGGGCACAGTTTTATCAAACGTTTGCCACTTTGTGTGTGACATGAACTTCCTTCTGTTCAGCTTTGGTTAACAGCATCCTCACTGCCCCTCCCAGTCCCTAAGTCAGGGTGTGTGTGTGTGTGTGTGTGTGTGTGTGTGTGCATGCGTGTGTGTATGTGTGTGTGAATATATATATATATATATATATACACAATGAGATCATGACCTGAGCTGAAATCAAGTCAGATGCTTAACCAACCAAATATATATATATATATGTATATATATATATATATATTTTTTTTTTTTTTAAATTTCAGTAGCAACGTTCTTCCAGTAGCTTTGAGGCTAGACTAGATTGTAGTGGGGTAGCAAACAATGCTCCAAAAAATCTCAGTGGCTTACAACACCAAGCCAAAACAAACAAACAAACAACAAAGGTTGTGGTTTTTTTTTTTTTTCCCCCTCACTCAATCTACATGCACTTAGTAACTTGTTTTTAGCTTACAGATCTCTGAATCAAGAGGAACCACACCCTGACTTGAGGGAGAGCCACTGGGCATCCCCCACTGGCTTAGGACTTGATGTTGTGACAGAATGGGAATTTGGTTGCCTCTTTTAAGGAGTGAAGAGTGTGTCTTGCCTGTGGAAGGAGGAGTGAGACAAATATTTAGCCAGGTTTAGTAGTCCCTAGTGGGCAAAGAGGGTAGATTTAGTAGTTATTAGTGCTGCTTGCAGATTATTTTGGGTGTTGGCTTTCTGAGTATGGCCAGAATGGTACTTCTTTCTCCTATACAGTTAGAGTGAACTGTCTTGGCCGGTGGATTGTGAGTGGAAGTTACACGTGTCCTTGAGAGCTGGAAGCTTTAAGAGCCTGTGTGGTCACACGATGGTGGCTGTTGTGTCTGCTGGGATCTGGAAGGAGGGACCGTGGAACAGAACCCTCATGTGGCGTGGGTGAGAAATAACCACTTATCTTTATAAACCCTAACGTTTGGGGGTGGTTTGCAACCATTGCACACCTGGAATGGTTTGGGGGTTGTTTCTTACTACTATCCTATCCTGACTGATATAGAAGGAAACGCCCCTCACCCCCCGTCAATTTCTGCTTGGCACTATGTGTTGTTTGGAGCTGCTACATCCAAACAATGGATGGAGGAGATAAAATATGAGGGGAGATAAATTAAAAAAAAAAAAGACAAAGATAACACACTGAAAAAGGATAGTAGAACAGAAAGATGGAAAGAAGACACGGTCCCTGAGTAGAGCTACTGAACTAGCCCTGGGCACTCTCCTACCTCCAGCCCTCGCATTATATGAGAAAAACAATGCCCCTTCTTCATCACATTTGCTTGGGTATTGTTACCTGGGGCTGCACAGATGTTGCGTCGGACAGAATACAGGCCCGCCAGGGGCACCTGGGTGGCTCAGTCGGTTAAGCGTCTGACTCTTGATCCCGGCTCAGGTCATGATCTCAAGGTTTGTGGGATCGAGCCCCGCATCGGGGTCTGCGGTGACAGCACAGAGACTGCTTGGATTCTCTCTCTTCCTCTCTCTCTGCCCCTCCCCTGCTCACACACTCTCTCTCAAAATAAATAAATGAACTTAAAATTTTTAGGGCGCCTGGGTGGCTCAGTTGTTAAGCAGCTGACTTTGGCTCAAGTCATGATCTCACGGTTCATGAGTTCCAGCCCCACATCAGAGTCCGTGCTGACAACTCAGAGCTTGGAGCCTGCTTCAGATTCTACACCTCCCTCTCTCTCTGTCACTCCCCTGCTCATACTCTCTCTGTCTCTCTCTCTGAAAAAGAAAAAAAAAATTAAAAAAAATTGTTTTAAAAAGGCCTGCCAAAGATATTCATGTCCTAATCCTCAGAACCTGTATGCTACCTCACATGGGAAAAGGGATGCTACAGGTGTGATTTTAAGTGTCTGATTTTAAGATAGAGATTATCTTCATGCGATTATTTGGGCGGGCTCAATGCAATCACAAGCGTCCTTGTAAGAGGGAGGCAAGAAAGTCAAATCAGAAGAAGGGAATGAGCAGTAGAAGCAGAGGTTTTTGTGATGCACTTTGAAGATGAAGGAAGGAAGGGAATAGGAGCCAACGGATGAAGAAGGTAGCTTCTAGAAGCTGGAAAAGATGAGGAAAGAGATTTTTCTCTGAAGCAGAGTCAAGCTCTGCTAAGGCCTTGATCGGCCCTGTAAGATCCATTTTTGACTTCTGACCTGCAGAACTGTAAGAAGATACATCTGTGTTGTCTTCAGCCACTCAGTGTGTGGTAATTTGCCACACGGCCACAGGAAGCTGATAGAGATGACCTCCACTCACCTAATGACAGCAGAGAGCTTCCTAACTGCTGCACTGCACCCCCAGCAGTTCCCTCCCTTGCAGAGTGATTTTTGGAAGGAAAGGGCTAACATTTCCTTTGTATTCAAAAGAATAGGGGCGCCAGAGTGGCTCAGTCGGTTAAGTGTTGGAGTCTGCATGTGGTGCCTGCTTGGGACACTCTCTCTCTCTCTCTCTCTCTCTCTCTCTGCTCCTCCCCCACTCGCACGTGCTCTTTCTGTGTCTCTCACAATAAAAAAATAAAACAAAAAAAGAATCAATAAGAGGAGAGTTATCCAGAGGAAAGGGATGAAAAATCGCCACTTAGGTTGTAACTCCTTTCCTACCCCCCACAACCGCAAGAGGCGGGTCCCGGGAGAGGAATTCCGTGTTCCTGTCCCTTGTCTTGCTCTGCCTGCGTCTCCCAGCTGCTCTGGACCCCACCGGCTGCGGGCTGGCTACCTCCAGATTACAGTCATATTAGAGGTCACTATAAAAGGTCCCATTTTGGGGCTGGGGAGGTGGGGCAGGGATTTGAGCCGAGCAGCAGCTGAGTTGGGGCCAGAGGTAGACCCGACCCTTACCGGACCCGGAGAGCCAGGCAAAGAGGCTGGCACGCAAGGCCGGCTGAGTAAAATGCCTCCGCTCTGAGCAGCCGGGACTCCCGTGCCCACGTCCACCTGACCGTTTCCCTTTCTAGGGTTCTAATACTTGCTTCTGGTGCACCCCCATACCCGGGGGGGGGGGGACGACAATTGAAATGGCACGGGCGGTAGAAGCTAAAGCCCCAGGGCGAGGCGGTGGACTTTGAGCTTCCTGGCGGGCGAGAGGAGACCACCGTAGGAGCCCCGACTTTCTGGACAGCTCGTCCCTCGTCCCCAGGGAGTAGTGTCCTGGGAAGGCCGGCTGGGAAGGGGTGGGGCTGGGGCTGGGGCAGGGGACAAGAAGCTGCGGAGGGAGGAGACCGCCCCCGGGCGGCGCGGATAAGAGGGCGTGCGCTCCGGGATCCACGTGCCGGCATCTCGGAGGGGAGGCGCGGAGGGAAGACGGCCCCCGAGTGTTCCCGCGGCAAAGCCGGAGGCCGGGCGGCGCGATGGAGCCGGCTCCGGACCCGGGGCTCGGGGACTCGTCCCTGCACCGCTACCTGGACGGCGAGTTTTGGAGTCTCAAGAACGAGCCCCGCAGACTCCTGGGAGGCAGCCCGCTCTTCCGCCACAGGTACTGTGCCGCCGCAGGCCGGCCGGCCGTGTGCCCTCGGTTTCCGCGCGTCCCCGGGGGCACCGTCCGGGGTGCTCCGGGCCAGGACGAGGCATCGCCCTCCTACCCTGTGCAGATGGTGGGCTCTCCTCCGCAGAGGTGCGGGCACCGTAGACGGCCGCCGACCTCACAGGCCCGCAGGGAGGGTGGCCTCCGCCTGCCGGCTCCCTCCTACGCGGAGAGTGAAGGGGTGGGCCCGCCGCCGCAGGCGCCGTGATTTCCTGAGAGTTGGGCTGAGGTGGAAGCAGGTGCCTTGCCCTTGGGGAAGAAGCTGGGGTTCCTGTCCTGAAAGGGGGTGGACTTAGGGACAATGAAATGTGAGATGTGTAAAAGGGTGAGTATGTCCTGGAATGTCTTCCCTGCTTTCTCTTTATGTCATGGTTTTCAAAGTGTGGTCTAGGGGTACCCAAGATCATTTCAGGAGATTCAAAGGGAAAACCAATTTGATAATAATGCTAAGATGTTATTAGCGTTTTCACTCTCATTTTTTCACAGTGTTCAGTGGTGGTTTCCAGAGACTACATTAAGTATAATATCCCAACAGATTAAATACAGAAGCAGATATGAGAATCCAGCTATCTTCTTTTTTTTTTTTAATTTTAACTTGCTTTATTTTTTATTTTTTTAAATTTACATTTAGTAAATTAGTATATAGTGCAACAATGATTTCAGGAGTAGATTCCTTAGTGCCCCTTACTCATTTAGTTCATCCCCCCTCCCACAACCCCTCCCGTAACCCTCAGTTTGTTCTCCATATTTATGAGTTTCTTCTGTTTTGTCCCCCTCGCTGTTTTTATATTATTTTTGTTTCCCTTCCCTTATGTTCATCTGTTTTGTCTCTTAAAGTCCTCATAGGAGTGAAGTCATATGATATTTGTCTTTCTCTGATTGACTAATTTCACTTAGCATAATGCCCTCTGGTTCCATCCACGTAGTTGCATATGGCAAGATTTCATTCTTTTTGATTGCCAAGTAATACTCCATTGTGTGTGTGTGTGTGTGTGTGTGTGTGTGTGTGTGTGTGTGTGTATACACCACTTTTCTTTATCCATTCATCCATGGATGGACATTTGGGCTCTTTCCATACGTTGGCTATTGTTGATAGTGCTGCTATAAACATGGGGGTGCATGTGTCCCTTCGAAAAGCACACCTGTATCCCTTGGATAAATGCCTGGTAGTGCCATTGCTGGGTTGTAGGGTAGTTCTAGTTTTAGTTTTTTGAGGACCCTGCATACTGTTTTCCAGAGTAATGCAAGCTGCACCAGCCCTTGCATTCCCAAGAGAATCCAGCTATCTTCTATGAGTCCCTTCCATTAAAGGGATTTGTAAAAATGCAAAAAAAAAAAAAAAAAGCCTCTTATTACTAAATTTTGGGGGGAGGCTAGAAAATATAGTTTTTTCATTAAAAATTTAATGAGTTTAATACTATTACTTTTCTTTTTCTTAAAATTTTTAATGTTTATTTATTTTTGAGAGACAGAGTGAGAGAGAGGCAGAGAGAGAGGGAGACACAGAATCTGAAGCAGGCTCTAGGCTCCGAGCTGTCAGCCCAGAGCCTGATGTGGGCCCAAACCCACAAACCACGAGATCATGACCTGAGCCAAAGTCAGACGCTCAACTGACTGAGCCACCCATTACTTTCAAATGATTTAATATATATTTAAATATTTTTCTGTCATAATTTCTAATGTGGTAAATATCGATAAATGCTTGAGGGTCTCAATAATTTTTTAAGAGTTTATTTTTCTTCTAGAGCAGTTTTAGGTTTACAACAATATTGGAAGAGAGATACAGAGATTTTCCGTATTTTGCCTGCCTCCACACAGGCATAGTCTCCCCCATTATCAACATCACCCACCAGAATGATACGTTTTTTTAACCAAGATTGAACATCACGATCACCCCAAGTCCATAGTTTATGTTAGGGCTTACTGTTAGCATTGTATATTCTATGGGTTTAGGCAAATATATAATGGTACGCATTTATCATTATGGTTTATTATACAGAGTATTTTCACTGCCCTAAAGATCCTTTGTGCTTTGCCTATTCATCTCTCCCCACAAACCACCCCTGGCAACCACTGAACTTTTTACTCCATAGTTTTGCCTTTTCCAGAATGTCATGTGGCTGGAGTCATACGTCATTAGCTTCTTTCACTTAGTAATGTGCAATGAAGCTTCCTCCATGCCTTTTCATGGCTTGAGAGCTCATTTCCTTTTAGTGCTGAATAATCTTTCATTGTCTGGACCAGCCACAGTTTGTCTATGCATTCACCTACTAACGGGCATCTTGGCTGCTTCTAAGTTTTGACAGTTAGGAATAAAGCTACTATAAACATCTGCGTGCAGGTTTGTTTGCTTGTTTGTTTATTTATTTATTTATTTAAGAGAGAGAGAGAGAGAGAGAGAGAGAGACAGCACGCGTGAGCAGGGGAGAGGGGCAGAGGGAGAGAGAGAGAATCTTAAGCAGACTCCATGCTCAGCGCAGAGCCCTAAACAGGGCTGGATCCCACGACCTTGAGATCATGACCTGAGCCGAAATCAAGAGTCAGACCCTCAACCGACTGAGCCACCTAGGTGGCCTTGTGTGCAGGTTTTTATGTGAAGGCCTCAACCGTTTTTAAGAGTACAAAGAGGTCCTTTCAGTCATACTTTGCTCTGCTACAGCCCTGTCTTCACATGTCTACACGTCTCTGTTCCTGTACTCGTCAGTCTTCTCAGTGTCATTCCTAGGCCTTTGCCTTTTTCAGTTTAGGGAACTGCAATTTATTTATTTATTTAAAAAAATGTTTTAATGTTTATTTATTCTTGAGAAGAGAGAGAGAGCAGGGGAGGAGCAGAGAGAGATGGAGACACAGAATCCAAAGCAGGCTCCAGGCTCCGTGCTGTCAGCAAAGAGCCCGATGTGGGGGCTCGAACTCACGAACCATGAAATCGTGACCTGAGCCGAAGTCAGACGCTTAACCGACAGAGCCACCCAGGTGCCCCAGGAACTGCAGTTTAAAATATGGAACAAGGGGCGCCTGAATGGCTCAGTCAGTTGAGCATCCAACTCCAGCTCGGGTTATGATCTCACGGTTCCTGGGTTTGAGCCCTGCGTTGGGCTCTGAGCTGACAGCGAGGAGCCTGGAGCCTGCTTGGAATCCTCTCTCCCTTTCTCTGCCCCTCCTTTGCTTGTGCTCTCTTCCTCTTTCTCTCTCTCTCTCTCTCTCTCTCCAAAATAAGTAAATAAACATTAAAAAATAAATAAAATATGGAACAAAATTCTAATATTCAAACTGCTGACTTGAGCCAAGTAGAAATACTTCCCTGAGATTGCACCACTGGCTTAGGGATAGAGGGAAAGGCATACCAGCAGGTCACAAAGCCAGCAGGTGACTTGTTTCCCAGTATGACCATCAACAAGTGATTTCACTTTACTGAGCTGCCATTTGCATATCCACAGAATGGGGATGGTATCTGTGCAGCTAGGTTATTATGTTGCTCAGATGAGAAACTGATAAATAGGTATTCAGTGATGCTGGCTGTGGTGTGATGCCACCCCATTCCCCCCCCCCCCAAAAAAAAACCCACCAAAAGAGAAACACCAAAAAAGAAAAAGATAAGAACACCATTATGCTAACAAACACTTTTCTCTTCTTTCAGTTCTCGTTTACTGACTTCATAAGTTTGGAGTTGTGATAAGAGCATAGACTAAATTTCATATTGTTTTTCCCAAGTGATTCAAGATTCTGATCTGTATTTGAAAGGTCACGCTGTACTATCAGATTTGATCTTATCACGTGCTAGAAGACAGCGATCCTGATTTCTTGATGTTTTAAACGTTCTGCCAGAATAGAACCCCCCATAGGAGACCAGAAATAAAACTTCCCTAGTCACTGATTCGCTGAGGTGTCTGGTCCTCCTCCTCAGGCTTTTGAAGTTAAAACGGTGTTGGGGTGGGGTGGGGTTTGTGGCCTGTGGCCACAAGGTTCCCTGAGTGCTGTGTGTGTGTGTGTGTGTGTGTGTGTGTGTGTGTGTCTGTGTGTATACAGTGGGAGTGGGAAGTTTGTACGGGGTCAGGCACTCCCAGGACATAAGAGGCTGGGAAATAGATGGCCTCTAAAAGACCAGAGGTTGTGTAATTTCCTGTGCACATGATGACTACCCTCGTCAGCACTGGGGTTCGCCTTCTACACTCCGCTCCCAGGGGCGGTGTGGACGCAGCCCAGGCTCCCCTTCTAAGGAATGGCTTGCCCTGTCTCCCAAAGACTGGCTTGTCAGGCTGACTCCCACACTGTCCCACTCCGTTAGAGAGTCCCACCAGCCCCTGGGATACCACGGTTGCTGAGGGCCAGGCTGCCCTGTGACAGTATGCTGTTTATTTTGACAGGGGGAGGATTTGGGGAGACTCGAGGTTCCTCACTGGGGTTTGCGAGGAATGTTTAAGCAACGTGTGAAACGAGATACGCTTTTAACATGTTTTTGAGTGAGTTTCTTGGCCAACGGGATCTCTTTCCTGAGGGCCGGGCTGGTGAGTGGGTGTACACGTGTGTAGGTATGGCACAAGTCCCTCAGGACAACAACCTACAAAGCCCCACTAGATGTTGCTGGTCTCTTAAAAGCTTTTACCTGCCCTTCCACAGGGTTCCCCTCCCTGGTGTCAATGTGCTGGCTCCCCTCACCCCTTCTTTCTCTCTACTCCCTTGGCTTCCTCTCCCTAGAGCAATGCATGCATCTCTTCCTAACTGTTGATAATTTTCCCCTTAAGTCTTCTTTACATATGCAAGTATACGTGAAGACAGTCGGTCTCATCGCAAAAGGCCAAATAATTTGGAAAACTTGAAAGGTTCCTAAGCTGTCCCCTCCTCCAACTGCTTTTTTCATTGTAGTCAAATACACATAAAATCAAATTTACCACTTTTTAAAAAATTTATTTATTGGGGTGCTTGGGTGGCTCAGTCGGTTAAGTGTCTGACTTCAGCTCAGGTCACGATCTCACAGTCTGTGAGTTCGAGCCCCCGCATCGGGCCCTGTGCTGACAGCTCAGAGCCTAGAGCCTGCTTCAGATTCTGTGTCTCTTTCTCTCTGCCCCTCCCCAGCTCATGCGTGTGTGTGCGCGCGCACTCTCTCTCTTTCTGTCAAAAATAAATAAATATTAAAAAATTTAAAGTGCTCACATATACTAAAAAAATTTTTTAGAAAGATTTATTTATTTACTTTTGAAAGAGAGAGAGAGAGAGATCTCAAGTGGTGGAGGGGCAGAGAGAGAGGGAGAGAGAATCCCAAACAGGCTCCCCACTGGCGGCATGGAGCCCGATGTAGGGCTCGGCACGGGGCTCGAACCCACAAACCATGAGATTTGTGAGCTGAGCCGAAGCCCAGTGCTCAACCCACTGAGCCACCCAGCTGCCCCAAACTTACCACTTTAATAATTTAATTGTTAGGTGTGTAGCTCCATGGCATTAAGTGCATTCATGTTGCTGTGCAACCACCACTACCATCTCCAGAATGTCTTCATCCTCCAGATAGAACTGCTGTACCCATTAAATGATGGGTATTGTTCCTCCCTGGGCATTGTCTTCCCTTCCTCTCTCTCTGCCAGCCTCTGGCAACCACCGACTCTACTGTCTGTCTCTTGACTGTTCCAGGAACCTCGCATAAGTGAAATCACACAATATTTGTCCTTTTGTGTGTGGCTTATTTCGCTTAGGGTAATGTTCTCAAAGTTTATCCATATTGTAGCGTGAGTCAGAATCTCCTTTTTAAAGGCTGGATAACACTGCATTGCATGGATATAACATGTTTTGTTTGTCCATTCATCCATAGATGGACATCTGATGCCCTAACCACTTCTTTTTTTTTTTTTAATTTTTTAAATGTTTTTATTTATTTTTGAGAGAGAGAGAGACAGAGAGAGAGAGAGAGAGAGAGCGCATGCACAAGTGGGGGATGGGCAGAGAGAGAGGGAGACACAGAATCCGAAGCAGGCTCCAGCCTCCGAGCTGTCAGCACAGAGCCCAATGCGGGGCTTGAACTCACAAACTATGAGATCATGACCTGAGCCGAAGTCAGATGCCTAACCAACTGAGGCACGCAGGCGCCTCCCCGCCCCTCCCCAAACCACTTCTAATACTCTAGTGTGTGGTAGGGTTTCTTCTGCTTCTCCTTGTTTTTCTATGAGTTCCTATGCACGTGAACAGTATGTTTTTCTATAAGCAAGGTCAGCTATGTGTTTTATTCTACAGCTTTCTCTTTCAGAATTTAAGTCTTATTTTCATTGTGTGATATAGGAACATTCTTTTTTTTTTCCAACTAAAACAGTTGACAATTTTATTTTCACATTTCACAATACAAATGAAAATTCCTTTTTTTTTTCTCTCTCTTCTGGTCCCACTACTTCCCCTACCCAAACTATCCTCTCTTTGATAAGAAGGGGGAGCAAGTCTTCCTTGTCATGCTGTTAGAAAACACCTAGAGTCACAGCACCGTGATCTCCTGGTGAAGTAGAATAAATAATATAAAATGCATATGAAGAGGCTCCTGTCTCTCCTTACCTGTCTGGTTGAGTCATTCCTGGCCAAGTAGGTACCGTCATGGGACAGGTGGGAGGTCTCATCACTGGGGGGTCCAGACATCATTGGTGTGTGGCCTCTGATAGGTGGTCTCATTCCAGGTACAGTTCCCCCTGGCATCCTCCCAGGAGGAGGAAGGCCCCCCATATGGGGTGCTGGCATCATACCCGGGCCAGGAGGCCCTGGGAGACGGGGGGTGGGGTGGGGAGGTGGGATCATTGCCCTGCAGGAGGAGGAACAGAGGGTGGAGTAAGAGGTATCTTTGCTTGTTGAAATATTGCAGTTGCTCTGTGGGTAAGGCCCTGAGCCTGCTCTCCCATCCATTTCTGATAGGCTTGCACATTCTCTTGTGTTTCCTACCACTGCAATGCGTCTTCCTCACAGATGGAGAGTCATGGGTGAGGTATGTGTCTTAGTAATCACAATAAAACTTAGGTTTGTTGCTCTGCGGGCCAGCAGCCACTCTGTCCCGTGCCGTGTATGAATATTCTTAGTGCAAATAGTACAACAAGGTTTTTAATGAAAAACAACCTCCCTACCCCACCTGCCTCTGTCCCTCATTCCTTTCCTCATTGACAACCACACTGAGTTCTTTCACCAGCTTCTTCTGTTATTGACCTCCATATTCCTAAACAACATACTTTTTTTTTTGGCATTTTATAACCTCTTTATTAATATTTTAATCATGAAATGCTTTAGACATATGTTAACATTTTAAAAGTCAACATTTTGAAAAATTGCATTGCATAGTTAGCTATTTTTGAGAGGCCCATGGATCTTCTAAGACTTTTTAATGCCAGATAAGCTACAAAGTATCTGAAACCTTCTAAACCTTTTGAAACCTCTTTTTTTTTTTTTTTTTGGTACTTTTGAAATTTCTTTTCTTTTCTTTTTTATTTTTTTAAATTTACATCCAGATTAGTTAGCATATAGTGCAACCCATTTAGCCCATCACCCTTCCCACTACCCCTACCGTAACTCTCGGTTTGTTCTCCACATTTATGAGTCTCTTCTGTTTTGTCCCCCTCCCTGTTTTTATATTATTTTTGTTTCCCTTCCCTTATGTTCATCTGTTTTGTCTCTTAAACTCTTCATAGGAGTGAAGTCATATGATTTTTGTCTTTCTCTGACTAATTTCACTTAGCATAATACCTTCCAGTTCCATCCATGTAGTTGCAAATGGCAAGATTTCCTTCTTTGTGATTGCTGAGTAATACTCCATTGTATATATATATACCACCTTCTTTATCCATTCATCCACCGATGGACATTTGGGCTCTTTCCACACTTTGGCTATTGTTGATAGTGCTGCTATAAACATGGGGGTGCATGTGTCCCTTCGAAACAGCACGCCTGTATCCCGTGGATAAATGCCTAGTAGTGCAATTTCTGGGTCGTAGGGTAGTTCTATTTTTAGTTTTTTGAGGACCCTCCATACTGTTTTCCAGAGTGGCTGCACCAACTTGCATTGCCACCAACAATGCAAAAGAGATCCTCTTTCTCCGCATCCTTGCCAACATCTGTTGTTGCCCGAGTTGTTAATGTTAGCCATTCTGATAGGTGTGAGGTGGTATCTCTTTGTGGTTTTGATTTGTATTTCCCTGATGATGAGTGGTGTTGAGCATTTTTTCATGTGTCGGATGGCCATCTGGATGTCTTCTTTGGAGAAGTGTCTATTGATGTCTTTTGCCCATTTCTTCACTGGATTATTTGTTTTTTGGGTGTTGAGTTTGGTAAGTCCTTTATAGATTTTGTATACTAACCCTTTATCTGATAGGTCGTTTGCAGATATCTTCTCCCATTCTGTCAGTTGTCTTTTAGTTTTGCTGATTGTTTCCTTCTCTGTGCAGAAGCTTTTTATTTTGATGAGGTCCCAGTACTTCATATTTGCTTTCATTTCCCTTGCCTCTGGAGGTGTGTTCAGTAAGAAGTTGCTGCAGCCAAGATCAAGGAGGTTTTTGCCTGCTTTCTCCTCGAGGATTTTGATGGCTTCCTGTCTTACATTGAGGTCTTTCATCCATTTTGAGTTTATTTTTGTGTATGGTATAATAAAGTGGTCCAGGCTCATTCTTCTGCATGTCGCTGTCCAGTCTTCCCAGCACCACTTGCTGAAGAGACTCTCTTTATTCCATTGGATATTCTTTCCTGCTTTGTCAAAGATTAGTTGGCCATACGTTTGTGGGTCCATTTCTGGGCTCTGTATTCTGTTCCACTGATCTGAGTGTCTGTTCTTGTACCAGTACCATACTGTCTTGATAATTACAGCTTTGTAGTATAGCTTGAAGCCTGGGATTGTGATGCCTCCTGCTTTGGTTTTCTTTTTTAAGATTGCTTTGGCTATTGGGGGTCTTTTCTGGTTCTATACAAATTTTAGGATTATTTGTTCTAGCTCTGTGAAGAATGCTGGTGTTACTTTGATAGGGATTGCATTGAATATGTAGATTGCTTTGGGTAGTATTGACATTTTAACAATATTTGTTCTTCCTATCCAGGAGTATGGAATATTTTTCCATTTTTTGTGTCTTCTTCAATTTCTTTCATAAGCTTTCTATAGTTTTCAGTGTATAGATTTTTCACCTCTTTGGTTAGATTTATTCCTAGGTATTTTATGTTTTTTTGTGCAACTGTAAATGGGATCGATTACTTGATTTCTCTTTCTGTTGCTTCATTGTTGGTGTATAGGAATGCAACTGATTTCCTTGCATTGATTTTATATCCTGCAACTTTGCTGAATTCATGAATCAACTCTAGCAGTTTTTCTGGTGGAATCTTTTGGGTTTTCCATATAGAGTATCATGTCATCTGCGAAGAGTGAAAGTTTGACCTCCTCCTGGCTGATTTGGATGCCTTTTATTTCTTTGTGTTGTCTGATTGCAGAGGCTAAGACTTCCAATACTATGTTGAATAACAGTGGTGAGAGTGGACATCCCTGTCTTGTTCCTGACCTTAGGGGGAAAGCTGTCAGTTTTTCCCCATTGAGGATGATATTAGCGTTGGGTCGTTCATATATGGCTTTTATGATCTTGAGGTATGATCCTTCCATCCCTACTTTCTTGAGGGTTTTTATCAAGAAAGGTTGCTGTATTTTGTCAAATGCTTTCTCTGCGTCTATTGAAAAGATCATATGGTTCTTGTCCTTTCTTTTACTGATGTGATGAATCACGTAAATTGTTTTGTGGATATTGAACCAGCCCTGCACCACAGGATAAATCCCACCTGGTCATGGTGAGTAATTTTTTTAATGTGTTGTTGGATCTGGTTGGCTAATATCCTGTTGAGGATTTTTGCATCCGTGTTCATCAGGGAGATTGGTCTATAGTTCTCCTTTTTCGTGGGGTCTCTGTCTGGTTTTGGAATCAAGGTAATGCTAGCTTCATAGAAAGAGTTTGGAAGTTTTCCTTCCGTTTCTATTTTTTGGAACAGCTTCAAGAGAATAGGTGTTAACTCTTCCTGAAATGTTTGGTAGAATTCCCCTGGAAAGCCATCTGGCCCTGGCCTCTTGTTTTTTGGCAGATTTTTGATTACAAATTTGATTTCCTTACTGGTTATGGGTCTGTTCAAATTTCCTATTTCTTCCTGTTTCAGTTTTGGTAATGTATATGTTTCTAGGAATTTTTCCATTTCTTCCAGATTGCCCATTTTATTGGAATGTAATTGCTCATAATATTCTCTTATTATTGTTTTTATTTCTGCTGTGTTGGTTGTGATCTCTTTTCTTTCATTCTTGATTTATTTGGGTCCTTTCCTTTTTCTTTTTGATCCAACTGGCTAGTGGTTTATCAATTTTGTTAATTCTTTCAAATAACCAGCTTCTGGTTTCATTGATCTGTTCTGTTTTTTGTTTGTTTGTTTGTTTGTCTTTTTTTTTTTTTTTTTTGGTTTCAATAGCATTAATTTCTGTTCTAATCTTTATTATTTCCTGTCTTCTGCTGGTTTGGGGTTTTATTTGCTGTTCTTTTTCCAGCTCTTTGAGGCGTAAGGTTAAGTTATGTATCTGACATCTTTCTTCCTTCTTTAGGAAGGAGTGGATTGCTATATACTTTCCTCTTATGACCGCCTTTGCTGCATCCCAGAGTTTTGGGGTTGTGGTGTTATCATTTTCATTGACTTCCATATACTTTTTAATTTCCTCTTTAACTTCTTGGTTAGCCCATTCATTCTTTAGTATGATGTTTTTCAGTCTCCAAGTATTTGTTACCTTTTCAAATTTTTTCTTGTGGTTGATTTCGAGTTTCATAGTGTTGTGGTCTGAACATATGCACAGTATGATCTCGATCTTTTTTGTACTTACTTAGGGCTGATTTCTGTCCCAGTATATGGTCTATTCTGGAGAGCGTTCCATGTGCACTGGAGAAGAATGTATATTCTGCTGCTTTAGGATGAAATGTTCTGAATATATCTGTTAAATCCATCTGGTCCTGTGTGTCAAAGCCATTGTTTCCTTGTTGATTTTTTGATTAGATGATCTGTCCATTGCTGTGAGCGGGGTGTTGAAGTCTCCTACTATTATGGTATTACTATCAATGAGTTTCTTTATGTTTGTGATTAATTGATTTATGTATTTGGGTGCTCTCACATTTGGCACATCATTGTTTACAATTGTTAGGTCTTCTTGGTGGATAGACCCCTTGATTATGATATAATGCCCTTCTGCATCTCTTGATACAGTCTTTATTTTAAAGTCTAGGTTGTCTGATATAAGTATGGCTACTCCGACTTTCTTTTGTTGACTATTAGCATGATAGATGGTTCTCCATCCCCTTATTTTCAACCTGAAGGTTTCTTTAGGTCTAACGTGGGTCTGTTGTAAACAGCATATAGATGGGTCTTATTTTCTTATCCATTCTGTTACCCTATGTCTTTTGATCGGAGCATTGAGTCCACTGACATTTTGAGTGAGTACTGAAAGATAGGAATTTATTGTCATTGTGATGCTTGTAGAGTTGGAGTTTCTGGTGGTGTTCTCTGGTCCTTTCTAATATTTGTTCCTTTTGGTATTTATATATATAAAGGACTGCAGCTTTGACCTGTTCTTCCCCTCTGCAAGAGGGTCTCACCGAGCAATGGGCAAATGTTGGCTGCACCCAGGAATGCTTGCAAGACCCTGCTGCTGCCAGTGCCCCAAGACTGCAGCCAGGTGCCAGCCCACCCCAGAAAAAGTTCACGAGATGGATAGTGTGTGTGTGTGTGTGTGTGTGTGTGTGTGTGTATTTTTCATCTTTTCTCCCCTCAGAGAGTTCCCCCTTAAGATTTCTTGCAGGGCTGGTTTAGTGGTCACAAACTCCTTTAATTTTTTTTTGTCTGGGAAACTTCTTATCTCTCCTTCTATTTTGAATGACAGCCTTGCTGGATAAAGAATTCTTGGTTGCATATTTTTCTGATTCAGCACACTGAATGTATCCTGCCACCCCTTTCTGGCCTGCCAAGTTTCTGTGGATAGGTCTGCTGCAAACCTCATCTGTCTTCCCTTGTAGGTTAGGGACTTTTTTTCCCTTGCTGCTTTCATGGTTCTCTCCTTGCCTGAGTATTTTGTGAATTTGACTATGATATGCCTTGTTGATGGTCGGTTTTTGTTGAATCTAATGGGGGTCCTCCGTGCTTCCTGGATTTTGATGTCTGTGTCTTTCCCCAGGTTAGGAAAGTTTTCTGCTACGATTTGCTCGCATAACGCTTCTAGCCCTATTTCTCTCTCTTCCTCTTCTGGGACCCCTATGATTCTGATGTTGTTCCTTTTTAATAAGTCACTGGTTTCTCTGATTCTTATATCGTGTTCTTTTGCCTTAATCTTCCTCTTTTTTTCTGCTTCATTATTCTCTATAAGTTTGTCCTCTACATCGCTGATTCTCTGTTCTGCCTCATCCATCCTTGCCACCGCTGCATCCATCCATGATTGCAGCTCAGTTATAGCATTTTTAATTTCATTCTGATTATTTTTTACTTTTTATCTCTGCAGAGAGGGATTCTAATCTATTTTCGACTCCAGCTAGTATTCTTATTATCGTGATTCTAAATTCTGGTTCAGACATCTTGTTTGTATCTGTGTTGGTTGAATCCCTGGCTGTCATTACTTCGTACTCTTTCTTTTGGGGTGAATTCCTTCGTTTTGTCACTTTTGAAGGGAGAAAAGGAATTAATGAGGTAGAAAAATTAAAATTAAAAAATATTAAAATTAAAAAATTAAAAATGCACACACACACACACACACACACAAATCGAATAAATGATGCTAGATCCTGGGTGTGTTTTGGTCTGGGTGTTGAAAGTGGTTTGACATGGGGCGCCTGGGTGGCGCAGTCGGTTGAGCATCCGACTTCAGCCAGGTCACGATCTCGCGGTCCGTGAGTTTGAGCCCCGCGTCAGGCTCTGGGCTGATGGCTCAGAGCCTGGAGCCTGTTTCCGATTCTGTGTCTCCCTCTCTCTCTGCCCCTCCCCCGTTCATGCTCTGTCTCTCTCTGTCCCAAAAATAAATAAATGTTGGAAAAAAAAAAAAAAAGAAAGTGGTTTGACAGAAAAGTGGTTTGACAGAAAGTGGTTTTAGAGAAAAAAAGCGGGGGGGGGGAGGAAATCGTTTGAGAATTTGAAAAAATGAATACACTGAAGTAGACTAAAATGAGATGATGGGAGTAAAATAGAATTTGAAAAAATTTATACAAAAGTAAAGAATATAGTAGAAAAAAATTTTAAGAAAAATATTTTTAATAAAAATTAAAAATGAATTTTTCACTTTCTGAATTCAAGAAAAAGAAAAGAAACAAAAAAGAGAAAAAAAGGAAATCTTTTGAAAATTTGAAAAAGTGAATATACTGTAGTAGACTAAAATAAAATGATGGAAGTAAAATAGAGTTTGAAAAAATTTACATAATAGCAAAAAATGTAGTCAAAAAATTGAAGAAAATGTTTTTAATAGAAACTGAAAGTAAAAATGAAGTTTTTCTGTTTCTGCATTCAAGAAAAAGAAAAGAAATAGAAACGACAAAAAAGAAAAAGAAAAAAAAGGAAATGGTTTGAAAATTTGAAAAGTTGAATACACTGAAGTAGACTAAAATAAAATGATGGAAGTAAAATAGAATTTGAAAAAACTTACACAAAAGTAGAAAATATAGTAAAAAAATTAAGGAAAAATATTTTTAATAAAAATTGAAAATAAAAATGAATTTTTTCTCTTTCTGTATTCAAGACAAAGAAAAGAAGTGTAAAAGAGAGAAAAAAAAAGAAAGAAAATTGAATAGATGGACCTGCTAATAGATTGAAATAGGACTGAAATTACTTCGTTTTCCCCTAGAAGTCAGACTATGTAGCGCTTTATAGTCCATAAACTAAGTAGGCGGTGAGACTTGTGTTCTTGAGGAATGAGGTTGGCCCACTTGGGCAGGGCTCAGTGTAAAGGCTCCGGTTCTCCACTAGATGACGCTGCTAGCCTACTGGGGTGGAGTGTTGTGGCACTCGTAGGTGCATAGGTGCATGCGCGGGAGCGGTGAAACTGGTGCCACCCAGCTACCCAGTCCCTAGTATTGGAACTCTGTTCTCCTTGATCAGCTGTCGTGCACCCGTCTTCTGTCTTTAGCTTTTGTCCACTCCCCACTTTTTCACTGTCTATGACCAGGCCCCAGGCAGTACCTCTCTCCCGAGTTTTGTCTCAGATGCGGCTGTTTTCCCCGACCCCTTACTTCTGAAGGACTGCATCTTTGACCCATTCCGCCCCTCTATGGGAGGGTCTTACCGAGCAATGGCCGAATGCTGGCTGCAACCAGGAAAACTTGCCGGATCCTGCTGCTGCCAGTGCCCCGAGACTGCGGCCAGGTGCCAGCCCGCCCCAGAAAAAGTTTGCTAGATAGTGTAGCAGCAGCTTTTCAGGGATTATGGAAAATCACAACACACATCTGGCACCAGGCTTCACCCTTAATGACCTTGTTCCAGCACCAGTGAATGTGGCCGTTTTCTGGGGCTGCTGGGGCCAGGTGGTTTCAACAGTCTCTACCAAATGTCCTTCCAGCAGTGGAACCACGTTTCTGCATGTGGCCCAAGAACCTCTCGGACCCCACCCTGTTCCTGGGGATTCACCCTTCCTACCAGAGCACCGCCAGGTATGGAGCTGCGGAGTTGCAGACGTTGTGCTCCCCTTGTTTACAGTCTTAATGGAATTTAAACCCACTCCTTTCTCCTTTCTCCCTTTTTAGTTTAGTCCCTGTGGCTGTTTCCAATTTTCCACTTTCTCTCCAGCTGCTTTTTGGGAGGAGTGCTTTTCCTGTATTCTCTGCCCCCCCCAACCCCCCCCCCCCAGTCTCTGTCCTCTCTCTGCTCGCAAAAGCACCTCCCTTCCCTCGCCTTCTTGCTCCCCAAGTTCACTGATTTCTGTGGTTCAGGTTGTGCAGATTGTTGTGTTAATCCTCCAATCGACCTAAACAACATACTTAAACCACCACTTCTTGACTATATAATGACTATTATAGAAAATGAAGATCTCACTGCTGCATTTTCTTTGTCTATACTCTGAAAATAACCGTGTCACCATTTTTATTTAAATCACTCTCCAGTATTCACATTGCTGTGACTATATAAGTCTTATTCCCAGCTGTGCCCCATAGTGCACTGTATTTCATTTCCTTTCTTTTATAACTTTTTATCATTTTATCAGTTTCTCCTTTGTTCATTTGCTTAGTTTTCTATAAACTCATCAGTCACTGACACCACAGTTTGGTATAGAATGGTTACACTCCTCTCAACTTAGTAAAACCTGTAAGGTAATTGGCAATTCCACTCCCCCAGCCCCTGTGGACACATCCCTCCTGGAGACCTCCTTCTGGGGCTTCTGTCTGGACTGGCTTTCTATGTGTTTCTTCAGTATTGTCTTAGGAATTGCCTTTGAATCTCCTCTGTTTTCCCAGGCTTTCTCTTTCTTAGTTACCCTTTGTGGAGTATGGCCACAAATTCCTTAATGCTACTCCCACTGAGAAGTGTGGTTGTGTCCCCTCCCCTTGAATCTGGGTGGCTTTGTGACTGCTTTGGCCCACAGAATATGGCTGAAGTGACAGCATGCTAGTTGCCAGGCTCAGGTCTGAAGAGACTGACACCTTTCACTTCCTGTCTTTTGAGGTCCTGAGCGTCCATGTAAAAAGGTCTGCTAGCCTGTGGCTGGTCCATGGAGAGAGGCTGCAGGAAGAGAGGTGAAGAGTTGCTAACCATTCCCAACGGCTCCAGCTCTCAGCTGTTGAAGTCATCTGAGCTGGGACTCCAGACACTGTGAAGCAGAGACAAGCCATCCCTACTTGTTCCCGTGTGTCCAAATTCCCGATAGGAAGCAGAGAGATAGAAGAATACTGATGCATTGCTCTTTTAAGCCGCTAAGTTTTGGGGTACATTGTTACACAGCTATGGAGAACCAGAACAGTCTTTCATCTAATAGCTTCCTGAGAAAGAATATAAGAGAAGTCGCTTTTGGAGATTTTTGAGATTTTTATGTCTGAAGATGTTCATCATCCAAGTGACTGAGTGTTCTTCTGGGTATAGAATTCTAGGCTGGAAATAAAATTTCCCCCCGATTTTTAAAGGCTTCATGCCATTCCTTTTGGCTATGTATCCAGCATTGCTATTAACAGATGTTACCTCTTCTGCACCCTGACCTTTTATAAATGGCTTCTTTTTCTTCCTTTTGGAAGCCACAGCATTATGAGCATTCTTCTTTAGCACCGGGTGTTGGATCTTTTACAGAGCGATCTGATGTGGGTGTCTTTTGCTTTCAGTGTGTCGGGCATGTAATGGGCTCTTTAATCTGGAAACTCACGCTCTTCAGTTATTTGCACTATTATCTGGAACTCCTTTTGTTTAGATGTTGAAACCCCTGACCTTGTCCTTTGATTTTCTTATCCTTTCTTCCTTATTTTCCATCTCATTCTTTATTTTTTTGTTCTACTTCCTGGGAGATTTTCTCTACTTATCTTCCAACTCTTCCTGAGTTAAAAATATCTTCTGTCATATATATTTTTTAATGTTTATTTATTTTTGAGAGAGAGAGACAGAGAGAGAGCGAGCGAGCATGGGAGGAACAGAGAGAGAGGGAGACACAGAATCTGAAGCAGGCTTCAGGCTGTCAACCTGTCAGCCTGTCAGCTGTCAGCACAAACGTGGAGCTTGAACTCACGAACCGTGAGATCATGACCTGAGCCAAAGTCGGATGCTTAACTGACTGAGCCTACCAGGCGCCCCTCTTTGTTCCTTTTTGTAATAACACCTGTTCTTGTCTTCTGATTTCAAAATCTCTTACATTTTTAGATGTTCCTTTCTATTCCTCTGCTTTGTCTCTGTTTCCTTTGGTTTTCTTTTTTCCATTTGTACCTTTGACCTCTGACTTTTGTGTTTGAAGCTTTCCTTAAATGTCTAGTCCATCTTGGCTGTTTGCTCACAATAGGAGCAAACTAAAAAACACAAGTAAAATTCTGATTGTAAACAGGCAGGGTTGCTGGCCACAGGCTTTCATCACAGAGTAGCCTCTTTCAGTGACAGATCAGTATTACGTTTTGTTTTGGACAGAGTTCCTTTCTCCAGAAAGGACTCTTTCAGTTTTCTGAGCAATGATGGGTAGAGGATGAAGGACAGACAGGTCATAATCCTGGCTGCTTAAAGTGACCGTGAGCAGGGCTCCTCCTTGCGTGACTTTAGGCTAACTAGAAAATGCTCCTCTCCTAAGACATTTGACTTCTGTTTGCTGGAGAATGCATGTTAACTCTGATTTTGTTAGAACAAGTCACTTTATAGCCATCTGCTGGGAAGTTGTCAAAGCTGCCCATGATGTACAGGCCATTCCTGATGTTGGTAAGTGGGGCCTGTGGCTGAGGGGTCTCCCCCTGGCCCCACTGTTCTCAGTGTGCGTCTTCTCTGTTGCTCTCTCACGTCTCCTTCTCCTGACAGTGAACCTTCAGGCTGTGATCAGCTGGGGGAGGGGACTTGGAGCTGTCAGAGGTGCCTGGAGCCTCCAATCCCCAAGCCTTAGTGGAGTTCAGTTGTACCAGCTGGTTGACTTCCTGGCCCCATAAACTTGGCATTCTCTGTTCTGCGATGTCTGCTCCCTGTTCACCTGCCTGGTCACTTTTTGGCTGCCAATATGTTGTTGCTATCCTTTGTCTGCTGTCAGTTTCTCTTCAGTTCTTGGTTGGCCCATGTGGGTAGTCACTCCTGTTTCGGGTGCAGAGACAGAAACACAGCTCACATTGGCTTCAGGCGCAGAGGCTGGAATTCAAGTGCATGGGTGGTGCTGTCAGGAGCCCAAGCATTGGGCTCTGATTACCTGTCAGTCTCTTCGTAACGATGGCTTTATGGAGCACGTGCAAACCTCTGTTTGTTCTGAAACTGTCTGTGGGCTTACTAAGGGCGCTGCAGACTCCTTGGTCCCTGAGTGCTCTCCTCACCTCCTCCTTGGCTGCCATGGGAGAGTATTGACTCAACCTCTTCTTGACCCTTGAAGGATCTCAGGCCTTGAAGTCTGGGTTGTAATTAGCCCCCAAGGGCATTTCCATGTCCATCTTTCCAGTTCCCATTTACTTGCTTTTTTTAAAAAAAAATTTGTCTGTTTTTATTTTATTTTTGAGAGAGAGAGAGAGAGCACGCACAGAAGGGGGGAGAGGCAGAGAGAGAGGGAGACACAGAATCCAAAGCAGGCTCCAGGCTCTGAGCTGTCAGCACAGAGCCCAACATGGGGCTCGGACTCGTGAACTGCGAGATCATGACCTGAGCCAAAGTCAGATGCTTAACTGGCTGAGCCACCCGGGGGGGGGGGGGGGCCCCGTTTCCCTTTACTTGTAAATGGACAGGTAGGTGGATAGGTGGCTCTCAAGGTTCAGCAGGGGACCCTGGCTCCTGTTCATGTTGCTTAACCCACTGAGGGTGATTCCTACATAGCTGTCGAACGGGTTGTTGTTGAAGACGAGGGGTTTCCACTTTGGCCCCTGCAGACCACGTGTACCATAACGTTCAACCAAAAGCGTCCTTTGTGTGACCAACAGTGTCACCACAGCTGGAAGCACAAAGCCCAACAAGCTAGCAGACTCCACCATTCCATGGGCAGGGCACAGCCCTAGGAGGGCGTCAAGGCCTGCTTATGCCTGTCGACCACAGATCTAGCCATCCTCCAATACACTTAGTAAGTGGTGCTGCCCGCCCATTTCTGTTTTCTCAACCAACCTCTCTTGTGTCACTTCAGCCTCAGCACCTCTTATTCGCACCCCCCAAAATAATCCTCTTTGTTTTAGATTTCAAGTCCCCTTTCTAAGCCAGATGCCGTCCTGGAGGCTGGGATCACAATGATAGCCTGGAGCTATGAGGAGCCACTCCTCGGGCTGAGCTGGTGTGGCACCCTCAGAGTCCTGGTGGGCAAGGTCGAGGCAGCAGCAGTCTCTGGCACGCATACCTTTACCTAGTGAGGGAGCATGTCTGAGTTTGTTGAAAGTTCCTATCTTTTGTCTTGGGTGGTTGTACCTGTTCCTGTCTTCCGCTCATTTGGTCATATATCTCCTTTCACTTCCTTCCTGCTCCCTTCCGACCCTTTCCTCCTTACGTCCCCTTCCTGCTCCCTCCCTCCTGGGGACTTCCTCTCTCAGCCCACACACACCCCACTTCTCAGCGGATCCTGCAGAGAGACCCGGTTGTTGCTCCCCTGCCTTCTCACTGCCCCGGCAGCCCGTCCTGACAGAACCAAGGAAAGGTAAATGCTAAACCGAAAGCTTTCTACCGCAGAAAACAACCCTGCCGTCCCTGGGGAGGCAGGAACGGCTCTCTGGCCACCGGAGGTCTTAATGATAATGTGTGAAAGCTCTCTCAGTGTCACGCTGTTTGGGGACCCTCCTTCTCCTCCGGTGTCTTCCAGTCTAGAGGCTGAGCTCCTTGAGGGTAGGAACAGGCCGGATCCGTTCTGAGTGCCCCGTGTTTGGTGTGGTGCAGACGCTTACCGAAAGCGCGGGAAGGAAGACCGAAGGGAAGGATGGAGAGGGAGCATCTCTTCCCCCTGCAGTCACTGGCCGGCAGGCCAAGGATGCGGGAATGTGGATTGGCAATGCCTCCCGTCTGGGATTCCCGTCACATTTTTGTCTCTGGCCGGGAGGATCTTTTCTCCCCCTTCCCTCCTTTCTCTCTCTCTCCCTGCCTTCTTTCTGCTACTTTCGTGGAGTTTGCCACTGAGCAAGTGTACTTCTCTGTGGTTGAGCGAACCCCACAGCAACAATTAAACCGCAGTGCTTAGAAAACCCTTCCCGTAGCGTTTTCTGTCACCCTTGTTGGTTCAGGGCCTTAGTCTTTGACACTTACCACAGGATGATTTAACGGTTTCTGTTTCCATTCAGGGTCAGGTCATCCAGGCTGTGCGAGGGCTCACGGGGGTGGGTGGAGGCTCTGGAAGGTGGAAGGTCAAGTTGTGAGGCAGCTGTGGCACTTACTGGAAGACTGAGGGTTTCTCTTCTCGCTGCTTCTGGGGGTCTGTTCTTCACTGCTGCCTTTCATTTGTGCGAAGGCCTGGCAGTGGGTCCCGCCTCATTTCTTAAGGGAGACGGAGCGTTTTGATTTTTGCCATTTTCAACGAGAAGAGAGTGACCGAGGGAGTTTAGCCTGAGCCAAGCTGGAGATGTCTCCCGAAGCAAAATGATAAAAGGGACCAGGACAAAAGAACAGGCTAGCGAAGCAGAGGCACCAGAGTTGATTTCCAAGTTCTTGTCAGTATTCACTCCAGAACGTGGGTGCCGCCCAGATAAGGCTCGGCACCAAGGATATTTCTTGTCAGGAGGGCATTCACGCTTGGTATCTGAAAATGTGCTTTCCATTGCCCTAAAACTGATTTTTGATTTAGATTTTGAGAGGAAAAAAATAACACACAACTGCTTTTTTAAAGCGGTTTTCGGTTTGTTGGGTTTTTACAAGGTTTTTCAAAAAATGCACAAAGATCTTTTTTGTTGTTGTTATTGTCGCCTTGTTTCTTGTCTCTTTTCAAAATGGACTTAATTTTGGAATAATTTTCAATTTTTAGAAAAATTGTGAAGAAAATAGACTTCCCGTATACCCCTCAGCAAGTTTCCACTGTTGTCAACATCTGACACAACCACGGTACGTTTGTCAAAACGAAGAAAGCAGCACTGGTTCATTACTATTACCTAAATTCTAGACTGCATTAGAATTTTCTCACTTTTTCCACCAGTGTCTTATTTCCGTTCCAGGCTCCCATCCAAGATGCCACATTATGTTTTGTGGTCATGTCTCTTTAAGGTCCTCTGACCTGTGACAGATCCTCAGTCTTCCTGTGCTTTTCTTGACCTCGACACTTTTGAAAAGCTTTGGTCGTGTATTGTGTTGAATACCCTCAGTTTGGTCTGTCTGATGTTTTTCTCATGTCTAGATGGAGGTTATGGGCTTTTGGGAAGAGTATGAGGGCAAGTACCCTTCTCGTCAGTCATAACAGGGGGTACATACTATCAACATCAGTGGCGACGTTAACCTTGAAACCCCGGGCGGGGTAGTGTTTATCAGATCTTTTCATTGTAAAATGACAGTTCCCCTCTGCAAGCAGGTCGTTAAGCACAGCCGACGCTCATGGGACAGTAGTAGTGGTGTGGAGACAGGTGAAGCCCCACCTGCTAGAGGGGGAGGTAGCTACACAAATTATTTCAGGCTATTCATCTCTTTTCCCTATGTATTTATTTATTTTAACTATTTGTATCAGTATGGATTCCTGCAGATTTATTTTATGACTGTGTCACAGTCCAGTAGGACGTCATTCATTTTGTTGTTCTCATCGTTCCAGCGTTGATCCCAGGGGGCTCTTTCAGTCGTCTCCTGTGTCCCCTTGACACGCCTCCATCCTTGGGGACTTTTTTTTGAAGGACTTCTTTACTTTCTAATACCGCAAGATGTTCCGGGCTCATCTTGTATTTTCTCTGCCCGTTTCTCCAGTGAGCCCGTGTTCCTTTTATTTGAGAATAGTTTTTAGAAACCAAGATCTGTCCTTGAAGGTCTCATTTTTACATAAGGAAATGATGCCCTACCATAATTCCCCTTTCCGGTCATCTACTTTCTTCCAGTTTTATATTTAAAAAATTTAAACATATAACGGAATTGAAAGACTTTAACACTGAGTTCCATATACTCACCACCTAGATCCTACCATGAACATATTATTGTATTTGCTATATTACATGTTTGTTCATTTATACCTCCCTCTATCCACCATAATTCACTCTTGGGATGCATTTCAAAGTCCCCCCTCCCCCCAGATAATTCAGTGTGCATATCATGAACGAGACTTCAAAATGTGTTCAGGTGTTTGTTTTGTCGTGTTTTGCTTAAAATGCAATGCAATGCAAAAATCTTAAATGTCCACTCGCAGAGTTTCGACACCTGCATACGCCTATGTAACTCAAACCTCTATCAAAATATTGAACATTACTATCACCCCAGAAAGTTCCCTCATGCCCTTTCCACTCAATCCTTGCTTTTATCTTCCCAGAGGTAACCACTGTTGTGGATCCCCCCGCCCCTACTATATTTTAATTTTGTCTGTTTTAGAGTTTAATGTAAGTGGAGTCACACGATATGTTCACTCAGCATATTTTTGGTGGTATATTAATTCAACGTAATCCTGTGCAGCAGTGAAAATGAATGAGCCGCAGCTGCGGTAGATACCAAAGATAAATCTCACTAGCCATGTGGAGCAAAAGAAATGAGACACAAAAGAATACATAGAGTCTAATCTCATTTCTGTAATATTCAGAAGCAGTCAAAAATAATTGATGGAGTTACAGGTCAAGAGCGCAGCTAGCAGTGGGCAGGAGAGAGGGAGTAATGACTGAGACGAGATTCTGTGTGCTGGTGACATAGTGTGATTTTCTTTGACGCGGATGAGGATTATATAGGTGCGTTTTCTTTGCGATAATTCATTAGGCTATCATTTTATGACTCATGTCTTATTCTTGGTGTATTACATATTGTTAAAGTGTTTTAAAAATAAGATATTAGTTCCTGCCCATCAGTTGTGTGTGTGTGTGTGTGTGTGTGTGTATGACAATGCCATGTGTATTATTTATCTATTGATATGTCACAAATGACCTCAAAACTTAGCATCATAAAAGGTAATATGTATTATCTCACCTGGTTCCTGTGGGTGGGGATTTCAGAGCGTCTTAGCTGGGTGGCTCTGGGTCTGTCATGAGGTTGCACGTAGGACTTCAGGTCTGAAGTCCTATGAAGGTTTGACTGGGGCTGGAAGATCCACTCTCAAGATGGTCCACCCACATGACTGTTGGCAGGAGGCCTCAATTTCTCCCCGTGTGGGACTCTCCATAAAGCGACTTGAGTGTCCTCACATCATGGCAGCTGGCTTCCTGCAGAACAAGTGATTCGAGAGGGCTCAGCATAATGTTTTCTAGGTTAATACACGTCATGCATGTGTATCAGTAGTATATTTTTATTGCTAAGCAGTATCCCATTCCATGGGATCACAGTTTATATAATAAATTACAGTTTATAATAAATCACAGTTTATTTCTCTGTTCTCTTAGTGATGGATACTTGGGCTGTTTCCAGTTTGGGGCTGTTATGAATAAAGCTGATCTGAACGTTCTTCTACAAGAATTTTGTGAGCATTTTGTTTCTTTTGGGTAAATATCCAGGAGTGTAATTGTTAAGCCATAGGGTAGATACATGTTTAATTTTATGAGAGGTTAACAGGCCTTTTCCCAAAATGATTGTGTCATTATATATCTTCACAACAAAGTATGAGTTCAGTGGCCCCACATCCTTGTTAGCATTTTATTTTGCTTTATTATTATTTTTTTCTAGCCATTCAGGCGGATGTATAGTGGTATCTCATTACGGTTTTAATTTCCATTTCCGTGGTGACCAGTGTTGTTGAGCACTTTCTCGTGTGCTTATTGGCCATTTGTATATCTTCTTTTATAATTTGTCCATCTTCTTTTGTAATTTTTCTTTTTTTTCTTAAAAAAATTTTTTTTAACGTTTATTTATTTTTGAGAGAAAGAGACAGAGCCTGATGGGGAGAGGGACAGAGAGGGAGAGGGAGACACAGAATCGGAAGCAGGCTCCAGGCTCTGAGCTGTCAGCACAGAGCCCGACACGGGGCTCAAACTCACGAACCGTGAGATCATGACCTGGGCTGAAGTCAGACACTCAACCGACTGAGCCACCCAGGCGCCCCCATAATTTTTCTTCTTTAAAAGAATGTTTGGGGCGCCTGGGTGGCGCAGTCGGTTAAGCGTCCGACTTCAGCCGGGTCACGATCTCGCGGTCCGTGAGTTCGAGCCCCGCGTCAGGCTCTGGGCTGATGGCTCAGAGCCTGGAGCCTGTTTCCGATTCTGTGTCTCCCTCTCTCTCTGTCCCTCCCCCGTTCATGCTCTGTCTCTCTCTGTCCCAAAAATAAATAAACGTTGAAAAAAAAAATAAAAGAATGTTTATTTATTTATTTTGAGAGAGAAAGAGCATGAGCAGAGGAAGGGCAGAGAGAGAGAGGGAGAGAGACAATCCCAAGCAGGTTCCACGCTTTCAGTGCAGAGCCCGACCTGGGGCTCCGTCCCACGAACCGTGAGATCATGACCTGAGCCCAAACCAACAGTTGGATGCTTAACCAACTAAGCCACCCAGGCATCCCTCCTTTAATTAAAAAAAAAAAATGTTTATTTTTGAGAGAGAAAGAGAGAGAGAGAACACAAGTGGGGGCGGGGCAGAGAGAGAAGGGAACAGAGAATCCGAAGTGGGCTCCTCACTGACAGCAGCAAGCCCGACGTGGGGCTCACACCCACAAACCCCTCAAGGTCACAACCTGAGTCGAAGTCAGGTGTTCAACCGACTGAGCCACCCAGGCGCCCCCCCCCCCCGTTTCTCCTCTAGAGTCAGATTCTCCCTGTAACTCTCTCCCCTGACAGCCACCAATCTATTCTTCAGCACTATAATTTGTCCTTTTGTGAATGTTATAAAATTGGAATCCTATAGTACGTGACTTTTTTTTTTTTCACTCGACACAATGCCTTTGAGATCCATTCAAGTTGTCGCGTGTACCAGTGGTTCACTCCTTTTTTTGCTCAATACCACATTGTACAGATGTACCACACTTTAGTCCCCCCTTGGGGGACATTTGGACTGTTTCTAGTTTGGGGCATTCGGCAAGTGGCTGCGAACATTCGTGTATAAGTGTTCGTGTAAACAACGGATTTCATTTCTCTTGGGTAAATACCTGCTATGGGATTGCTGAGTTCCATTTAACTTCATAAGACACCGTCAGCCTCTTCCAGAGCGGCTGTACCATTTCTTATTCCCACCGTCAGCAAAGGAGAGGTCCAGATGCTCGACATCCTCCTCAACACTCAATACAGTCAGTGTTATTTATTTTAGCCATTCTAATAGGCGTTAATGCTTATTTCTGTATTTATTTATTTACTTTGTACCTTGTAGTTTGCTCTTGATTGCACACGTGAGACTTCCTAGACAGGTATCTGACTTCTGCTGGGTGTCTAAACCCCCCGCCTCTCCGAGGGAAGATGACATTAGTACCTCGTTTCAGTTCTTGCTGGTGGCACATGCTGGGGCAGAGGTTTTCAAGCTTGTTCTTAGTAATGGCACCGTCTTCCTTCCAAGCGAAATCCTACACAGAACACCAGTAGATAAGTCAGGTGATGGTGGAACTGCCAGGGGCAGAGCTGGGCCCTCTGTGTACCCCCACAGCTGTCCTCATGGTGTCCCACGGCTCCTAATCCTGACACCCACACCATCCACAGGGCCTGCCAAGGCTCTTAATTCCACAGGGCCTCTGTCCGCAGTCTGAGGCATGGAGAATAATATTTGCCGTATCTTCGTATCTTATGGATTGAAGACGACAGAGAAATTATGTATGTTGAAATACCGAAAAATAATTCTGGTGGGTGATTTATGCCCCATTGTTCTACAAAGAGCATCTGAGGTGTGGCCTATGAAAATTGTTAGGTGTGGAGATTGATATTTAAAGACTGAAAACGCACAGTTATTCATGTTGTGTAGGAATCTGGAGAGTTTCAGGGTGGGCGGTATTCTTAAAATCCTGTTTTTTTCCATTGCCGAGGTGGTTACTTTTTTTTATTGAAAAGTGTTAGGAATCTAGGTATTTTTATTAAGATAGTCAGTTACTCAAGGTTTCAGGCAGTTTCCAAGACTTCATCCTGCTTTAATTTCTTTCTTGCCTAAATGCCTCCTGGTGTCAGTTCAAATGAAGAGCAATCGCCATCTGGTGGTCATTTTAAGTGCACAATTTAAAAAATTAATACACATTTAGAGAAACCTTTTATCTTTGCCTCCTTCCCCCCCGTTTCTTTTGTTTTGTTTTGTTTTGTTTTTTGAGAGAAAGAGAGCACAGGGGAGGGGCAGAGAGACGGGGGGGGGGGAATCCCAAGCAAGTTCCAAACTGTCAGCATGGAGCCCAGTGTGGGGCTTGAACTCACGGACCATGAGATGATGGCCTGAGCCAAAATCAAGAGTCGGACGCTCAACCAACTGAGCCACCCAGGCACCCCTAAAATATTTTTTAAATGTGTTTTTTAAAAATACATCTC